>NC_053392.1:103926032-104239720 GCF_905171765.1 Bufo bufo | reverse complement strand
CTATGAATATTAGAACAGGGCCATTCTTGTTGGATGCTGCCAGTAAATGAATGCTTTTACTTATTAAAGATGGATTCCTCCAGTCTCAGCTTTGGAGATTACAGATAATTTCTCCCTGACAGGACGGACCTGACCTCATTACAAACACACAGCCGGCAATTTTTTTTTCCCTTCACCAAGAATTCACACTCTTTGAAAGTATTCAGCCTCAGATGTCAGGAAAAAAATATAAGAGCTGACATTTTCCAGCTTTGCCGTCTTTGTCATTTTTAATTGAACATGTTGTGCGGTAAACAGCCTTGGAGGAAAGCTGAAAATAACATCAGCCGGGATTATTTATTGGATGATAACATTAGTGTAAAAGCAATCTGTATCTCGTACTCTGTTTACAGATGTAGCAGAGCTGAAGCATGAAACAATTCCCCTCAATCTGATTTACATAAGACTACAGCATTAAAACTACTGCATTATTTGCGTGTATTCCCATGATCAGGTTTTGATCAGGCTTTTATGCTTACTTTTTAGACCAAAAACAGCAGTAGATTAAAAAAAAAGAGGATACATTCACATGACCGTTGTGTTTTGCAGTCCAGAAGTTGCAGATCCGCAAAAACAGGATGCCGGCCCGTGTGTATTCCACAATTTGCGGACTACGCGTGCCCGGCACTATAATAGAAAATGCCTATTCTTGTCCGCAATTGTGGACAAGAATAGGACATTCTCTATCTTTTTTGTGGGGCCGCGGAACGGAACTACGGATGCGGATAGCACACGGCGCACTGTCTGCATCATTTTTCCCCATTGAAATGAATAGGTCCGCACCCGATCCACAAAATTGCGGAATGTATGTGGACTCATTCATACTGTTATGTGAATGTAGCCTTATATGAGAGATTACATTGGTGCTCTGGCTGGTAGACATGGATGTGTTAGCATGCTCCCCATTTACACTGCCTGTCCCAAAAAAAGTCGCCACCAAAAAAAAAGCATTTAGCTTTGATTACGGAATGCATTCGCTGTGGCATTGTTTCGATAAGCTTCTGCAATGTCACAAGATTTATTTCCATCCAGTGTTGCATACATTTTTCACCAATATCTTGCATTGATGACAGTGGCGTAGCGTGGGTTGCCAGCACCCGGGGCAAGCCATTTATTGCGCCCCCCCTCCCAACCTGTGGACACGCCCCTTTTACAGATAATGTAGTAGTCCTATGTAACACCACAGATAACATGGTGGTAACTCTCTAAGTACAGATGATTTAGTAGATGGGTATAAGGCCCCAGAATTCAGAACACACACACAGTGTGACCTGAAGTCTGGGGCCAGGATGCGTCAGGGTGGGCCAAATTCTCAATCCACCCCCCAACCCTACCGTGAAACAAATATGTGTTTGGACATTACATACATCACTACAAAATATACAGTATAATACAGCACCACATACCTCATCCATCCAGTGACATCTCCTGTGATGTAGACTTTCCTCAGCGTCTTCATTCGGAGATAAGACCGCCATGAAACCTTCTTTCAGCCGCGTCTCATCTCTGCAGAGTTTTATTATTATTAGTTATTATTATATATAATGGCCCCCTCTGTATAATATATAATGGCCCCCTCTGTATTATTATTATTATTATATATAAAATGGCCCCTCTGTATAATTATTATATATAATGACCCCTCTGTAATATTAGGATATATAATGGACCCTCTGTATAATTACTATATATAATGACCCCCCCTGTATTATTATAATATATAATGGCCCCCTCTGTAATATTAGGATATATAATGGGCCATTATATATCCTAATAATACGGAGGGGGCCATTATATATTATAATAATACAGGGGGGGGTCATTATATATAATAATTATACAGAGGGGCCATTTTATATATAATAATAATACAGAGGGGGCCATTATATATCCTAATATTACAGAGGGGTCACTATATATAATATACAAGGGGGGCATTATATATTATAGATATACAGAGGGACCATAATATATAATAATTATACAAGGGGGCCATAATATATTCTACAGGGGGCCATTATATATTATAGTTATACAGAGGGGCCATAATAAATGATAATTATACAAAGGTGCCATTATATATAATAATTATACAAGGGGCCATTATATATTATACATAGGGGCCATTATATATTATAATTATACAGAGAGGCTATTGATAATGGGCCCTCTGTATAATTCTAATATACTGTATAATGGCCCACCTGTATAATTATTATATATAATGGCCCCTCTGTATAATTATTATATATAATGGCCCCTCTGTATAATATATAACGGCCCCTTGTATAATTATTATATATTATGGCCACACAGTATAACTATAAATTATAGTTATACAGTGGGGCCATAATATTTACGGTAATAATTATACAGGGGGGCCATTATATATTAGAATTATACAGAGGGCCCATTATTAATAGCCTCTCTGTATAATTATAATATATAATGGCCCCTATGTATAATTAATGATGGCCCCCTTATATAATTATTAGATATTATGGCCCCAATATATACCTATAAGCTGCCACATCAGAACCATGAATGCCAGACTGCCACGCCACCTATTTGGCCTGGCAGAGATCTGGCACTTCACTCATTGATTTATTACCATTATTATTGCATGCTGCTCAGCCTGGCTCAGACAGTGGTGGCACCACTGTCTGAGCCAGGCTGAGCAGCATGCAATAATAATGGTAATATTGCACACTGTAAACCCACCAGCTGAGCCACCATCCCCCCACACACAGACTCAGGGACAGGGAGGGAGGTCATCATTGTGACATCTGACATGGCCACCCAACTTAATCACTACACTACTAGTGCCACTAACTCCCTTTCTACCTCTGCTCTGTAGTAGTCTCAGGACAGTCTGGACTGGACTCTGTCACTCTGGACTCTTCTAGGGCGGCTCACTGGCTCAGGGCTCACTCAGACTCAGGGCCTGGTCAGTCTCTGACTCAACAGTTCTCTGTCTGGACTGGAGTCTGAAGTGACACAGTGCACACTGACTAGTGGACTCAGTCTGTCTCTGCCGCGGCGCCGCCTCCTGCTCCTGGCAATCTTCTGCTGGCTCTGGCTCCCGCGCTCAGCACTGAGTTTCCCGCCTGGGAAAGTGGGCGGAGCCGGAGGGAGCCAGGCCAGCGGCCAGCCTAATGATTGCCACTAGGAGGCATGAGGCGGCGCCAACCATGTATCGTATGTTAATTAGTCAGACTTTCTAGTTGTTAACAGTTAACTAACCAACACAGTAGTGCGCCCGCCGCGACGACCGCACAAATGAATCATCGGGCCGGGCAGGGGCACGCACTAAACAGCTCTCTACCTCAGACCCTGGCCGGCCGTTGCGCGTCCTGAAAAAAAACGCACGAATATAAAAACTTTTCAGCCGGCGCCGGAGCGCCCCCCTGCAGTTTGGCGCCCGGGGCAACGGCCCCCCTGGCCCCCCCCACGCTACGCCCCTGATTGTGATGGTAGAGTCTGACTGCTGCGCAAAGCCTTCTCCAGCACATCCAAAGATTCTCAATGAGGTTAAGTTGGACACTGGGTGGGCCAATCCATGTGTGAAAATGATGTCTCAGGCTCCCTGAACCACTCTTTCACAATTTGAGCCCGATAAATCCTGGCATTGTCATCTTGGAATATGCCCGTGCCATCAGGGAAGAAAAAATCCATTGATGGAATAACCTGGTCATTCAGTATGTTCAGGTAGTCAGCTGACCTCATTCTTGGAGCACATACTGTTGCTGAACCTAGACCTGACCAACTGCAGCAACCCCAGATCATAGCACTGCCCCCACAGGCTTGTACAGTAGGCACTAGGGATGATGGGTGCATCACTTCATCTGCCTCTCTTCTTACCTGATGCGTCCATCACTCTGGAAACAGGGTAAATCTGGACTCATTAGACCACATGACCTTCTTCCATTGCTCCAGAGTCCAATCTTTATGCTCCCTAGCAAATTGAAGCCTTTTTTTCGGATTTGCCTCACTGATTAGTGTTTTTTTTTTACGGCTACACAGCTGTTCAGTCCCATACCCTTGAGTTCCCTTCGCATTGTGCGTGTGGAAATGCTCTTACTTTCACTATTAAACATAGCCCTTAGTGCTACTGTTGTTTTTCCTCGATTTGATTTCAACTTTTAAGTGATCGCCGATAACGATCATTCAGTATTTTTTCCGCCACATTTCTTCCTCGAATACGATGGGGTCCTCACTATCCTTCCAGTTTTTAATAATGAGTTGGACAGTTTCTTAACCCAATTTTAGTAGTTTCTGCAATCTCCTTAGATGTTTTCTCTGCTTGATGCATGCCAATGATTTGACCCTTGTCAAACAGACTAACATCTTTTCCACGACCACGAGATGTGTCTTTTGACATGGTTGTTTAAGAAATGAGAAGCAACTCATTGCACCAGTTGGGATTAAATAACTTATTGCCTGCTGAAAGATAATCGCCCATGCGGTAACTATCCAATAGGAGGCTCATAACTATTTGCTTAGTTAAATCCAGGTGGCAACTTTTATTTTTTTGGGACAGGCAGTGTATATTGCACATCCATTGACTTCAATGGGTGAGTCTTCTGTGAAAATCAGGACGGAACGGTGGCTTTGCGATTCTCTCTGCACAGACCGCATAATCCACTTGGAAAAAATCGCACATGTGAATTGGCCCCTTGATTATAATAGGTTAATGTTCAGCCTGGGTGCTGTTCATTCTACAGCCGGACGGCATCCGGAGGTGAACATCACCCGTTGGAGTCTGTAAAACTTTTCTGTTATGATCCAGACCTGGTTTTGGTGTCAAAAACTCAATGAAAACCTGCATATATGAATAAACCCTTTAGATATGCTCACACATTTAGGTCTTTTTATGCGTTTTTGGAGACGAAACCAGGAGTGGATAAAAAAAAGGAGAAGTTGTATCTGTCCATTATATTTTCTTTTTTTATCATCCACATCAAATTTTTGCTTCAATAACTGCATAAAAACCTGCACATGTAGTTGCACTTTAGGTGAGCTGAGACGATGCAATCACATAGATTTTTTTTTTTTTACAAACGCATCAAGAGCATATTGAACAAAACGCATCAAAATGCATGAATTTTTACAGTGACTGCTGCGGTTTTGTGATGGGGTAGTTGCCTATGTGTTTTAAAGGTTAAATGCATTGATTTAAACATGCTTCACTTGCAATTGTGGTAGATATGCAGAGAGTTTTTTTAAATGCATTTTTTTAATGCATTTTTAAAAAGCAACAGCAAAGTGTTAATCCGTCTTGAGGGTACCTTCACATGCGGCAGATTTGGTTGCAGAAAGTTTCTATGTATGAAAATCAGTTTCATTTATCTCTATGGGGTGAGTGTAGACTAGGTTCATTTAGGCCCACCAGAGGAAATATTCTCGGGGTCGAAACCCCTATATCATCAATAAAGTTTAGTAGGTTTCAAGTCGAATAAAATAGACCCCAGTGTTAAGTGACTGGCTCTACAGGCAACCAAATTGTTTCTTTCTCCTGGATCTTTGGAGCCCATTAAGATATCAGAGCTTATGCCCAACAGAGATCTTCTGGCTTTCCATGGTAAACCATTTGAACATACCCTTTAAGTGAGTCCAAATGCATAGTTGCCAACTGTCCCGGATTATGTTCTATTGTTCTTGGAAGCAGACAGGGGCAAATTCCAGCCAAGTAAATTAATATTTGTAGATATGCACTAATGCAGTCAATAGAGGGTAGGTTCTTGGTGCCAGCACGCTAGCACATTTGGTACAGTGGTGTGGTCTACTCCATTATTAGATATAGAATTTTGGACACATACTTCCCAACTTTTGAAAAAATCACTGAGGGATATCAGGGTGCCACAAATCCTTTTTACTCTAATCCTGCCCAATCCTAACTTACTGCCCTCCTCACATAAGGATACCTCTTAGTGACCCAAAACAGTAAATGTTCCCTCTCTGCCTCTCAGAAAATAATTAGGCACTCTGAATGACAATGATAAAGTATGATTCCCCTTTAATGTCCTTGATTTAGTATAGTGATTTCTTAGTGCCCTCCATATGGTATAATGCACCTAAGTGCCCCCTCACAGAAGAAGTTCCAATAAGTGTCCTAACACAGAATAATGTCCCCTTTAAGTACCTCCATACTGTATGATGTCATCTTAAGTGCACCAACACAGAGTACTGCCCTGTTAAATGTCCCCTGTAAATGCCCACATGCACTATGAAGTCTCTTTTCTTAAAGAGTTATGCCCCTTAAGTGCCCCCCACACAATATAATGCCCCATACAGTATAAGACCCCCTTAATTGCCCCCCACACAATTTGATGCTCTCATACAGAGTGATGACCACTAAAGTTTCACCACACACAGTATGATGGCCCCCATGGGTGCCCCTATACTGTAAGAGGCCCACTTGAATGCTCCTAAACACAGCATGGTACCTCCATGTGTGCATCTACTACATTGAATACTACATTCCTACAAATTGAAAACTGCCCTACCCCACATTTCCACAAACAGGTCTCTCCGATCTGGACTGTCTGTGACTCGCATATCAATCACAATGATGTCACTGTATTGTGCCTGTCTGCACTGACAGCTGGCTTCATGAGAATGGAGGAGTGGGGAGCTGACGACTGCCTGCTTCACTATTGTATTCCACCACATGTGCGTCCTGAGGATGTACATTCAACTGAAGTCGGGACATGCAACAGGCGTCCCAGGACCATGAGACAAAGGCTGAAATTCAGGACTATCCTGCTAGATCCAGGACAGTTGGGAGGCATGGTGACATAAGTAAAATACTACATAATGTAGATCTGAGGTTTCATATGAGTCTGCCCCTGAGTCTGATCCTGTTAGGATCATATCTAGAGATGAGCGAATTTCAGCCGATTCGCAGAATTTTCCCAATAAATTCGGTTCGATCCGAGTTTATTTCTGGTGAATCACATTAAAAATGTCTATTTCCTGGCTGCAGAGAGCCTTTATAGTGGTGTAGAACACTGTGCCTCGCAGTAACATGCATAGAGAGTCTGCTGTGGTAGTGAAACAATACTGTGAGTCAGTATGACATGCAGATGACAGGCGTTGCTCTTAGAATCACTGCACATTTCACTTATTTGGGCAGTCACGGGGCCAAAACTGACCAAATAACTAAAGTATGTATGAACTCAGCCTTTACAGGTCAATGTTAGCGCCAGGTATAAAGATCCTACTGTAGCGTGAAAGAGTGCGCTCCTTTTACACCAATTCACTGATTCCACATAGATGTCTACAGAACCTGTTCTAGTAAACGCTTATACAAGTAGAGCCCACCCCGACAGAGTGGAGAGGGTGTCAGTAGTAAGTTTGTGTTGATGTCACTGATTATTTTGCCCTTCCTCTGATCCGTCAGAACAATAAAACCCATAAAACGGATCCTGTCTGTGGAGCATCCGACTTCACTCGGTCAGCATTCAGTCAGTAATCCATCAGTATTGCTAAAGCCAAAACAGAGATGACATGTGAATCAGTGGCGTAACTACTGGGGAAGCAGGGGAAGCAGCTGCTTCGGGGCCCGGCGTCCCGGCAGCGTGTGTGACAGTTAAATATCGATTCTTGTCTTAATGTTCAGGGCCCCTTCACAGCAGCAGCGGCTGACCAGGCCCCCTCGCTAATGTGATCCTGTGCACCTGATACTGGCACATGGGGGGGGGAGAGAGGCACCTGATACTGGCACATGGGGGGGGGAGAGGGGTTGGCACCTGATACTGGCACCTGGGGGGGGGGAGGGGGGGGTTGGCACCTGATACTGGCACATGGGGGGGGGGAGAGGCACCTGATACTGGCACATGGGGGGGGGGAGAGGGGTTGGCACCTGATACTGGCACCTGGGGGGGGGGAGGGGGGGTTGGCACCTGATACTGGCACATGGGGGGAGAGAGGCACTTGATACTGGCACTTTTTTTGTGGGGGGGGGGATGGCACTATGATACTGGGACATGTGGGGGGGAGGAGAGAGGCACTTGATACTGTCACATGATGGGGGGGCATCTATGGGGACACTTACTGGCACCTTATTGGGGGGCATTATGGGGGACACTAGGCCGGCAGCCTATCAGAGGCCGGACACTGAGGGGCATCTACTGGGGCACTATATATGGGCATTTTATACTGGTACATTATGGGGGGCACTAGCAGGAAGAGGGGAGAGGAGCACTATGGGGGAATTTACTGGGGGCACTATATAGGGGTATTTTATACTGGGACATTATGGGGGCACTATGGGGACATTAGCTCAACTGGGGGCATTACAAGGGGGTATTTTTGCACTGTCACATTATAAGGAGAATTATTACTACTGGGGGGGGGGGGGCTTTATTACTCCCCATGGTATGACCCCCTAGTAGCGCATCAGCCTCTCCCTGCTCTGCTATCCCTCTGCCCCTTCTCCAAATCCTTATTATGAAATCTTTCTCATTAGGATAAAACACATCAGCTCCGCCGAGCCCCCCAGCCAAGTGTTGAAGTGGTGTCCGAGATCCCCAAGGGCCAAGCCAAGTAACTGTAAGTTTTCATGTGAAATATGTTTATGTTATACACATATAGCCTACACTGTGCCACACAATAGGCAGTATACCGCTACACTGTGCCCGACAATATACAGTATACCGCTACACTGTGCCAAAGGAGTGGGGTTTACACAGGAGGAGGGAGGTGCGAAGCGCGCTGGAGGGGCCCTTAAAAATATTGGCTGTGGGGCCCAGTCACTTCTAGTTACGCCCCTGATGTGAATGGAATGTTTGCATGCCTTCTGTGTTTTGTACCCACTTCTGCTTTTGGCTACCAAATCATAAGCCAAATCTGATGAAAAATAGGGACCATGTCATACAGGCCTTACAGCTGCTGCATAGACAGGATCCGTTGTGTGTCTCATTATTCCTTCCTTCTGACAGATCAGAAGAAGGGTCAAATAACTGATGATGTCAGCCAGGCCGAAAGGCAAAATAGCGGCCCAGTGATGAAGTGGGGAGGTTGGGAACAGCATGAGAAGTCCACAGAGTGGCACAATGACAGAGCGTGGAGGTGGCGGCAGCAGCAGAATCAGGAGGAGGCCACAGGGTAGCACAATGACAGTGTGGAGATGGCAGCAGCAGCATCAGAAGACCCGAGTGGTGAGGTTGCAGCAACTTTAGGGAACCACAGAGTGACCCGTGGGGAGGTGGTTGGCAATACCAGTACCAGCTGAAGATGGTGGGTGAAAGGAGCACTTGGCATCAGATGTGTGGCATCAGACAGATGGCAGCATCAGAATAGTAGCTGAGGAAGGTAGCCAGAAGAAACCGGTCTCTTTTGTCAAAGTGTTGGTGTGGCACCATGGATAATCTAGTCTGATGCATCAGGCATTGGTGGGTGGAAATCCTGGCTGATCCAGGCCTGATTAATCTTGACAAAGGTCAGTCTCTCCACATTTTGGGTGGACAGGTGATTTCTTTTTGGGGTAACTATGGACCCCGCTGCACTAAACACCCGCTCTGATGCCACTCTACTGGCCGGGCAGGACAGCTTTTCCAGACCAAACTCTGCCAGTTGCAGCCATAAATCCAGTTTGGCTGCCCAGTAGTCCAGCGGATCTTCAATGTTGGTTGGCAGGGTGCTGTCCAAGTATGCCACCTCCTGCTGGTTCAGGTCCTGCTCCAGGTCTAGCTGCTAGTGAGTAGTTTTTTCACTAGGCGGGTGAAGAAAGCTGCTTATCAGCGACTCTAGACTCAAGTTGCTGCTGATGAAGCTGGAACTGCTCCTACCCCCCCCTCACCCTGCTACAGCAGCCATGGAAGAAGAACATGAGCACAGAGGGCCCACCCCCCGGACAGACCTGCGAGAGGATGGACGATGGCGCAGATAGGCAGCGGCCAACTGACTACATAGGATGTCTCTATAGTATTTCAGTTTCTCCTCCCTCTTAGCGGGTGTAATAAAGGCCCCCATTTTGGACCAGTAGCAAGGGTCTAACAAGGTGGAGAGCCAGAAGTCATCCCTATGCCGAATGCTGACAATTCAGCTATCACTACTCAAGCAAGTGTCACACTTCGGTGTGGGAGGGAAACAACACACCGAACATAGGAGGGAATGGGGAAAAAAGAGAATCAGGACTGAGAACTAGGAAAATGCAACACACAGAAACCAAACAAAATAAAAGGGAAAGAAAATACTTAACTTCAAGGAGACTATAGAAGCACCAGGAACTCAGCAGAGATCCAACCACAAACTATCCACAGGTCCAACAGAAGCTATAAACCGCACAGCATAGTGGGAGAAGCAACTGTAAATAAGGAAGGTTAAATTACCACATAAGCAACATCTGGATGCAAGGAGTGTGGCCATTACCAGAAACAACACAGACACTTATTGATTCACAACGAACACCTGTCAGATCAAACCACGTGTTGCCAGTCACTGTCGCCGGGACGTCTCTATGTCTCAGTATGTCCTTGAAAGCAAGTGAGCATGCATCAGGCCATTTGTGTAAGTGACTCGGAGGGTCTCCCTGCCTCCATCTGCACTGCATACTGCCACGGTGTGTCTGGGTCCTCTGCCTCGTCTTCCTCATCGCCCTGTAGCTCCTCTGGCTGCTCCTGCTCCTCCTCTCCTGTCACCTGTATAAAAACCACCCATTTCGCTACACATTGCTTGTGCTCCAATGTCCTCCTCCTCCTCTAGTTCAGCCCCCACAGGGCTCATATGGCAGTGAGATCTAGGCGCCGAGTTTCCAGTCCCCTGACCATCCAGATTTACCAGCATTGAGTTTGACACATCGCAAATCGGGTTGACAGATTACTGGGAGGGGCTGGAGAAGATCCAGCAGTCATGGTCCATATCGGAACCAATGACAAAGTTAGAGGTAGGAGGAGTGGCCTTAAAAATTATTTTAGGGGTTTAGGTCAAAAGCTTAGGGCAAGGACCTCAAAGGTAGTATTTTTCGAAACACAAGCCACACAAGAAAGGAAGCGGGAGATTATGGAGGTTAACAGAGGCGGCTCTAGACTTTGTGAGGCCTTAGGCGAAACTCGAACATGAGGCCCCCATGAACACAAGATATGCAAGTGATAATAAAGATTAACCCTGGCTGTACTGTATGTGGCATCAGTGTGCATATTAACCCTGTACTGTGACCAACAGTACAGGGTTAACATGCACAGTGAGTGACATCACAGTACAGGGTATACACAGTAATGTCACAGTCAGGGTTAAGCAGATGCATGCTTGCAGCACATAGTACAGGGCAGGGGCGTGCACAGACATTTTGAAGGGCAGGGGCTTAAGTAAAAGAAAATAAAGGCAACTTGTCATAATTTAAAAAAATGACTGTCCACATACATGATACAACACTGTCTGCCCACATACATGATGCCACATGGAGGGACACTTCCAGATAACATACCCCTTCTTTGTGGCCTCAGTTGATGCCCCTATAGTGCCCACTAATAATGTGCCGTCAAGAAGTGCCCCCCAATAATGTGCCAGTAAGAAGTGCCCACAATGATGCCCCCCGGCCTTAATGTCACATTACTTCCCCTCCAACCATGTCAGATTTCTCCCCCTCCATGACACATCACCCCCTCCTTTTTACCTTTTTACATCACCCCCTTCGTGTCACATTTCTTCCCCCCTCTCCAAGGCAGCACTCCCCCCCCCCCAATGGCACATTTCTCCCCCTCCATGGGCCTGGCAGCAGCACATCTTACCCCACCCCCAATGGCACATTTCTCCTCCTCCATGGGCCTGGCAGCACAGCATCACATCTTACCCCCCCTTCATGGGCCTGGCAGCAGCACATCTCCCGGAGCCCCCACCCACCACCCCACCACGGTACATTTCTTCCCCGACCCCCTCCATGATGGCACAGAGGCTGGCACCAATAAGTTATTATCATCATGACTCACTGCTAACAGCCTGTCGCCGGCAGCTGCAGGCCCTAAGGTTCACAGTAGCCAGCAGGCAACGGGTGGGGGTGGGGGGGCACAGCTGTAGCGGTCAGAGGAGGGAGAGACCGCAAAGCAGGATTCAAGTACAGTACAGCGGACAAGGAGACTGAAGCAAAAACCGGCTTTATTAAGGAGCAAAATGAAACTGCCGGAAAACCTGAGTAACAATACAGTACCACCGCACCAGAGGCACAATAGGTCAAAGACAGGAATGGTATTAACAGGTGAACATAAATCAACAACAATGGCAATGGAGTTTTGCATATACACAGAATGAGCTAAACAGTAAGCAGTCAGCTTGCAGGCTACTCTCACTACCAATTTCCTATCTAGCCCTGCTACCAAGGGGACGCTTCTACAACGCACTGACTAAGTCCCTGACTCTATAACCTATCACAGGAAAGCACCGGTGCCACTCACAGTTCTGCAGATTATCCTGGGTACAATAAGATGCAGTCTGGATCCAGGTCCGGTCGGTTGCTTGGCTGTCTTTCTCTCTCTGGTCACAACAGATGCAGATCTCCACCTAGTTCCAGCTCTGGTAGGAAGGATCTGGCTTGTACTGGTCTCTACACACGATCCCACTCCTCTGGAACACACAGTGAAGTCCTCTGTGTGTAGCTCTACAGCTGTCAGGAAAATCTCAGCTAATATAGCCTGCTGCTGTTATCTCTCAGCAGTCCATCTCTCCCTGTTATCTCAGCAAAGCCCCAGCAACTTCTGGAACAGCCCGGGAAAAACTTCTTAACTCTTTCTTAGCCTCTGGCCAGCACAACTCAGGTTCCTGTTTAGTCACAGTGGCCTCTGGTGGCCAGAGGGAAACATGACAGTCTGCATAGATATAAGTGCTGGAAATGCTGCTGGTTGATTCAGGGCTGCCTCTTACATGCCTCCCCACTTAAGGTGGCCGTCCTCGGCCTCGCTATATAGTCCATGGAAAACAAAGGGGTTAATAGAACATTTAAACGGCAGTACAACATTGTCCACAATACCTCCAGGCAGACCAAATGAACTCGACAGCAGCGTACCTGTTTGGTGGAACCCCTGCAGTAGACCTACTGGATCTCCGGAGGTCTTGACTATCTATTAGGACCTGACTTTCTCCACTGGGAGTTGTTAACCTGGGCTCTTCCATTACAGCAGGAGATCTGGGTGTGGTCGCGGGTTCCTCCTCACTGCGAGACAGTAGTGGTTCTGTAGCAGGAGCCTCATCACCTACAGCCTGGGGACCTTCCGCAGTGTCAGGAACGGTCCACCAGTCTTCACATTTGTTTCCATCTGAGATAACACATTCTGGGTATGGGGCAGGAGGAGAAGGTGTCCTCTGAATAGGTGCAGGATCTGCGGACCGGCATGGCCATAGCATATTCCTATGTAAAGTCCGTGAAGCAAACTCCTCATTTTCAACTTGCACTTCGTAAACCGGACCATTAGGGTACACTCTCTTGATCACTTTGTATGGCTGTACTTCCCAACACTCACTCAATTTGCCTCTGGGGCGTTTCTCTCGTACCAGGACCCGGTCTCCAGGCTTCAGTGGCACCTCCTGGAGCTTCTTTCAGGGCCTGGAAGGCCTCTTCCTGCTTCTGCCCCCAGGGAACATTTTGGCCCTTGGGTTGCCCAGCCGTTCCTCTCAACAACTCATTCAGAGGGCCCGCTATCTTGGCATAGTCTTTGATGAACCGCCGGTAGTACCCGTTCAGTCCAAGGAAGGCCTTCAACTCCCGCAGCGTTCTGGGCACTAGCCATTGTCGTATTGCAGCCACTTTGTCTTGGGACGGCAACACTCCGTCTTGGGACACCCTATGGCCCAAGTACTCGATCTCCCTCTTGAAGAGATTACACTTCTTTGGCTTTACCTTCAGGCCATGGGATCGCAGTCGCTCGAGTACCTGCCCTAGCCGATTCAGGTGTTCTTGAAAAGTAGCAGAGTATACAATAATATCGTCCAGGTATATCAGAGTGGCTTCAAAATTCAGGTCTCCCAGGCATCTCTCCATCAGCCGCTGGAAGGTCCCTGGGGCATTAGTCAGCCAAAATAGCATCCTGTTGAATTCGAATAGTCCCATGGGGAGTATGAACGCCGTCTTTGCCTTGTCTTGCTCGGCCACTGGTACCTGCCAGTACCCGCTCGCCAGGTCCAAGGTAGAGAAGTATTTGACTCGTTCTAGAGCAGTCAGAGACTCCTCAATACGTGGCAGAGTATATGAGTCTCGCGCGGTGCATGCAATCAACCGCCGGTAATCCACACAAAACCGAAAAGTGCCATCCTTCTTCTTAACAAGCACCACTGGGGCCACCCAAGGGCTCTGGCTACCCTGCACCACTCCGGAATCTATCATCTGTTTCAACAACGTTTTTACTTCCTGGTACAACTTGGGCGGAATCTGCCGCTATTTTTCCCGAATTGGAGGAGTGTCCCCCGCCGGTATCTCATGTGTGATAGCATCCGTGCAGCCAAAGTCATCGGCGTGACGGGCGAATGCAGCCTGATTCTCCCACAGCATGTTTTCAACTGCTTGCCGTTGGTCTGAACTGAGAGCCTTCACATCTATTTCCATTTGATCCAAGATGGTTCTCCCATTCCATTCTGGGTTCGGCATCTCTTCTACACTGGCAGTAACTGCCAGGGTCCAAACAGCATCACCCACCGGAGCTAGAGTCACTTCTCTCCGACTCAATACTTCTCCCCGATGTAGGTACACACGAGCCAGTTCCACTCCTGGCGTCAAGGAAACTTCTAGATGTCCCATATTCACAGCTCTTATGGGTACTCGTCCATTCTGGACCACTCCCAGTGTTCGGGTCACCAGGACACCCTGACCCAACTCTCCTAGGGCCGTCGGTTCGATGAACACCTCCATACCTTCAAGATTGCAGAAGGTTCCCACGGGTAATGTCAACATGGTCTCCCGTCCAGGGGGGATAGTGAGGGTAGCCTTTCCTGGCGCTCGGATCGTTCCCACAGACTGGTGTGCTGGGACACTTTTCTGTGTTCCACAGAATCGGATCAGCCGTTGAAACGCTTTCTGAGTAGTTTTGTGCGGAGAGGGTTGCTTTCAATAGCCTGGTCCCCATTTGGTGAACATTATCTGATCTAATTCTCGCAGAATGTTCATGCCCATTATCACAGGCACATCTTCTTTGAACGTCTCAGGGACCAACAGGATACCTTTCCGTCCCACTTCTTGCCCACATAGCCGTACATTCATCCACACGACTCCTGTGACAGGGATCTGTTGATTGACCGCTGTAACCCGGACCAGCATCTCTCGCTCTGGCTTGGCCAGCGCTTGGAAGTAACGGTAGAAGAGTGACTCAGGCATAGTCATTACTTGTGACCCGGTATCCACTAAGCAGTCGACCGGAATGTCTTCAAATTCAGCTCGAATGGTGGGACACCCTGCGACCAGGTTTTCTGAGCCATACTGGGTATCTTGGCTCTCCACCTCCCCCGCAGTACGCCCCACTACTGCGGGGGCAGGAAGTTTAACGGTGGCTCTGGGCGTCTAGCTACATCACTCCGACACTCTCTGGCATAATGTCCATAATTTCCACACCGCCAACACTGTGCCCCTTGACGGCCTTCTCCTTGTCTGCGTATGGGGGGTGCCCTTAGGACTTGATTGACGGGCCTCCTTGGAGGATATTGAGGAGCTTGGTGAGAAGGTAAATTAGGGTGAGGATATTCTGATATAGGAACCCATGGGGGCGCCTGATAAATTTGTTGTTGGGCCGGGTAGGCAGTTTCAGGGGTATAGTGCGACTCCATCCGTTTTTCCAGGTGTGTCAACTTTTTGTGCATAGCACTCAGAGAGCTCTGTAAGTCTTGTACTACTCTGACTAGGGCCTCTTCGCTCTTTGAAACCCCGGGGGAGGTGACGGTCTGGGTCTGTATCACTCCGGACACATAACTTTCTTCTTTGCTCCGTGCCACTGCCTCTGCTAATATTTGTCTAAAGGTTAGTGTAGAGTCCACCCTAACTCGTTCCTGCAGGGTCCATTTCAGGGGAGTGCTGTAGAGTCCCAGAATGAATTGTTCCCGCAGGATCCGATCTGCAGTTGCCATGGCGGTTACTCCGTCCGCCTCTTTTTTCTGCACCTCGGCCAACACTTCCTGTAGCGCCATTGCATACTGCGAGACACCTTCATCTTCCCGCTGAATTCGGTAAAAGAATTTCGCCATTAGGTGCCCTGCGCTGGCTGTTTCATCGTATATTTCTTCCAGTAATCGCACTCTTTTAATGTATTGCGCGTGGCTTCCGGTTGTAGTAGGACATTTTGTCGGGCCTCACCCTCTAGAGTGGCCAGAGCAATTTCTACTTGTAGTTGACATTGACATTGTAAATCCTAGCAGCGCTCTGTAATCTTGACACCCAGTCCGACAGTGACATGTTCTGGCCATCAAATTTAGGTAGCAAGTTAAACAACGTGCCAATAAGGAGGGCCCTTGCAGGGGTTCCACCATTGCCTGAGGTGCTTACATTAGCATTATGCACATTGCCTTCAGCCGCCTCCATCTCTGTGACTCTACCCTGCTCGCAGCCCCACTTGTAGCGGTCAGAGGAGGGAGAGACCGCAAAGCAGGATTCAAGTACAGTACAGCGGACAAGGAGACTGAAGCAAAAACCGGCTTTATTATGGAGCAAAATGAAACTGCTGGAAAACCTGAGTAACAATACAGTACCACCGCACCAGAGGCACAATAGGTCAAAGACAGGAATGGTATTAACAGGTGAACATAAATCAACAACAATGGCAATGGAGTTTTGCATATACACAGAATGAGCTAAACAGTAAGCAATCAGCTTGCAAGCTACTCTCACTACCAATTTCCTATCTAGCCCTGCTACCCAGGGGACGCTTCTACAGCGCACTGACTAAGTCCCTGACTCTAAAACCTATCTATAACCTATCACAGGAAAGCACCGGTGCCACTCACAGTTCTGAAGATTCTCCTGGGTACAATAAGATGCAGTCTGGCTCCAGGTCCGGTCGCTTCCTTGTCTTTCTCTCTCTGGTCACAACAGATGCAGATCTCCACCTAGTTCCAACTCTGGCAGTTGGAACTAGGTGGATCGGCTTGTACTGGTCTCTACACACGGTCCCACTCCTCTGGAACACACAGTGAAGTCCTCTGTGTGCAGCTCTACAGCTGTCAGGAAAATCTCAGCTAATATAGCCTCCTGCTGCTACAGTCTTTTACTGTTATCGCTCAGCAGTCCATCTCTCCCTGTTATCTCAGCAATGCCCCAGCAACTTCTGGAACAGCCCGGGAAAAACTTCTTAACTCTTTCTTAGCCTCTGGCCAGCACAACTCAGGTTCCTGTTTAGTCACAGTGGCCTCTGGTGGCCGGAGGGAAACATGACAGTCTGCATAGATATAAGTGCTGGAAATGCTGCTGGTTGATTCAGGGCTGTCTCTTACACAGCAGCCAGCAGGCAACAGGTGGGGGTGGGGGGCACAGCAGCCAGCAAGCAACAAGCTGCCTGCCTGCTTCACTGTTTTTGTTTGCTGGCTGCTGCTGTGGCCCGACCAGGAGTGGGCACTGGGCAGGGCAGCAGCAGTGAGATACACACACACCTTGGGCTTCGGGCACCACTGTCTGTCTGTGGGCGGCAGCCAGACTCGGACTGAGGTGAGGGCCCTGGCTCCTTCTTCTTCTCCCCTGCTTGGCTGCGCAGCGCTCTGGGGGCGGGGCTGGCAACGTTCAGAAGTCATGCCTGTGCGGCGGCACACCCCTGACCCCCAGCAGCCACTGCTCTGTTAAAGAGGCAGAGAGGGTCTCAGAGCGGCTGCGGGCCCTGCTGCGGCTCTTATTAGTCCACTTAGGCCACTTGCGGCGGAGTCGGGTGGGAGCCAGAGCGAGGCCCCCACCAGCTCGAGGGCTTAGGCGGTGGCCTAAGTGGCCTAATGGAAGAGCCGCCTCTGGAGGTTAACAAGTGGCTCAAGAACTAGTGTAGGAAGGAGGGGTTTGGGTTCCTGGAGAACTGGGCCGACTTCTCTGTTGGCTACATGCGCTATCGTAGGGATGGGCTGCATCTCAATGGGGAAGGGGCAGCTGTGTTGGGGGAGAAGATGGCTAGAAGGTTGGAGGAGTGTTTAAACTAGGGACTGGAGGAAGGGTAATTACATTATAGGATGGGAAGATAGTGCAGCTAGAGACTGGGTAGTGGGACTGGTGGAGGAATAGAAGGAAAAGTGTAGAAGGAAAAGCTTGCTGCTTTTCCAAGGCTGCTATACCAAGTGCTGATCTACAAGTGCATTGGAGATATTCAGGAGATACTCAGGAGGTAATCTGGAGGTGGATACAATCTAAGCAAGTAAGATTTGTTTGTTTAAAAACTTTCCCCTCTTTACAATGGCAGACCTGGTTCTGTGCAGGAATTGTTGTGCTTTTATTTCAGGTTCCACTCTTCAGAGGTTTGGATACTGTCTGATCTGTAGACAGCTCTCCATAATGCAGCAGGAAATTACCTTTTTGAAATATGAGATTTGTAAATTAACCATTAAACAAACTCAGGCTGAGAACATTGCAATGCCACTGCCACAGAGGCCCCCTAGAAATGGAAGATGGGTTACTGTAGGTTCTGGTAGACTGAGAGTTGTGGATAGAAGACATGTCCCACAGTCTGTGGCTCTCTATAATCCATTTTCAGCACTTTCAGAGTGCAAGAGCAACATGGAGGATGGCTCAAGCACAGTGGGTGAGAAACAATCATCTCCCATGCCTAAAGTATGTAAGACTGCAGCCAAAGACAAAAAGGAGAAGGTGAGGATTGATAGTAAGCAGCTGTTGGTGGGCGATTCCATCATAAGAGGTCTGAACCAAGGGTTTGGCTTTGTGTCTCATGTTAGCTCTTGTTGGAATGGAAAAGAACTGTACAAGAAGGATGGTTTGCATCTTTCTCTCAAGGGAACGAATGTCCTCGGTGAACAGTTCCAAGTATTTGCTAAGGAGCATTTAAACTAGGAAAGGGTGGCAAAAGAGTGATAATCCAGCAGTCCAACTGCCCCCCAGAACAATGTCTGAAGATGCCAGTAGCACAAAGGTTAAGAAATGACAAGCTCAGATTCTTGTCTACAAATGCTCGCAGTTTAGGGAATAAGATCAATAAACTTGAAACTATAATGGCATCTGAGAATATAGATGTAGTGGCTGTTACTGAGACGTGGTTCAAGGGGAGTAATGACTGGGATATATCAATACCAGGGTTCTCTCTATACAGGAAAGACAGAGAAGGCAAGAAAGGGGGAGGGGTGGCCCTGTATGTGAAAGATAGCATAAAATCTAATTTGATACAAGTTAGCGAGAACAATTTTAGAGTCAGTTTGGGTTACCTTGCAGCTTGATAATCATAAGGTAACTCGTATTGGTGTGATATATAGACCACCTAGCCAAGTCAAAGAATTAGATGATCTATTAGTTGAGGAAATAGCTAAAATGACATTGAAGGGGGAAGTTATCATTATGGGAGACTTCAATCTTCCAGATGTAAACTGGAAAACCAAAATAGCTAGTTCTGCCAGGAGTACAGATATTCTAAATTCCCTACTGGGATTAAATTCTCTACAGCAAGTAGTTGAGGAGCCAACCCGGAAGGAGGCCATTTTAGATTTAGTATTCACAAATGGGAATTTGGTATATGATATTACTGTAGGGGAAAGCTTGGGATCTAGTGATCACCAGTCAGTGTGGTTTACTATAAGTACAGTGACTGAGTCACACCACACAAAAACAAAAGTTTTAGATTTTAGAAAAACTGACTTTTCTAAAATTAGATTAGTGGTATACGAGTCCCTATCAGATTGGAACAGTTTCATTGGAGTCCAGGAGAAATGGGACTACTTAAAAGTGGCACTATTGAAGGCAACAGAAAATTGCATTAGGCTTGTCAGTAAAAGCAAAAAAAGGAAGAGACCACTGTGGTACTCAGCAGAAGTGGCCAAAATCATTAAAAACAAAATAATAGCATTTAGGAATTATAAAAAAAATAAAAACGAGGATGACAGGCAAATTTATAAGATTAGGCAGAGAGAGGCCAAACAAGTTATAAGAGCTTCTAAAGCATAGGCAGAAGAGAAAATAGCTCAGTCAGGGAAAAAAGGCGATAAGGCATTCTTCAGATACATAAATGAAAAAAGGAAACTAAAACAAGGAATTACCAAATTAAAAACAAAAGAAGGAAGGTATATGGAAGAAGATAAAGAACTAGCTGACTGCCTCAATGAATACTTCTGTTCAGTTTTTACAAAGGAAAATGAAAGAAAAGGACCTCAGTTAGGAAAGAAGACTAATGAATCTTTTGATGCATGTGTCTTTGCAGAGGAAGAGGTTCTAAGTCAGCTGTCTAAAATTAATACAAATAAGTCACAGGGGCCTGATAGGATACACCCAAAGCTATTAAAGAGCTCAGCGGTGAACTAGCAAAACCATTAACATATTTATTTAACCAATCACTGGCAACAGGAGTCGTCCCAGAAGATTGGAAATTAGCAAATGTTGTGCCCATTCACAAGAAAGGTAGTAGGGAGGAATCAGGCAACTATAGGCCAGTAAGCCTGACATCAATAGTGGGGAAATTTATGGAAACCATACTTAAGGAGAGGATTGTGGAACATCTAAAATCCCATGGATTGAAAGATGAAAAACAGCATGGGTTTACTTCAAGGAGATCATGTCAAACTAATCTTATTGATTTTTTTGATTGGGTGACTAAAATAATAGATGGAGGAGGTGCAGTAGACATCGCTTATCTAGACTTTAGTAAGGCTTTTGATACTGTCCCACATAGAAGGCTTATCAATAAATTGCAGTCTTTGGGCTTGGACTCCCATATTGTTGAATGGATTAGGCAGTAGTGTTGAGCGCGAATATTCGAATTTCGAATTTTTTTCTCGAATATCGCAATTTCGAGATTTCGCGAATATTTAGAATATAGTTCCAAATATTCGCTAAATCGAATATTCGTATTTTTATTCGAAAAAAAAATTCGTACGATTATTTTAATCTTATGATTTTTTTTTTTTTCCTATGACTATGGCTAGGCTAATATGTGTATTTTACGAAATTTCCTAATATTGCTCTAACTTCGTCTTTTAGAATATTCGTAATATTCTAAAAGACGGAGTTAGAGCAATATTCCGAATATTCTAAAAGACGAAGTTAGAGCAATATTAAGAAATTTCGTAAAATACACATATTAGCCTAGCCATAGAAAAAAAAAAAAAAATCATAAGATTAAAATAATCGTACGATTATTTTAATCTTATGATTTTTTTTTTTTTTCCTATGACTATGGCTAGGCTAATATGTGTATTTTACGAAATTTCTTAATATTGCTCTAACTTCGTCTTTTAGAATATTCGTAATATTCTAAAAGACGGAGTTAGAGCAATATTCCGAATATTCTAAAAGACGAAGTTAGAGCAATATTAAGAAATTTCGTAAAATACACATATTAGCCTAGCCATAGAAAAAAAAAAAAAAATCATAAGATTAAAATAATCGTACGATTATTTTAATCTTATGATTTTTTTTTTTTTTTCCTATGACTATGGCTAGGCTAATATGTGTATTTTACGAAATTTCTTAATATTGCTCTAACTTCGTCTTTTAGAATATTCGTAATATTCTAAAAGACGGAGTTAGAGCAATATTCCGAATATTCTAAAAGACGAAGTTAGAGCAATATTAAGAAATTTCGTAAAATACACATATTAGCCTAGCCATAGAAAAAAAAAAAAAATCATAAGATTAAAATAATCGTACGATTATTTTAATCTTAGGATTTTTTTTTTTTCCTATGACTATGGCTAGGCTAATATGTGTATTTTACGAAATTTCTTAATATTGCTCTAACTTCGTCTTTTAGAATATTCGTAATATTCTAAAAGACGGAGTTAGAGCAATATTCCGAATATTCTAAAAGACGAAGTTAGAGCAATATTAAGAAATTTCGTAAAGTACACATATTAGCCTAGCCATAGGAAAGAAAAAAAAAATCATAAGATTAAAATAATCGTACGATTATTTTAATCGCATATTATTCGCGAAAAATTAAATAATTACGAATATTCGATTTCGACGAAAATAATAAGAATATTTATTCGAATATTCGCGAAATATCGCGAAATCGAATATGGCACCTCCCGCTCATCACTAGTTCTTATCTGCCGACACATTCTATGTTTCTATGTTTCTATGTAGGGTAAAAAATATACATAAACCTCTTAAATGTATGTATACTAATGCCAGAAGCCTGACTAATAAAACTGGGGAAATGGAATTAGTGATGTGTGAGGAGGACTATGACATAGTGGAAATAACTGAGACATGGCTGGATGATAGCTTTGACTGGGTTATAGTCTGTTTAGAAAGGATCGCCAAAACCGGAGAGGGGGAGGGGTCTGCCTTTATGTAAAGCCCTGTCTAAAGCCCACAGTCCGAGAAGATATACAGTGGGGGAAATAATTATTTGACCCCTCACTGATTTTGTAAGTTTGTCCAATGACAAAGAAATGAAAAGTCTCAGAACAGTATCATTTCAATGGTAGGTTTATTGTAACAGTGGCAGATAGCACATCAAAAGGAAAATCGAAAAAATAACTTTAAATAAAAGATAGCAACTGATTTGCATTTCATTGAGTGAAATAAGTATTTGAACCCTCTAACAAAAAAAGACTTAATACTTGGTGGAAAAACCCTTGTTTGCAAGCACAGAGGTCAAACGTTTCTTGTAATTGATGACCAAGTTTGCGCACATTTTAGGAGGAATGTTGGTCCACTCCTCTTTGCAGATCATCTCTAAATCCCTAAGGTTTCGAGGCTGTCTCTGTGCAACTCTGAGCTTGAGCTCCCTCCATAGGTTTTCGATTGGATTAAGGTCCGGAGACTGACTAGGCCACTCCATGACCTTAATGTGCTTCTTCTTGAGCCACTCCTTTGTTGCCTTTGCTGTATGTTTTGGGTCATTGTCGTGCTGGAACACCCATCCACGACCCATTTTCAGTTTCCTGGCAGAGGGAAGGAGGTTGTCGCTCAGGATTTCACGATACATGGCTCCGTCCATTTTCCCGTTTATGCGAATAAGTTGTCCTGTGCCCTTAGCAGAAAAACACCCCCAAAGCAAAATGTTTCCACCCCCATGCTTGACGGTGGGGACGGTGTTTTGGGGGTCATAGGCAGCATTTTTCTTCCTCCAAACACAGCGAGTTGAGTTAATGCCAAAGAGCTCTATTTTGGTCTCATCAGACCACAGCACCTTCTCCCAGTCACTCTCTGAATCATTCAGGTGTTCATTGGCAAACTTCAGACGGGCCTGCACATGTGCCTTCCTGAGCAGGGGGACCTTGCGAGCCCTGCAGGATTTTAATCCATTGCGGTGTAATGTGTTTCCAATGGTTTTCTTGGTGACTGTGGTCCCTGCTAATTTGAGGTCATTAACTAACTCCTCCCGTGTAGTTCTAGGATGCTTTTTCACCTTTCTCAGAACCATTGACACCCCACGAGGTGAGATCTTGCGTGGAGCCCCAGAGCGAGGTCGATTGATGGTCATTTTGTGCTCCTTCCATTTTCGAACAATCGCACCAACAGTTGTCACCTTCTCTCCCAGCTTCTTGCTAATGGTTTTGTAGCCCATTCCAGCCTTGTGCAGGTCTACAATTTTGTCTCTGACATCCTTGGACAGCTCTTTGGTCTTTCCCATGTTGGAGAGCTTGGAGTCTGCTTGATTGATTGATTCTGTGGACAGGTGTCTTTTATACAGGTGACTAGTTAAGAGAGGTGTCCTTAATGAGGGTGACTAATTGAGTAGAAGTGTCTAACCACTCTGTGGGAGCCAGAACTCTTAATGGTTGGTAGGGGTTCAAATACTTATTTCACTCAATGAAATGCAAATCAGTTGCTATCTTTTATTTAAAGTTTTTTTTTCGATTTTCCTTTTGATGTGCTATCTGCCACTGTTACAATAAACCTACCATTGAAATGATACTGTTCTGAGACTTTTCATTTCTTTGTCATTGGACAAACTTACAAAATCAGTGAGGGGTCAAATAATTATTTCCCCCACTGTAAGTGAGGGACATGAACATGGGGAGTCATTGTGGGTAGAAATACATGGAGGCAAAAACAATAATAAAATACTAATAGGAGTTTATTATAAACCACCTAATATACCAGGGGCTGGAGAAGATCCAGCAGTCATGGTCCATATCGGAACCAATGACAAAGTTAGAAGTAGGTGGAGAGTCCTTAAAAATGATTTCAGGGATTTAGGTCAAAAGCTTAGGGCAAGGACTTCAAAGGTAGTATTTTCCGAAATACTGCCTGTACCACAGGCCACACAAGAAAGGCAGCAGGAGATTAGGGAGATTAACAAGTGGCTCAAGAACTGGTGTAGGAAGGAGGGGTTTGGGTTCCTGGAGAACTACAGGCTCTATCGTAGGGACGGGCTGCACCTCAATGGGGAAGGGGCAGCTGTGTTGGGGAGAAAGATGGCTAGAAGGTTGGAGGAGTGTTTAAACTAGGGACTGGGGAGGGTAATTACATTATAGGATGGGAAGATAGTGCATATAGAGACCGGGGGCAAGGTAATGGGACTGGGGAAGGAATGGAAGGAGGGACTAGAACAGTTCAGAAGGAAAGGTGTAGGGTAAAAATTATACATAAACCTCTCAAATGTATGTATACTAATGCCAGAAGCCTGACTAATAAAACTGGGAAACTGGAATTAGTGATGTGTAAGGAGGACTATGACATAGTAGGAATAACTGAGACATGGCTGGATGATAGCTATTACTGGGCAGTTAATGTACAAGGTTACAGTCTGTTTAGAAAGGATCGCCAAAACCAAAGAGGGGGAGGGGTCTTCCTTTATGTAAAGTCCTGTCTAAATCCCACACTCCGGGAAGATATAAGTGAGGGACATCAACATGTGGAGTCACTCTGGGTAGAGATACATGGAGCTAAAAACAATAATAAATTACTAATAGGAGTTTACTATAAACCACCTAATATACCAGAGTCCACAGAAAATCTACTACTAAACGAGATAGGCAAGGCAGCAAATCATAATGAAGTGGTTATTATGGGGACTTCAACTACCCAGATATAGACTGGGAAACTGAAAGCTGTACATCCCAGAAAGGTAACAACTACCTCTCCCAACTGGTTCAGGACCAGACTAGAGGGGCGGCCATACTGGACTTAGTATTAACCAGTAGGCCTGACAGAAGAACAGACGTGCAGATTGGGAGACACCTGGGAAATAGTGACCATAAAGTAATAAACTTCCAATTATCATTCAAAAGAGCGTTTCTACAAGGAGGAACAAAAATACCAAACTTTAAAAAAGCTAAATTTAGCCAACTAAGAGAGGCCATAGGCCTAACTAACTGGGATAAAGTCCACAAAAATAAAAATTACAACCAAATGGGATATTTTTAAAAGCATCCTAAAATCTAATTGTGAGAGCTACATACCTTATGGGAATAAAAGTTTAAGGAACAAGAAAAAAACAATGTGGATAAATAGAACTGTAAAGAAAGCAATAAATGACAAAAAGAAAGCATTTCAATCACCACAACAGGAAACTACACTACAACAAACTATAAGGAAAAAAATTAGAATATGTAAAAAACTAATAAAAGCAGCCAAACTAGAGACTGAGAGATTAATTGCCAAAGAGAGCAAAACTAACCCTAAAATGTGTTTCAATTATATAAATGGTAAAAAGTATAAATCTGAAGGTGTGGGCCCTCTACTGAGTAATGAGGGGAGAGTTGCAGAGAGCGATGAGGAGAAAGCAAAGCTATTAAATATTTTTTTCTCCACTGTATTCACTGAAGAAAATAAACTCTCAGATGATATGCAGAATGTAAAAGTTCATTCCCCATTAAAAGTGCCCTGTCTAACCCAGGAAGAAGTACAGCGGCATCTTAAAAAGATTAAAATAGATAAATCGCCAGGACCAGATGTCATACACCCCCGTATCCTAAGAGAATTAAGTAATGTTATAGCCAGACCCTTATTTCTGATATTTAAGGACTCTATATTGACAGGGAGTGTTCAACAGGATTGGCGCATAGCAAATGTAGTGCCAATATTCAAAAAGGGTCCAAAAACAGAGCCCGGAAACTATAGGTCGGTAAGTTTAACATCTGTCGTGGGTAAACTGTTTGAAGGTTTTCTAAGAGATGCTATATTGGTGTATATCAATGAAAATAAGCAAATAACACCATATCAGCATGGCTTCATGAGGGATCGGTCATGTCAAACTAATTTAATCAGTTTCTATGAGGAGGTAAGTTCTAGACTTGACAGCAGCGAGTCAATAGATGTCGTATATCTGGACTTCTCCAAAGCATTTGACACTGTACCGCATAAAAGGTTATTATATAAAATGAGAATGCTTGGACTGGGAGAAAATGTCTGTATGTGGGTAAGTAACTGGCTCTGTGATATAAAACATAGGGTGGTTATTAAGGGTACACACTCAGATTGCGTCACTGTCACTAGTAGAGTACCTCAGGGGTCAGTACTGGGCCCTATTCTCTTCAATATATTTATTAATGATCTTGTAGAAGGCTTGCACAGTAAAATATCAATTTTTGCAGATGACACTAAACGGTGTAAAGTAATTGACACGGAAGAGGACAGTTTACTGCTACAGATGGATCTGGATAGATTGGAGGCTTGGGCAGAGAAGTGGCAGATGAGGTTTAACACTGACAAATGTAAGGTTATGCACATGGGAAGGAATAATGCAAGTCACCCGTACATACTAAATGGTAAAACACTGGGTAACACTGACATGGAAAATGACCTAGGAATTTTAGTGAACAACAAACTAAGCTGTAAAAACCAGTGTCAGGCAGCTGCTGCCAAGGCCAATAAGATAATGGTTTGCATCAAAAGGGGCATAGATACCCGTGATGAGACCATAGTCCTGCCACTTTACAAATCACTAGTCAGACCACACATGGAGTACTGTGTACAGTTCTGAGCTCCTGTGAACAAGGCACACATAGCAGAGCTGGAGAGAGAACAGAGGAGGGCAACTAAAGTAAAAACTCGAATGGGGGGACTACAGTACTATCACGGCTGAGGATGGGGGAAACCCTCAGCCGTGCGATGTCCCTCTGAAGCATAGCTGTTAGGCCAGGACAGGAATCAGGGAGCAGGTCACCTCCTATCACATCCCTAATTCTGACCCTGTCTCCTAGCCGTATGAGCCGACCCTGATGGTGGGAGGGCTCATACACTGGAACCTGTAATTCCTACTAGCCCTCAGGGTGGCCCTGGACTAGGAGCAGGGTAAGACAACCTGTTCCTCCTAGACACGGAGCAACAGGAGTCTCACTGGCCAAGCTATAAGGGAGAAGGGAAACATATACAGACATATGGCAATGGCAGGTAGTTGAAACTAGTATCACACCTACCTGCCACAGACACACAGCCTGGAACCCGTGCACAAGTGCTGCAGTCCACAACCACATAGACGGACACAGCACACACCAAACATCACACAGGAACCCAGAACCATACGCTGCAATAAACATAAAGACACCACTAGACATATAATATAATAAGAACAATAATGTCTTACATAAGTTTATGACCACAAGGGTGGCTCTCAGTGGCAGATGGTATAAACCAGGAGGGTGCCTCCGGCTTACAAACAAGGCTGGAGTACCCTTCAGCTTCAGGTCTCCACTGAGGCTTTATAGCCCAAGTAGCCACACCCACACAGACACACCCAGTGTTCACAGACACAGAAGGGAATTAACCCTTCTCACACCAGGGAAGGGAAGACAGCCACTTAAAGGAGAAAGCGCACATATAACTAAAACCCTGTGCACACCAAACATACAAAAGACACACTTAATAAAGATAGGTTGCCAGGTGCAACCGCATGCACATTGCAGCAAGCTGCCCAGCACCAGCTCAGGCTGCCAAACTGCAATACAACCACATGTTGCCAGCGGCAACCACAAGTGAGGCAACATACTAGCGGCCCTCACCTGTGGCTGAACAACCAAACCAGACCGCAGGCAACAGCATGCGGATACAGGAGTCACAACCATGACCATGGTCGTGAAAAGTACCCTGAAAGATTATCAACATTAGGGTTATTAACTTTAGAAAAAAGACGACTGAGGTGAGATCTAATTACTACGTGTGTATAAATATATCAGGGGTCAGTACAGAGATCTCTCTTATCATATATTTATTCCCAGGACTGTGGCTGTGACAAGGGGACATCCTCTGCGTCTGGAGGAAAGAAGGTTTGTACACAAACATAGAAGAGGATTCTTTACGGTAAGAGCAGTGAGACTATGGAACTCTCTGCCTGAGGAGGTGGTGATGGTGAGTTCACTAAAAGAGTTCAAGAGGGGCCTGGATGTATTTCTGGAGTGTAATAATATTACAGGCTATAGCTACTAGAGAGGGGTCATTGATCCAGGGAGTTATTCTGATTGCCTGATTGGAGTCAGGGAGGAACATTGGCTTCTACCTCATAGTTTTTTTTTTTTGCCTTCCTCTGTATCAACTTGCAGGATAACAGGCTGAACTGGATGGACAAATGTCTTTTTTCTGACTTATATACTATGTTACTATGTTACTATGTTCAGGACATGAAGCAGTGGAATGACGTTGTTTATGCCGTAGTCCTGGCAGCTGACAAATAACATGGCCTCCTCAAAGGACCTGAGCAAATGGTAGGTGTCATGCATGAGCTGCCACTGGCTGACATCGAAGTTACACGGGGAGTACTCCTGTCCGCTGGGATTATCAAGAAATCATTTATGGCCTTTCTCTGTTCGTATAGTCGGTCCAACATATGGAGGGTGGAATTCCAACGGGTGGTAACGTCGAATATCAGCCTATGTTGGGGGATGCCGTTCTGCCACTGCAGTTTAAGGAGCGTGTGCTTTGCGGTGTACGAGTGGCTGAAGTGCATGCAAAATTTCCTGGCAATTTTTAGGATGTCTTGCAGATGGGGAGAAGACTTCAGGAACCGCTTGGCAACCAGATTGAACACGTGTGCCATGCAGGGCACATGGCTCAGCCCTCCTTGATGCAGTGCCGACACCATGTTCTTCCCGTTGTTGCTCACCATGGTTCCGATTTTGTGTTGTCGCAGAGAAAGCTAGGATACGATTTCTTGATGAAGGACATGGAGCAGTTCCTCCCTTGTGTGATTCCGTTCGCCCAGGCAAATAAGGTGCAGAATGTGGTATGCATGTGGTATGCTGGAGGGGCACTGTGAATTGTCCCTGCAGTGGAGGCTGAGAACACAGTGGAGGATGAGGAGGCAGAGGCGGACATTTTCACAGGACCAATGGCATGAGAACATGGAGGCAGAAGTGGCGTCACCTGGCCAAGATGCTGGTGTGGCTGTGCAGGAACCACATTCACCCAGTGGGCTATAAAGGAGATGTATTGTCCGTGACCGTAGTTACAGCTTCACACATCGGCGCTGCCGTGCACTTTGGCAGACACCGACAGGCTCAAGGACTGGCCCACCTTCTGTTCTACATACATGTGCAGGGCTGGCACTGCCTGTTTGGCAAAGAAATGACGGCTTGGGACTCTCCACCTTGGGTTGGCACAAGCCATCAGTTCTCTGAAAGGTGCAGAGTCCACCACTTGGAAAGGGAGGGACAACAGCACCAGCAACTTGGCCAGGAGCACATTCAGCTACTGCACCGTTGGATGAGTGCACACATACTGTTGTCTCTTGGCAATCGCTTTGGTGATCGATTGCTGATGGAATGACTGACAAGGAGTAGGAGGAGGAGCAGGAGCATCAGGACCAGTAGATGATGGGGAGGACAGACAGCTCCCTTTGGCTGAGATGGTGGAGCCAGGGGCGTAGCTAGAGGGGGTGCAGAGGTAGCAGTCGCTACTGGGCCCAGGAGCCTGAGGGGGCCTAAAGACCCTTGTGCCACATAAGAAGACAGTGGTATTATAGAAAGTGCATGAAGGTTACACCTCTGGCTGGAGGGAAGGGGTGAGTGTCATTAAAATTTTTGCCTCAGGCAGCACGAAGGCTATGTGCTTCCCTGTCCCTGGCCACAAAGCACTGAGAGAAGGAGGGCCCAAACTGAACTTTTGTAACAGTGCCAATGAGCTTTTAGCTACGCCCCTGGGTGGAGCCTTTACTGCCTGAAATCGGGTGCGTGCTACTGGGTGATGTAGCGGTTGCTACGGCAGGCTGGACCACCACATCGTAGCCACGGTTCTCCCAGGCCACTTTATGGCGACGCTGCATATGGTGACGCAGGGCCGGGTACCAACATTGGCACCCTGGCCATGCTTCACCTTCTGCCCATAGATTCTACAAATGTCCATGTTTACCTCCTCTGGCGGCTTTACAAAAAACTGCCACACCGCAGAGTAGGTTATTTTACTATCAACACTTTGCACTGACTGACTGCTACTGCCGCTGCTTCCGTGAACCCCTGCACCACTACTTTCTGGGCAGGTAGACTCCTGCAAAGCGGGTGGTCTACCCCGGGCACATTTGGATCCCGACCTCCCACTGCAGCCACCCTGCTGACTCCCGGCCACGCTAGCAACTAGCTGGCTCTGCTGCTGCCTCACAGGCAAGCTGCCACTAGAGTTGAGCGAACACCTGGATGTTCGGGTTCGACGAGTTCGGCCGAACTTTCGAAAAATGTTCGGGATCCGAACTCGACCCGAACTTCATCCCGAACCCGAACCCCATAGAAGTCAATGGGGACCCGAACTTTTGGGCACTAAAAAGGCTGTAAAACACACCCGGAAAGGGCTAGAGGGCTGCAAAAGGCAGCAAAATGTAGTTAAATCCCCTGCAAACAAATGTAGATAGGGAAATGATGAGTTAACAAAAAATAAATAAAATTAAACAATATTAATTGGAGTGAGGTCCCATAGCACAGAATCAGGCTTCAAGTCACCCACCAATGGAGAAGGTCACTTACTATTATTTTGACCACAGCACCCAGACAAAGGAGAGAGGTCCCACAGCAGAGAACCAGGCATCATATCACCCACCACAGGAGTAGGCCACCATTTAGTTACTTTGACCCCTACACCCAGACGGAGGAGAGAGGTTACACAGCAGAGAATCAGGCATTTAGATCACCCACCACAGGAGTAGGCCACCATTGAATCAGACCCCGGCAACCATGTCAGATGGCACAAGCATAAGCTTTATATCAATCAGCACAGGAGAAGGCGACTTTGACAGACTTTGACCCCTACACCCGGACGGAGGAGAGAGGTTTCAAAGCAGAGAATCAGGCATTTAGATCACCCACCACAGGAGTAGGCCCCAATTTAATGGGACCCCGGCAACCATGTCAGATGGCACAACCATCAGCTTCATATCAATCAGCACAGGAGAAGGCGACTTTGAAAGACTTTGACCCCTACACCCAGACGGAGGAGAGAGGTTTCACAGCAGAGAATCAGGCATTTAGATCACCCACCACAGGAGTAGGCCCCCATTGAATCAGACCCTGGCAACCATGTCAGATGGCACAACCATCAGCTTTATATCAATCAGCACAGGAGAAGGCGACTTTGAAAGACTTTGACCCCTACACCCAGATGGAGGAGAGAGGTTTCACAGCAGAGAATCAGGCATCATATCAACCACCACAGGAGAAGCCACCATTTAGTTACTTTGACCCCTGCACCCAGGAAGAGGAGAGAGGCACCACAGCACATATTCTGGCATCATATCAGCCACCACAGGAGAAGCCACCATTGAGTTACTTTGACCCCCGCACCCAGGAAGAGGAGAGAGGCACCACAGCACATATTCTGGCATCATATCAGCCACCACAGGAGAAGCCACCATTGAGTTACTTTGACCCCCGCACCCAGGAAGAGGAGAGAGGCACCACAGCACATATTCTGGCATCATATCAGCCACCACAGGAGAAGCCACCATTGAGTTACTTTGACCCCTGCACCCAGGAAGAGGAGAGAGGCCCCACAGCACATATTCTGGCATCATATCAGCCACCACAGGAGAAGCCACCATTTAGTTACTTTGACCCCTTCACCCAAACAGAGGAGAGAGGTTCCACATCAGAGAATCAGGCATCATATCAACCACCACAGGAGTAGGCCACAATTTAATGGGACCCCGGCAACCATGTCAGATGGCACAACCATCAGCTTCATATCAATCAGCACAGGAGAAGGCGACTTTGAAAGACTTTGACCCCTACACCCAGACGGAGGAGAGAGGCCTCACAGCAGAGAATCAGGCATTTAGATCACCCACCACAGGAGTAGGCCCCCATTGAATCAGACCCTGGCAACCATGTCAGATGGCACAACCATCAGCTTTATATCAATCAGCACAGGAGAAGCCACCATTGAGTTACTTTGACCCCTGCACCCAGGAAGAGGAGAGAGGCCCCACAGCACATATTCTGGCATCATATCAGCCACCACAGGAGAAGCCACCATTGAGTTACTTTGACCCCCGCACCCAGGAAGAGGAGAGAGGCACCACAGCACATATTCTGGCATCATATCAGCCACCACAGGAGAAGCCACCATTGAGTTACTTTGACCCCTGCACCCAGGAAGAGGAGAGAGGCCCCACAGCACATATTCTGGCATCATACTAACCACCACAGGAGAAGCCACCATTGAGTTACTTTGACCCCTGCACCCAGGAAGAGGAGAGAGGCCCCACAGCACATATTCTGGCATCATATCAGCCACCACAGGAGAAGCCACCATAGAGTTACTTTGACCCCCGCACCCAGGAAGAGGAGAGAGGCACCACAGCACATATTCTGGCATCATATCAGCCACCACAGGAGAAGCCACCATTGAGTTACTTTGACCCCCGCACCCAGGAAGAGGAGAGAGGCACCACAGCACATATTCAGGCATCATATCACACACCACAGGAGAAGGCCTCTTTCAGTGATTTAGGCCTTTGGACCCAGACAGAGGAGAGAGGCACCACAGCACATATTCTGGCATCATATCAGCCACCACAGGAGAAGCCACCATTGAGTTACTTTGACCCCTGCACCCAGGAAGAGGAGAGAGGCCCCACAGCACATATTCTGGCATCATATCAGCCACCACAGGAGAAGCCACCATTGAGTTACTTTGACCCCTGCACCCAGGAAGAGGAGAGAGGCCCCACAGCACATATTCTGGCATCATACTAACCACCACAGGAGAAGCCACCATTGAGTTACTTTGACCCCTGCACCCAGGAAGAGGAGAGAGGCCCCACAGCACATATTCTGGCATCATATCAGCCACCACAGGAGAAGCCACCATTGAGTTACTTTGACCCCCGCACCCAGGAAGAGGAGAGAGGCACCACAGCACATATTCTGGCATCATATCAGCCACCACAGGAGAAGCCACCATTGAGTTACTTTGACCCCCGCACCCAGGAAGAGGAGAGAGGCACCACAGCACATATTCAGGCATCATATCACACACCACAGGAGAAGGCCTCTTTCAGTGATTTAGGCCTTTGGACCCAGACAGAGGAGAGAGGCACCACAGCACATATTCTGGCATCATATCAGCCACCACAGGAGAAGCCACCATTGAGTTACTTTGACCCTTGCACCCAGGAAGAGGAGAGAGGCCCCACAGCACATATTCTGGCATCATATCAGCCACCACAGGAGAAGCCACCATTTAGTTACTTTGACCCCTTCACCCAAACAGAGGAGAGAGGTTCCACATCAGAGAATCAGACATCATATCAACCACCACAGGAGTAGGCCACAATTTAGTTTATTTGACCCCTGCACCCAGGAAGAGGAGAGAGGCCCCACAGCACATATTCTGGCATCATATCACACACCACAGGAGAAGGCCTCTTTCAGTGATTTAGGCCTTTGGACCCAGACAGAGGAGAGAGGTCAGAGATTAGCTTCATATCCCCCAGCACAGCAGAAGACCGCTTTATTTGACTTAGGCCTCAGCACCCAGACAGAAGACAGAGGTAGCATGGCAGAGGTTATGGCTTCATGTCACCCGTTAGTTTAACCGGCCACTTTCATCTGGTTAGGCCCCGGCGCCCAGACAGAGAAGAGTTTCATTCAACTGTGGGTTTCATAAAATTTGTATCAAATAAAGAAGTGGCCCGTAGCACAACAAGACATGTTTTAGGCAGTTAATAAGGACTACTCTGCACAAGGGAGGGACAGGTCCTGTGGGATCCATGCCTGGTTCATCTTTATGAAGGTCAGCTTGTCCACGTTGGCTGTGGACAGGCGGCTGCGCTTGTCAGTAATGACGCCCCCTGCCGTGCTGAATACGCGTTCAGATAAAACGCTGGCCGCCGGGCAGGAAAGCACCTCCAAGGCATAACATGCTAACTCTGGCCACGTGGACAATTTCGAAACCCAGTAGTTGAATGGGGCCGAACCATCCGTCAGGATGTGGAGGGGTGTGCAGACATACTGTTCAACCATGTTAGTGAAATGCTGCCTCCTGCTAACACGTTCCGTATCAGGTGTCGGTGCAGATAGCTGTGGCGTGGAGACAAAACTTTTCCACATTTCTGCCATGCTAACCCTGCCCTCAGATGAGCTGGCCGTGACACAGCTGCGTTGGCGACCTCTTGCCACTCCTCTGCCTTCACCTTCCACCTGTTCCCCTGTGACATGTGGGAATGCTCTCAAGAGCGCCTCTATCAGCGTGCGCTTGTACTCGCGCATCTTACGGTCGCGCTCCAGTTCAGGAATTAAAGTGGGCACATTGTCTTTATACCGGGGATCCAGCAGGGTGGCCACCCAGTAGTCTGCACACGTTAAAACGTGGGCAACTCTGCTGTCGTTGCGCAGGCATTGGAGCATATATTCGCTCATGTGGGCCAGGCTACCCATGGGTAAGGACAAGCTGTCCTCTGTGGGAGGCGTATCGTCATCGTCCACCGTATCCCCCCAGCCACGCACCAGTGATGGGCCTGGGCTGCCACCCCGCTGTGAACTTGCGTCATCCTCGTCCCCCTCCACCTCCTCCTCCTCATCCTCCTCGTCCTCCAGTACAGTGCCTTGGCTGGCGACTTGTGAACCTGTCCTCTGCTGCTTAAACAAACCTCCCTCTGAGCCACTTCGAACAGACTGGCCCGAAAGTGTTAGAAACGAGCCCTCATCCTCCTCCTCCTCCTCCACCTGGGCCACCTCCTCTAACATCATCGCCCTAAGTGTTTTCTCAAGGAGACATAGAAGTGGTATTGTAACGCTGATAACAGTGTCATCGCCACTGGCCATGTTGGTGGAGTACTCGAAACAGCGCAGCAGGGCACACAGGTCTCGCATGGAGGCCCAATCATTGGTGGTGAAGTGGTGCTGTTCGGCAGTACGACTGACGCGAGCGTGCTGCAGCTGAAACTCCACTATGGCCTGCTGCTGCTCGCACAGTCTCTCCAGCATGTGCAAGGTGGAGTTCCACCGGGTGGGCACGTCGCATATGAGGCGGTGAGCGGGAAGGCCGAAGTTCCGCTGTAGCGCAGACAGGCGAGCAGCGGCAGGATGTGAACGGCGGAAGCGCGCACAGACGGCCCGCACTTTATGCAGCAGCTCTGACATGTTGGGGTAGTGGTGAATGAACCTCTGCACCACCAAGTTCAGCACATGCGCCAGGCAAGGGATGTGCGTCAAACCGGCTAGTCCCAGAGCTGCCACGAGATTTCGCCCATTATCGCATACCACCAGGCCTGGCTTGAGGCCCACCGGCAGAAACCACTCGTCGGTCTGTTGTTCAATACCCCGCCACAACTCCTTTGCGCTGTGGGGCCTGTCCCCCAAACATATGAGTTTCAGAATGGCCTGCTGACGTTTACCCCGGGCTGTGCTGAAGTTGGTGGTGAAGGTGTGTGGCTGACCGGATGAGCTGGTGGAAGCAGTGGAGGAGGAAGCCGAGTAGGAGGAGGAGGCTACAGGAGGCAGAGAATGATGCCCTGCGATCCTAGGGGGCGGAAGGACGTGCGCCAAGGAACTGTCCGCCGGGGGCCCAGCCGCCACTACATTCATCCAGTGTGCAGTTAGTGAGATATAGCGTCCCTGGCCGTGCTTACTGGTCCACGTATCTGTGGTTAGGTGGACCTTGCCACAAATGGCGTTGCGCAGTGCACACTTGATTTTATCGGACACTTGCATGTGCAGGGAAGGCACGGCTGTCTTGGAGAAGTAGTGGCGGCTGGGAACCACATACTGCGGGACAGCCATGGCCATCAGCTGTTTGAAGCTGTCTGTGTCCACCAGCCGGAATGACAGCATTTCAAAGGCCAGCAGTTTAGAAATGCTGGCGTTCAGGCCAAGGGCTCGAGGGTGACTCGGGGGGAATTTGCGCTTCCTCTCTAAGGTTTGAGATATTGAGAGCTGAACGCTGCTGTGTGATATAGTGGAGACGCTAGTTGACGGTGGCGGTGGTGGTGGTGTCGGTGGCACATCCTCTGTTTGCTGCTCGGCAGGTGGCAACATTCCTCTCGAGGCGGAAGCCGAGGCAGCAGCGGTAGAGGGAGCAGGGGGAGCCTCAGCGAGTGCCTGGTTTTTAAGGTGTGTACCCCACTGCAGTTCATGCTTTGCATGTAGATGCCTGGTCATGCAGGTTGTGCTGAGGTTCAGAACGTTAATGCCTCGCCTCAGGCTCTGATGGCAGAGCGTGCAAGTCACTCGGGTCTTGTCGGTAGGACATTGTTTAAAGAAGTGCCATGCCAGGGAACTCTTTGAAGCTGCCTTTGTGGGGCTGGGTCCCTGTTGGCGATGTCCAGTAGCAGGCGAACTCTGGGGGCGGCGGCTCGTCTGCTTTGGCCCCCTGCTCCCTCTTTGGCTTCGCTGTTGTCTCGGTCTCACCACTACCTCTTCCTCTGAACTGTGAAAGTCATCGCCACGACCTTCAGTCCATGTGGGGTCTAAGACCTCATCGTCCTCTGCATCGTCTTCCACCCAGTCTCCCTCCCTGACCTCCTCCTGTTCAGTCTGCACACTGCAAAAAGACGCGGCAGTGGGCACCTGTGTTTCGTCATCATCAGAGAGTCGGTGACTCTGCTGTGGTGGTATTCCCATGTCCTCTTCATCTGGAGACATAAGTGGTTGTGCGTCAGTGCATGGTATGTCTTCCTCCACTGGGGAAGGGCTAGGTGGACGCCCCTGGGAAACCCTGGAAGCAGAGTCTTCAAACAGAAGAAGAGACTGCTGCATAACTTGTGGCTCAGACCGTTTCCCTGATATGCTTGGGGGTGATGTGACAGACTGATGGGCTTGGTTTTCAGGTGCCACCTGTGCGCTTTCCGCAGAAGACTGGGTGGAAGACCATGTGGTGAACGTGCTGGAAGCACTGTCGGCCACCCAATCGATTAATGCCTGTACCTGCTCAGGCCTTACCATCCTAAGAGCGGCATTGGGCCCCACGAGATATTGCGGTACATTCTGCCGGCTAGTTGAGGGAGTTCGTTCCCTACTGTGTGCGCCTGGGGCCGAACGGCCACGTCCTCTACCAGCAACAGAGGCTCCACGGACACCACCACGACCGCGTCCTCGTCCCTTAATAGTATTTTTCTTCATTGTTGCGATTCAACTCGCACCACAATGAAATATATTATTTTTTATAAGCAAAATCCCCTCACTGGAATACTTTCAGTCTTTTGACTGTATGGATTACAGATGGAATGACTGTTATATGTGAGTACCGCTTTCTTTGACAGATTCTAGTATGGGTACATATATGTTTTCCCAACCCCAGCACATTAGTTTGCTAATTCCAGATGTATGAAACGCAGGCCTAACTGTATCTAGTATATTGAACGCCAGATAAACTAACTTGGCCTTTTTTAAATAAAAAAAAAATTCCCTCACTGGAATACTTTCAGTCTTTTGACTGTATGGATTACAGATGGAATGACTGTTATATGTGAGTACCGCTTTCTTTGACAGATTCTAGTATGGGTACATATATGTTTTCCCAACCCCAGCACATTAGTTTGCTAATTCCAGATGTATGAAACGCAGGCCTAACTGTATCTAGTATATTGAACGCCAGATAAACTAACTTGGCCTTTTTTAAATAAAAAAAAAATTCCCTCACTGGAATACTTTCAGTCTTTTGACTGTATGGATTACAGATGGAATGACTGTTATATGTGAGTACCGCTTTCTTTGACAGATTCTAGTATGGGTACATATATGTTTTCCCAACCCCAGCACATTAGTTTGCTAATTCCAGATGTATGAAACGCAGGCCTAACTGTATCTAGTATATTGAACGCCAGATAAACTAACTTGGCCTTTTTTAAATAAAAAAAAAATTCCCTCACTGGAATACTTTCAGTCTTTTGACTGTATGGATTACAGATGGAATGACTGTTATATGTGAGTACCGCTTTCTTTGACAGATTCTAGTATGGGTACATATATGTTTTCCCAACCCCAGCACATTAGTTTGCTAATTCCAGATGTATGAAACGCAGGCCTAACTGTATCTAGTATATTGAACGCCAGATAAACTAACTTGGCCTTTTTTAAATAAAAAAAATTCCCTCACTGGAATACTTTCAGTCTTTTGACTGTATGGATTACAGATGGAATGACTGTTATATGTGAGTACCGCTTTCTTTGACAGATTCTAGTATGGGTACATATATGTTTTCCCAACCCCAGCACATTAGTTTGCTAATTCCAGATGTATGAAACGCAGGCCTAACTGTATCTAGTATATTGAACGCCAGATAAACTAACTTGGCCTTTTTTAAATAAAAAAAAAATTCCCTCACTGGAATACTTTCAGTCTTTTGACTGTATGGATTACAGATGGAATGACTGTTATATGTGAGTACCGCTTTCTTTGACAGATTCTAGTATGGGTACATATATGTTTTCCCAACCCCAGCACATTAGTTTGCTAATTCCAGATGTATGAAACGCAGGCCTAACTGTATCTAGTATATTGAACGCCAGATAAACTAACTTGGCCTTTTTTAAATAAAAAAAAAATTCCCTCACTGGAATACTTTCAGTCTTTTGACTGTATGGATTACAGATGGAATGACTGTTATATGTGAGTACCGCTTTCTTTGACAGATTCTAGTATGGGTACATATATGTTTTCCCAACCCCAGCACATTAGTTTGCTAATTCCAGATGTATGAAACGCAGGCCTAACTGTATCTAGTATATTGAACGCCAGATAAACTAACTTGGCCTTTTTTAAATAAAAAAAATCCCCTCACTGGAATACTTTCAGTCTTTTGACTGTATGGATTACAGATGGAATGACTGTTATATGTGAGTACCGCTTTCTTTGACAGATTCTAGTATGGGTACATATATGTTTTCCCAACCCCAGCACATTAGTTTGCTAATTCCAGATGTATGAAACGCAGGCCTAACTGTATCTAGTATATTGAACGCCAGATAAACTAACTTGGCCTTTTTTAAATAAAAAAAATTCCCTCACTGGAATACTTTCAGTCTTTTGACTGTATGGATTACAGATGGAATGACTGTTATATGTGAGTACCGCTTTCTTTGACAGATTCTAGTATGGGTACATATATGTTTTCCCAACCCCAGCACATTAGTTTGCTAATTCCAGATGTATGAAACGCAGGCCTAACTGTATCTAGTATATTGAACGCCAGATAAACTAACTTGGCCTTTTTTAAATAAAAAAAATCCCCTCACTGGAATACTTTCAGTCTTTTGACTGTATGGATTACAGATGGAATGACTGTTATATGTGAGTACCGCTTTCTTTGACAGATTCTAGTATGGGTACATATATGTTTTCCCAACCCCAGCACATTAGTTTGCTAATTCCAGATGTATGAAACGCAGGCCTAACTGTATCTAGTATATTGAACGCCAGATAAACTAACTTGGCCTTTTTTAAATAAAAAAAATCCCCTCACTGGAATACTTTCAGTCTTTTGACTGTATGGATTACAGATGGAATGACTGTTATATGTGAGTACCGCTTTCTTTGACAGATTCTAGTATGGGTACATATATGTTTTCCCAACCCCAGCACATTAGTTTGCTAATTCCAGATGTATGAAACGCAGGCCTAACTGTATCTAGTATATTGAACGCCAGATAAACTAACTTGGCCTTTTTTAAATAAAAAAAATTCCCTCACTGGAATACTTTCAGTCTTTTGACTGTATGGATTACAGATGGAATGACTGTTATATGTGAGTACCGCTTTCTTTGACAGATTCTAGTATGGGTACATATATGTTTTCCCAACCCCAGCACATTAGTTTGCTAATTCCAGATGTATGAAACGCAGGCCTAACTGTATCTAGTATATTGAACGCCAGATAAACTAACTTGGCCTTTTTTAAATAAAAAAAAAATTCCCTCACTGGAATACTTTCAGTCTTTTGACTGTATGGATTACAGATGGAATGACTGTTATATGTGAGTACCGCTTTCTTTGACAGATTCTAGTATGGGTACATATATGTTTTCCCAACCCCAGCACATTAGTTTGCTAATTCCAGATGTATGAAACGCAGGCCTAACTGTATCTAGTATATTGAACGCCAGATAAACTAACTTGGCCTTTTTTAAATAAAAAAAAAATTCCCTCACTGGAATACTTTATGGCTTTTCACTGTATGGATTACAGGTGGACTGGTATTAGTAGGGGTGACACAAGCACACCCAAGTCCCTGATGTAGGATTTCTATGGCACAGACCACTATTACAAGTGATTAATGGACGTTGGGAGAGATTGTGCTGCAGCACTAGTCCCAAGATGGCCGCCGCCTATCAGCCCAGTAACATGTGCCACAAAATGGTCTGCACAACCTTTAAAAAAAATAGCCTTGGACTGTGCTGCTAAATCGCTATTGGTCTGAATCCCAGGTGTAGATGTCTGACTTGTTTGGAGCTTTGGAATGCACACTGTGGCAGCTTCTGCTGCAGCACTACAAGTCGCAAAATGGCGGCCGGCGGTCAGCCCAGGTACATGTGGATGGAAAAATCACTCTGGCCACTCTAAAAATAGCCAATCCCTATCAAAAAAGCAGCTCAGCTGCAGTTGTTCAGATGAATCACAGGTGGAGGAGAGAAATTTGCTTCCAGTTATTCAATTATCCCTGCCTATTCTCGCCCTAGCATCAGCTGCGTCTATCCCTGTTCTATTCACATCGGGAGTGAGCACGTCCCGACGTGCGCACAAGCTTATAAAGAGGCTGAGTCACATGCTGCACTTGGCCAATCACAGCCTTGCCAATAGTAGGCATGGCTGCGATGGCATCTTAGGGCAAGTAGTATGATGCATGTTGATTGGCTGCTTTGCAGCCTTTCAAAATGCGCCAAAATACATGCCGAACGACGAACCCGAACCCGAACTTTTACGAAAAAGTTCGGGTTCGGGTCCGTGTCACGAACACCCCAAAATTCGGTACGGACCCGAACTATGCTCGAACTGTTCGCTCAACACTAGCTGCCACCCTCTTCTCCCGATGACGATGAAGCTCCTAATTCACCCGGGTCCCAAGTGCGATCAGCTACATCATCATAGAGTACTGTCTGCACGTCACTGATGTCCTCCTCAACAGTCTCTTGGTCAGGTGCCGGGCCGCTTGCAACACCAGCTCCCACGACACTATCCTCATCACTACTTGCCCGCCTACCAGAGAAAGCGGCGGATTTCTCCTTCACATCTTGGCTGGCCAGTAGCTGCTGACTTTCCTCTAGTAGCTCGTCCTCGAATTATAGTGGAGCTGAGCCCACAGCATATAAGTCTTCTCTGGCTGAGGGAACAGAAAAGGACAGAGGCAGGTTGAGGACAGATGAGGGCCCAGGACCTGCTCCCAGGCCATGCCAACTAAGGGTTGTGTCCGAAGAACATACCGACTCTTTGTTGGGGGTGTCTGATGTCACTTGGGACAAAGTGGATGACTGAGTCAACCATTCAAGAACCGCTGGTTTGCTAGTCAACACACAACCGCTAGATGACACAGAGAGCTCAGGCCTCTTGCTGCAACTCCTACTGCCACGCTCTCTTACTCTGCTGCGACCTGTGCCAGCGCCAGAAACATTTAGGCCTCTGCCACTCCCCTGTGCAGGGCCTGGCACTTCTCTATCTGACATACTGTTAGATCAAATAAATAAAAAGGAAATTAAAACACCCCAAAAAAGTCAGTAATTTTCTCACTTCACCACACAACGGCTAATTAGACCTTTTTTTTCCCACTAGTACACGCCAAAGAAGGCTTTAGAATATATAACTGCACCGCTGAACGGCAAATAAGCACTTACTTTTTTTTCACTTATACACGCCACAAAAGGCTTTAGAACATATAACTGCACCGCTAAACGGCAAATAATATATATATTTTTTGCCACTATTACACGCCAAAAAGGGCTTTAGAACATATAACTGCACCGCTGAATGGCAAATATATTTTTTTTTGCCACGAATATACGCCAAAAAGAGCTATAATTTACTCACTTCACCACACAATGGCTAATAAGCCCTTTTTCCCACTAATACAAGCCAAAAAATGCTTTAGAACATATAACTGCACTGCACAAGGGCAAATAACACAGAAATATTTTCTTGTAATAAACCCTGTTAATGGCTGTATCAAACAGCACTTGCCCCACATTAACAAGAACGGTTTGCTGGAATTACAGAGCAGTATAATGGCAATTTGGATCTGCAGTCAGTGCAGCAAAGTGTAATAGGATTGTGACTATTACCCAGGCTGTAAACTCCCCTACTGAACCCTGTTCTGCTTCAATACTGTGGAATTCCTCCCTATCCTTTCCCTGAACTTCTATACAGCAAAATAAAAGTTTTTAAGTCTTTCCTAGCACTGTCCCTAGCTCCTGCTGACGTCTCTCCCTGCACTAAGTACCCTGGAAAATGGCAGAATCCAAGATGGCTGAGGCTATTTATGGGCCTGTGACATCACAGGGGATGACTGACTGCTGATTGGCTGCATGCATGGCATTGTGGGTGATCCCTCGTTCCCAGAGTTCCTTGCTCCATGTCCTAACACGTGCAGCAGCCATTTTAGGAAAAAATCCAATTTGTTACCACAAAGTGTTAGGAAATTTGGATTCGGTGTGAATCGAATTTTTCCTGAAATTCGGATCAAATTCCACTTTGTCAACTTCGATTCACTCATCTCTAATCATATCTCATTTTTCTCAGTAATTAATTTAGATGATATTAGTCTTCCTCTTTGGTTGTTTAGCCACATCATCAAATTAAATCTGTCTTTTGTTTCCTCTTTAAAGAGCTGCAATTAATTACAAGTAACAGTGGAGCAATAAGGTCAGTAGCTGCAGGCCAGCAAGGCCGGGAGGGCGACCTGTCTCATATATCAAAATGGAAGCTCAGACTGAAATAGTGCAGATAACAGTATGATAGGGGACTGGGCATTTCATTTTTCTTTCTTCTCACCTCTTTATGTTTTATTTACAACCTTTTCTGCTTCTTTACACTACTGGCATGCCCATTATATGCAACTGTACAAATGTTTATAACTGTGTATATACAATTTACACAGGAAAATTGTAATTGAAAGAGACCCTGCCACCAAGAAATGCAATGCAATATGCAGGCAGCTTGTTAAAAAGCGGGAGGAGATCAATATATATATTTTTTGGGAAAGATTCAATAAAACTTGTAATTTATACATTTATCTCTCTGCTTTTTCTATACTTAAGACCACCACATATACAACTATCATAGACTGACAGCTATTTCTGTATACACACTTACACAGGGAATACTATCAATCACTGATAACACCTTCCTGTGTACAGCTATCAGTGACTGACAGCTATCTCTGTATACATACTGTAAGGGATCGCTCTCTCTCACAGTGGGTCACAATCAAAGATTTCTCCTCTGACAACGGGGTTCAAGTTCAAATGGTGCTTTATACTGGCACTTCAGCACCATCACACACATAAACCAAAATAAACACCTGCCGTCTGGGCTCTAGCTAATACAGAGGTCTTCTCCCTGACTCACCTAAAAAAACACAGTTTACACACAGGGTCTCCGGCTCCAACCCTCTCTGTAGGGTCACTTCCTCTCCCCAGTCATACTCAGAGGGTTGTCTTATCCCTCCTTGATTATAGCCCAGCTGACCCCATCTGTGATCTCCTCAGCTAAAGGTAATATCTGTAGTGGACTAGGGGTGTAGACCGAGAGACTCCCACTACCAACCCGTCTCCCAGTCCAAAGAAATCCAGCCGATGCAACTTTAAACAAAACAGTCTCCAGCAAGCTATGCCTTGCTGAAGCAGCACTATTTCTGGATTTCAGTTATCTTACCGAGCTAAACTGAACCACCGGGTGAAATACACCCCCACCATACCTCTACCGTGCACTTTATCACTACACTTACACAGAGAATGCTATCAATCACTGATAACACCTCCCTCCGTGTACAGCTATCAGTGACTGACAGCTATCTCTGTATACACACCTACACAGAGAATGCTATCAATCACTGATAACACCTTTCCCGTGTACAGCTATCAGTGACTGACAGCTATCTCTGTATACACACTTACACAGGGAATACTATCAATCACTGATAACACCTCTCTCTGTACAACTATCAGTGACTGATAGCAATCTCTGTATACACACACAGGGAATGCTATCAATCACTAATAACACCTCTTTGTGTACAGCTATCAGTGACTGACAGCTATCTCTGTATACACACTTACACAGGGAATACTATCAATCACAGATAACACTCCCCTATATACAACTATCAGTGACTGACAGCTATCTCTGTATACACACCTACACAGAGAATGCTATCAATCACTGATAACACCTTTCCCGTGTACAGCTATCAGTGACTGACAGCTATCTCTGTATACACACTTACACAGGGAATGCTATCAATCACAGATAACACTCCCCTATATACAACTATCAGTGACTGACAGCTATCTCTGTATACACACTTACACAGGGAATACTATCAATCACTGATAACACCTCTCTCTGTACTACTATCAGTGACTGATAGCAATCTCTGTATACACACACAGGGAATGCTATCAATCACTACTAACACCTCCCTCCGTGTACAGCTATCAGTGACTGACAGCTATCTCTGTATAGACACTTACGGGTGTATTAGACACCCCGATCATGCAGATGATTGTCGGGAGCTTCCCTCTCGGTAGCTGCCTGCTCGCTTGTTGAGGAGACCACTGATATTACACGCAGCTATCTCCTCAGCAACATGGGGAGGAGTGATCGCTATGCCATTGGTCATCCCCAAGCTGTACAATGGTTTGCCAATTGCGATCGTAATAGCACGATCTTCAGCCGACAAATACTGATCTTTCAGCATGCTGAAAGATCTGGATTGCTCGATGAATCGTTCATAGTGCAATCAGCGGCAGTATTACACTGCAAGATAATCACTAATGAGTGTTCAAACGCTCGTTAGCGATCATTAGGCAGAAAATCGGCCTGTCTAATACACACTTTACACAGGAAATGCTATCAATAACTGATAAGACCTCCCCGTGTAAAGTTATCAGTGACTGACAGCTCCAGGATGGTTCCGGTGCACTTGGCCAGTTACCTGCAAGACACAACGTGGGCACAAGCCCCAGTGGTCCAGACACACACAAAACAAGAACTGAAACCCAGGCAGACGAACTGGAACCCAAACATACTAGAACACAGGACACAGTTCAGACCAGATATAACCAAGAATACAGGAAGCACTGGCAAGAAATAAGCAGATGCCTGGACCCCATGCGAACACTGCTACATGGCGGTCACAGAGAAAGCTGCTCAGACAAGAGTCAGGCAGATGTCGGGGCCCGATGCAGAATGGATGCAGGGCAGTCACAGACAGAGCTGCTCACATAGACTAAGCCAAGACAAGGATACAAAAAGAACAAACATAACAAAGTAACATAACTACCCAGTGACATCGATGTTTTACCAAGGGACCCCACAGAAAGGGCAGATGACAAAACCCTAGGTAAGGAGCAAAGATCCTGCACCCAGAAAAGCTGAAGACAGACCCCTCAGGCCCACAGCTCCCAGGTATAAATAGCTGAGAACTGAGGGAACCCGACCACCTGGTAAACCACACCCAGACCAGGGAATATTAACCCCATGTGGACCAAGAACAAACAAGTGACATAGCACATATAAATCACAAGAGACAGTTCACACAAAGTCACAAAACACTGCAGCCATTACACCCAAGACAAACAACCAGCATACACGGAGCAACCGCAGCCAGTACGATAGTACCAACAGCAAGCCTACACAGCAACAAAGTGACACAGTGAACCGCACTGTGACAGTGTCGCAGTCTTGTACTTCAGGCCGGTGATCCCTAGGGTTCGGTGCAGTGTATAAATGATGTGAAGGAACCATCCAGAGATTGTTTTTGCACTCACTAAAGAAAGACGTTATACAAAATTGCAGCACATCCAGCAGCAGTTCTTAAAAGTGCAATTTCTCCTCCAAGATAATGGGATATGGTGGCTGACAATGTGGCAGAAGATGACACTCAGAAGTTTGCCAGCTGACAATGTCTCTCTCTCCTGATTCCCTTCCCCATGGCTTCAATCTGGCACCTGTGGCTGTAGGTGTCTACTGTATGATGCAGTCTTTTAGCTATGCCTGTCCTGAATTGTGGTGGTGGTGTCTTAATGTGTTTCCACTCACCTTGCAGCTCAGTATAGCTTGATTGCTTGATCACTCTGCTGACAATAATATGCCATGGTCTCTAAGATTTTGTGGCCTGGGACCCTGAAGGCTCTCAGGAGTAGTTGCCCTCCCATATGAGCGGACTCTGTGATCCTCGTGGACTGGAGGAGCGGGACTGGATCAAATGCTCCCTCACTCCTCACTCTCTTATAACCAGCTCTAACTAGCTCTGCCCCTTCCATTGGCAGTGAGTTGGACCAGCTCACTCCTAGCAAGATGGGAGGAATGGGATGGTAAGTTCTGTTGGTAAATTCCTGTTGTATGAAGTATGACATAACATGATCATTACAAAGCATTACATATGCACTGTGAGACTATGTTTCACACAGCCAAAGAGCACTGCCTTTTTTGCCACTTAAAGGGCTTCTGTCACCCCCCTAAAGTCTTTTTTTTTTTTTTTTGGCTCCTTAAAACCCTTATGCTGCGATTTATCAATATATAGGGCTCTTACTCATTTTCGTTCAGTAGTTTCTTAAAAAAATGGACTTTTATAATATGTAAATTACCTCTCTACCAGCAAGTAGGGCGGCTACTTGCTGGTAGCAGCCGCATCCTCCTTTCATAATGACGCCCCCTCCTCATGTTCATTGACAGGGCCAGCGAACGCACTCGTCTTCTGGCTGACAAGTCCATTTTTTTAAGAAACTACTGAACAAAAATAAGTAAGAGCCCTATATATTGATAAATCGCAGCATAAGGATTTTAAGGAGTCCAAAAAAAAACACATGACTTTAGGGGGGTGACAGAAGCCCTTTAAAATGGCTGTTCTCCAAGTTTTAAAAAACATAGATGGCATATTACTTTTTTGAAGCGTATTTCTTATTCCCCAATGAAGGGGAAAAGGGGTAACATACATTGATGAGTAGGAGACATATCCAGGGTGTATTTGGTGACATTTATTTACACCTCAAAAATTTGTTGATATCAGAGATAGATTAAGATTTTCATTCTGATCTGTCACTGGTTTTTCAGCACCCTTGTTTTCTGAAAATGTATATCATGCTGTATGTTATACATACAAATCTTGATTACTTGTAAAAAGTTTCATTATTTACTGGAGTCATAAACATTTTAGCTATGCTATTTCAATGGCTAGCTGTGCCGTCCTATGTGATGTTTGTTTTGGGGGTGGAGCTGAGTTTGCATATAGATCACTGCAAATGGTGCCCCACACTAATATGCAACTGACAATACAAGGCTAAACCCTCACACTGATGTAAAAAAAAAGAGATTTTAGCCAATATATTCCTGTCAGGAACATGTCGGAGCGCAAGCACCCCGACAAGGTATCTCAGTGTAGCGCGGGACCTACCGCTAACCTACCTATAGTGTGTGAACACTGTCCGATAGGTGCCAAGGTCCGACCCACAGCCAAACTCCCACATACCTCCAAAGTAAGGTCACAAACACAATGGAAGGAGGGAGGAGGCTGAGAGCCCCAACTCTACAGTATTTGGGGTTTGTGCATTTCCTCCCAGTAAGGCTACTCTATTCTGTGATTTTTTTTGTGGAGCTGAATTTGCACTGATGGTGCGGGTGCACTGTGGGAGTCAAGTGACCAGTTGATGTCACTTCACGGGGCATGTTTCACAAAAAACTCCTCCAGATTCCATTGGGCCAATGAGAATAGTAAAAAGTATGTTTGTTTTTTATTTAGATAATACTGTACATATATATATATATATATATATATATATATAGTCATTAAATAGTTTCTGTGTGTGTTAACAGTTTCTAAGTTTCTATACAATTTTATTAGTGTAAAAACCCGTTTAATTCCTCCATAGATTATATCGAATCCCAGCAGCAGGACAACCTGTGATTTTCTTTTTTTCTGGTGGCCTTTTTTAAGAAAGGGACTCCTTCTTAATTAGGGCACATGCACACATGCAACACATGCAAAACACTGATGCCCAAAAGAAAAATGAATACATCCATATGACGTCCGTGTTACATCAGTTTTTTTGAATTTTCATTGTAACAATGCCTGTCCTTGTCCACAAAATGGACAAGAATACAACATGTTCTATTTTTTTGTGGAACGGCTATGCGGATATACGGAAACTGATGTTTTTTTTTTGTTCTTCGGACAGATCATAAAATGAAACGGAGATGTGAACTCTCCCTTAGTCATTTTGAGGACACATAAATTAAAAGGATTACATAAGACTAGAAATTAGCAAGTCGATGCTATAGAATCAAAATTTGACCAGAATTTTTACAAAAAGTTGGATTCTATGGAGTCAGAATCTTAGGTGAATTGATTCAGGAGAATTTTTGTAGGGAAAGAGAGACATAGAGACAGCGAGAGACAGAAAGAGAAAGAGCAGAAAGCACTTTAAATTCGGAAAGAATTGATTTGGACCCAAATCGAATCACATGGCTGATTCAGAGAAATCAGACCCAAATTGATAGCACAATGGTAGGGTAGTTCAGTCCTATTACTTTGAATAAGGCCTCATGCACACAACCGTTTTTTTTTGCGGTCCGCAAAACGGATTTCCGTTGTTCCGTGATCTGTGACCGTTTTTTCTTCCGTGGGTCTTCCTTGATTTTTGGAGGATCCACGGACATGAAAAGTGAAGATTTTTTTGTTTAAAAAATGATATTATTGTGTAAAACTTACATGAATAAAAAATATACATATTAGGTATCGCCGCGTCCGTATCGACCAGCTCTATAAAAATATCACATGACCTAACCCCTCAGGTGAACACCGTAAAAAATAAAAAATAAAAACTGTGCTAAATAAACCATTTTTTGTCACCTTACATCACAAAAAGTGTACCCTACCTAAGATAATCGCCCAAAAATTGAAAAAACTATGGCTCTCAGAATATGGAGACACTAAAACATTATTTTTTTTTATGATATTATTGTGTAAAACTTACATAAATAGAAAAAAAGTATACATATTAGGTATCGCCGCGTCTGTATCGACCAGATCTATAAAAATATCACATGACCTAACCCCTCAGATGAACACCGTAAAAAATAAAAAATAAAAACTGTGCCAAATAAACCATTTTTTGTCACCTTACATCACAAAATGTGTAATAGCAAGCGATCAAAAAGTCATACGCACCCCAAAATAGTGACAATCAGACCGTCATCTCATCCCGCAAAAATCATACCCTAACCAAGATAATCGCCCAAAAACTGAAAAAACTATGGCTCTCAGACTATGGAAACACTAAAACATTATTTTTTTTGTTTCTAAAATGAAATCATTTTGTAAAACTTACATAAATAAATAAAAAGTATACATATTAGGTATCGCTGCGCCCGTGACAACCTGGTCTATAAAAATATCACATGATCTAACCTGTCAGATGAATGTTGTAAATAACAAAAAATAAAAACTGTGCCAAAACAGGCACATTTCTTGTTACCTTGCCTCACAAAAAGTGTAATTTAGAGCAACCAAAAATCATATGTACCCTAAAATAGTACCAACAAAACTGCCACCCTATGCAGTAGTTTCTAAAATGGGGTCACTTTTTTGGAGTTTCTATTCCAGGGGTGCATCAGGGGGGCTTCAAATGGGACATGGTGTCAAAAAAACAGTCCAGCAAAATCTGCCTTCCAAAAACCGTATGGCATTCCTTTCCTTCTGCGCCCTGCCGTGTGCCCGTACAGTGGTTTACGACCACAAATGGGGTGTTTCTGTAAACTACAGGATCAGGGCCATAAATATTGAGTTTGGTTTGGCTGTTAACCCTTGATTTTTAACTGGAAAAAAAATTATTAAAATGGAAAATCTACCAAAAAAGTGAAATTTTGAAATTGTATTTCTATTTTCCATTATTTCTTGTGGAACACCTAAAGGGTTAACAAGGTTTGTAAAATCAGTTATGAATACCTTGAGGGGTGTAGTTTCTACAATGGGGTGGTTTCTATTATGGTTTCTATTATGTAAGCCTCACAAAGTGACTTCAGACCTGAGCTGGTCCGTAAAAAGTTGTTTTTTAAAAATGTCTGAAAAATTTCAAGATTTGCTTCTAAACTTCTAAGCCTTGTAACATCCCCCAAAATTAAAATGTAATTCCCAAAATGATCCAAACATGAAGTAGACATATGGGGAATGTAAAGTAATAACTATATTGTAGGTATTACTATGTATTATAGAAGTAGAGAAATTGAAACTTGGAAATTTGCAAATTTTTCAAAATTTTTGGCAAATTTGATATTTTTTTTATAAATAAAAATTAATTTTTTTGACTCCATTTTACCAGTGTCATGAAGTGGGGCTAAGCTATGCCTAGACAATGTGACCGATGTACGTGTCGTCACCGGCTTAAGCTAAGCTGCGAAACGGCCATGGCACTACTGCGAGCACCAGTGCCTTCTCAAATAGCTGATTAGCAGGGGTTCCAGACGCCTACCGATCAGATGTTGATGACCTATCCGGAGGATGTCATCATTATAAAAGTCTCGGAAGATCCCTTTAACACCAACACTATCCTGAGGATAAGTCATCCGTATAAAAGTCTCGGAAGACCCCTTTAAAACCAACACTAGTAATGTTACAGTGACATATATGGCTATGGCTAAATAGAGCTTAAGCGGGGGTAACCAACAGCCTCCAAAGTAAGGTCACAACAGCCTGTCTTGTGATCACAAAGTTTTGAATTCACTGAAAGTAGATTATTATTATTATTATTATTTTTTTTTTTGGGGGGGGGGGGGATTTGTAACAAATTGGAATTATGCAGAATTGATTTGTCCTTTTCTAGAGGCCACCAATATTAATAAAGTTCCAGAAACCCCCTTTAAGTTTATGAAGAAACACTACAGAACAGAACAGCCTGAGACTGAAATAAAAACTATTGTTCCCCGAGAGTTTATTTCATGTGATTTCTTTCCTCCATTGGATTTTTATTGTGTATTTGAAGCAATTGATGCAGTCAGCAGCTTACAGACCTCCTGGAATGTTTCATTGTCTCCATATAAAACGTTCACAGACATTGATCTGTACGGTTAGCAAACTGAAGCTAATCTTTTATGACATAAAACTTTAATTTTTACAAGTGCGCTTATTAAATTGATAAGTGTATAAATCCCGCTGCTTGACAGCTATAGAATGCAGTATCATTCTGATACCACAGTAAGTGTATCCCACATTGCTGCAACAGTTAAATCAATACTTAGTACATTGGGAAATAGTTTTAACTTACATTTAAGTACCCCAGAGAATCAGCGGAGACATAAATCTGTTAGAAGGGCCATTTGTCATACAGGGTGTAATATACTAAAAGCTTCTGGGCCAGATGAAGCAAAATGATATTTAACTACAGCCTTTGTCTTATAGAAAGACAGACATAGAGATGGATAGATAAATAGATAGATAGATAGATAGATAGATAGATATGAGATAGATAGATAGATAGATAGATAGATAGATAGATAGATAGATAGATAGATAGATAGATAATAGATAGATATGAGATAGATAATAGATAGATAGATAGATAGATAGATAGATAGATAGATAGATAGATAGATAGATAGATAGATAGATAGATAGATATGAGATAGATAATAGATAGATAGATAGATAGATAGATAGATAGATAGATAGATAGATAGATAGATCGATAGATAGATAGATAGATAGATAGATAGATAGATAGATAGATAGAACCAAACAAAAATGATGAGACAGCACTCCAATTGTAGAGATGCCCATGCTCACACTGGAACCACCAACGAGGTAGTAGATGTTTGTAATTGACTTTATTTAAACCAGCTGTCGCTCTGTTTATTATACATACCTTATGATTTGGATAATCATGCACTATGCACTTTATTATAACTCTGTATATTATAGATTTTTTGCTGGACGACATTTATGTTATACCAATCATGTTGCAACACCTTAGATACTAATGTCATGTATTTTGAATCACGTTTTGTATAGAAATGGACACTATTTTGATTATTGGCAATCAATCATGTAATTATGTGGTCACTAAGCACTATGGGTATATTTATATACTTGTATTTGAAATCATCTGTTTGCTTGACAAAGGCCCCGATGAGTTGGGCTGAAACGTTGCACAAGGGATATTAAAGGGTCTCACACCTCATCTCTACAATTGGAGCGCTGCCTCATCATTTTCGTTTGGATTTATCCGTGGACTTCGCTGCCTGTTGTCTAAGATGGATTGCACCCATACCTACAAATAGATAGATAGACCATACCACTACTAACTAAATAATAGAGACTTGTCTCTTCTTAGGTAATAATTTATTATTATTTGCAGCTGACTTGCTGATTCAGTTATTGGCTAAGTGTCTGTGAATTCCTTTGAATATCCACTGGCACACCACCATGTGAGCATCACCCTTTTGGAAAATGCAAAGTTTAGAGAGTAAGTCGGGCTGTGGATCTCTGCTGTTCGGTGAAGATAGAAGAAGCTGTGGATGAGGTGAGTTTTTTTAACCCCTAAATGGCCATATTGTTTTGCATTCTGTCCTAAGAATGCTATTATTTTCCTATATAACGATGTTATAACGGAAAATAATAAAGTGAAGTTCGGTCTCCATTGACTTCGATGGGGTGCAGGGTCAAGATTGGGTCCCGAACCTGAACATTGACCTGAAGTTCAGTCGGACTCGAACTTCCACGGGTTCGCTCATCCCTAGTCAGGAGCACAAATGGCTTGAAAACAAGAAAAAAAACCTGCACATTCTTAATGCACATTTGGGATTAAAGTCCCATTTTCCTTCTTTGGCTGTAGGGACACTTTATATACCATTACGACTGCTTTAGAAAACTCTGAATAAGTCTAATAAACGTAAAATAATGGCAAATATTCAGAATAGAATAAAGATGGAGCTGCAGACGGCATCAGTTCCTGAAAGTAGTACATGATCTAGCTTACATGGCTTTAATAAGTCCACAAGGTTACGATGTAATGTATTCCTTTACTACAACTTGCCAGTATCTTTCTGGGCAGATCAGCTCATCTTAATTAAAGAGCCCCACGTGACCTTCCATTGTGACCGAACCGTGAGCAAGAGAACATAATCAGTTTAAGAGCTAAAAGGAGTTTAGAAATTGCAGTTTATGAGGATCCGTAAAATATATTCATTAAAATAGGGGAAAACATTACAAATAGTGCAAATAGTGCTTTTTCATATACAGTAACATAGTAACATAGTTTATAAGGCTGAAAAAAGACATCTGTCCATGTAGTTTGGCCTGTTATCCTGCAAGTTGATCCAGAGGAAGGCAAAAAAAAAACCTGTGAGGTAGAAGCCAATTTTCTGCACTTTAGGGGGAAAAAATTCCTTCCGACTCCAATCAGGCAATCAGAATAACTCCCTGGATCAACGACCCCTCTCTAGTAGCTATAACCTGTAATATTATTACACTCCAGAAATGCATCCAGGCCCCTCTTAAACTCTTTTAGTGAACTCACCATTAGTGTTGGATGAGCACCAAAGTGCTCGTGTGCTCAAGTAGAAAACTTCCCTGATGCTCGGGTGCTCTGTATGGAAGTCAATGGGAAAACCCGAGCATTAAACCAGACACCCCCTGCTCTGAAGAGGTGAGGGTGTCGGGACTCTAGTTCGGCTTAGGAGTCCCTGCTCTGACTCCGTATATAGCTATGTCCATATATGGAGTCAGTGCTTGGGGACACCCAGTGTATTTAAATCTAATTTAGCCTCTATTTCTGAAAAGTTTTTGGCGGGATTCGAACTCACAGCCTTCTACATTATAGCTTAGAATCGTAACCACTACACTACTAGTAAGAATTCCTGTATAGCAGAAGTCTCATTTTTTATTTTTTTAAGTAACTGGCCTTGCAGCTATATAGTGTAGTGGTTAACATTCTTGTCTGTAATGTAAAAGGTTGTTTGAAATTTTAGGCTATAGAGGCTAAATTAGATTTTAATACACTGACTTGAGCATCGCGCTCAAGCACACGCGATATTCGGTTGAGCATAGGGATGCTCGAGCCGAACTGGTGTTCGGCCGAGCATGCTCGCCCAACACTACTCACCATCACCACCTCCTCAGGCAGAGAGTTCCATAGTCTCACTGCTCTTACTGTAAAGAATCCTCTTCTATGTTTGTGTACAAACCTTCTTTCCTCCAGACGCAGAGGATGTCCCCTCATCACAGTCACAGTCCTGGGGATAAATAGATGATGGGAAAGACCTCTGTACTGACTCCTGATATATTTATACATAGTTATAAGATCTCACCTCAGTCGTCTTTTTTCTAAAGTGAAAGTGAATAACCCTAATTTTGATAATCTTTCAGGACACTGTAGTTCTCTCATTCCAGCTATTATAAAAAAAAAATATTCAAAAATATTTTTTAAAAATCGAAACATTCAGATCACCTCTATTTCCCCATAATTAAAATAAACAACAAAAAAATAAACATTATATACATAGCCGTGTCCCAAAATGCCCAAATTATTAAAATTTTAAAGTATTTAGCACAAAGAGCAAACGACGTAACAGAAAAAAAAAATTTAATGGCCAATTTTCTATTTTTTGTCGCTTCAACCTCCCCAAAAAATTTAAATACCGGTAAAAGTGATCAAAAAGTCATACACACTCCAAAATGGTATCAGATTGGCCCCCAAAATGAGCCCCCACAGAGATCCTTAGACATAACTATAGAAAAAGTTATGTGGGTCAGAATAAGGTGATGAAAAGAAAAAAATATTTTTCCCAATTTTTTTTTATTTTACAAGAACAACTATGTAAATGTGGTATCGCTGTAATCATACTGACCCAGAGAATGAAGGTAACAGATCAGTTTTACCACATAGGGAACGCCATAAAAACAAAACCTATAAAACTGGGGTAGAATTTTTTTCATATTCCACACCATTTTGATTTTTTTTTTAAAGCTTCCCACTACATCATATGCAACAATTATGGTACCATTAAAAAGTACAACTTGTCCTGAAAAAAAGAAGCCCCAATACAGCTGAACTGAAAATTTAAAAGGTTATGGCTCCGGGAGTGAAAAACAAAAACGGAAAATTAAATAAAATCATGCTACCTCATCCATTTGATCGCAAAGAGCCCGCCACTGCCATCTTGGTTGAATATCTAGCCTGAATTATAAGTGTTTTGTTTGTTTTTTAATACCGGACTATCTGTTACTGCCACATGGGGGAAGCGGGAGGCACTTGATACTGGCACATGGGGGTGGGGGGGGTTTTGCACTTGATACTGGCACATGGGGGGTTAGCACTTGATACTGGCACATGGGGGGATGAACTTGATACTGGCACATGGTGGGGAAGAGAGGCACTTGTTACTGTCACATGGGGGGGTTTGGCACTTTTAACTGGCACATGGGGGCACTTGTTACTGGCACATGGGGGGTGGAAGAGAGGCATTTGATACTGGCACATTGTTATGGGGCACTATGGGGGCTTCTACTGAGGCCACAAAGAAGGGGTATTTTATATGGGGGGCTCTGTGTGGTACTAGTATTATCAGGGGTATTATCTGTTTCTGCAGTATAGTATTGGGGAGCACAGCGTCACAGTATTGGGGGTAGTAGGATGATTTGTCCAGAAGATGGGAGGATGATGGAAAAGTAGTAAACTAAGATTTTTTTGTTTTGTTGTCAAACTGCAGTGACAGAAAATGGCGACAAAATGGTGGTCTGGTCTGAAGGTCTGAAAGGAGACGTCTACATTAAAGGAGACGTCACTGGATAATAAGAGGTATGGGCCGCTGTATTTCTGTAGTGATGGGGGTCAGCAAGTGTCATGTGGGGGGGGGGGGGACTTATTGTTTTTCGCCCCAGGGCTCCATTTCACCTAGAACCAGCCCTGGCAGCAAGGGGGTCATTATTACCACCTGGGTCACTGACCTGGGGTCCTTATGACTCTGGTTACACCTATAGCTGAAGCCAGTGATTGGCTGTGGTGGTCACATGGATGTACGGTAGGTGCATCATTGTTGCAGCAAATTAAACAAAGATCAGCAGGGACCACCAGAGCATCGGCACCGGAGCAGCAGGGGATTTAACTGATGAGTTATTTTTCTATTATATGCTGTTGTTTGGGTATTTTTTTTTTAAATCCCAGGCTACCCCTTAAATTTGCAAGCAATAATGCCACTTGATGGGGTAATCTCATCTAGTACATTGATGGCATATCGCTAGGATATGCCATCAATGTCAGCGCCTATCTCCAGAACTGCCCCTCTGAAGTGAAGAAGAGTGTATCACCCAAGAATACCACCCTCCATTCACCACTATGGGAGTTCTGAAAATATGTGCTGGCTTGGCTATTTCTGGTAGTCCCAAAGAGGTGAGGGAGCGGTGACTGTGCATATGTGGTGCCCTCTCCATTCACCACTATGGGACTTCTGAAAATTGCAGAGAATGCTTGCTCAACTATTTTTAGAACTCCAAAGGCAGTGAAGGGAGAGCATGCATGATGAGCCCTCCTTACAAATGAGTTTATTGCATTTACTTACAGTTGGATGGTGTGAATCTGCATCAGTTGCAGCACTGTGACAAAACAGGGTTTAAAAGGGCTTCTGTCACCCCACTAAACTCATTATTTTTTTTTTTGTGTACTTATAATCCCTATCCTGCGATATATCTATACATTATGTTATTAATCATTTTCGTTCAGTAGATATGTCAAAAAACTTACTTTTATAATATGCTAATTACCTGTCTACCAGCAAGTAGGGCGTCTACTTGCTGGTAGCAGCCGCAAAAAACCGCCCCCTCCTCCTGTTGATTGACAGGGCCAGCCGCGATCTCCTCCTCCGACTGGCCCTGTCAGCATTTCAAAAATAGCGCGCCTGTGTTGATTCGGTGCAGGCGCTCTGAGATAAGGAGGCTCGCCTCCTCAGCACTCCCTCAGTGCGCCTGCGCCGATGACGTCTTCTCTTTCGGTGACGTCATCGGTTCAGACGGAGGAGGAGATTGCGGCTGGCCCTGTCAATCAACAGGAGGAGGGGGCGGTTTTTTGCGGCTGCTACCAGCAAGTAGACGCCCTACTTGCTGGTAGACAGGTAATTAGCATATTATAAAAGTACGTTTTTATTTTACATATCTACTGAACGAAAATGATTAATAACATAATGTATAGATATATCGCAGGATAGGTATTATAAGTACACAAAAAAAAAAATTTGTTTAGTGGGGTGACAGAAGCCCTTTAACTGCCTCCAGACCGCCTAACGCAGGATTGCGTTCCGGAGGCGGTCGATTCATTCTTCCTAGAAGCGCCGGCGCGTCATCTCGCGAGAGGCGAGATTTCCTGTGAACGCGCGCACACAGGCGCGCGCGTTCACAGGAACTGCAGGTAATCGAGTGGATCTGCAGCCTGCCAGCGGCGATCATTCGCTGGCAGGCTGTAGATCCAATTTTTTTAACCCCTTAAAGGTATATTAGACGCTGTTTTGATAACAGCGTCTAATATACCTGCTACCTGGTCCTCTGGTGGTCCCTTTTGCTTGGATCGACCACCAGAGGACACAGGCAGCTCTGTAAAGTAGCACCAAACACCACTACACTACACCCCCCCTGTCACTTATTAACCCCTTATTAACCCCTGATCTCCCCATATAGACTCCCTGATCACCCCCCTGTCATTGATCACCCCCCAGTAAGGCTCCATTCAGACGTCCATATGTGTTTTGCGGATCCACGGATCCGCGGATCCGCAAAACACATACGGACGTCTGAATGGAGCCTTACAGGGGGGTGATCACCCCATATAGACTCCCTGATCACCCCCCTGTCATTGATCACCCCCCTGTAAGGCTCCATTCAGACGTCCGTATGTTTTGCGGATCCGCGGTGTCCGTGTTATGCGGATCCGCGGATCCGCAAAACACATACGGACGTCTGAATGGAGCCTTACAGGGGGGTGATCAATGACAGGGGGGTGATCACCCCATATAGACTCCCTGATCACCCCCCTGTCATTGATCACCCCCCTGTAAGGCTCCATTCAGACGTCTGTATGTGTTTTGCGGATCCGCGGATCCGCATAACACGGACACCGCGGATCCGCAAAACACGGACACCGCGGATCCGCAAAACACGGACACCGGCAATGTGCTTTCTGCATTTTGCGGATCCGCACATTGCCAGAACTATATAGAAAATGCCTTTTCTTGTCCGCAATTGCGGACAAGAAAAGGACATGTTCTATAGGCTCTACAAAAAACGCAGTGTTCGCCCGATCAGGCCTGATCTTGTGCGCACACTTGCGTTCAGTCCGCCCCACCGCAGTGACAGATTTTTTTTTCTGATCACTGCAAAAACACTGTAAAATCGCTGCGGCGCTATAAAAAGATCACTTTTGAGGGGCATGGCGAGTTCATAGAAGATTTTTTTTTTTTGCCACAAATTAGCGGAAATTGTTTTTTTTTTTTTTGTTTGTTTTTTTCTTACAAAGTCTCATTTTTGTGACAAATGCGTAATTTTTTTTTGACATTTATATTCCAGACTTCTTCTCACGTTTTAGGGCCCCTAAAATGCCAGGGCAGTATTAATACCCCACATGTGACCCCATTTTGGAAAGTAGACACCCCAAGGTATTGCGTCCGTGGGAGATTAAATTTTTTGTCACAGGTTAGCGGAAAGGGAGACTATGTGAGAAAAAAATAAAATAAATTTCTGCTAACTTGTGGCAAAAAGAAAAATCTTCTATGAACTCGCCATGCCCCTCACGGAATACCTTGGGGTGTCTTCTTTCCAAAATGGGGTCACATGTGGGGTATTTATACTGCCCTGGCATTTTAGGGGCCCTAAAGCGTGAGAAGAAGTCTGGAATCCAAATGTCTAAAAATGCCCTCCTAAAAGAAATTTGGGCCCCTTTGCGCACCTAGGCTGCAAAAAAGTGTCACACATGTGGTATCACCGTACTCAGGAGAAGTTGGGAAATGTGTTTTGGGGTGTTTTTTTACATATACCCATGCTGGGTGAGAGAAATATCTCTGTCAAATGACAACTTTGTATAAAAAAATTGGAAAAGTTGTCTTTTAGAGAGATATTTCTCTCACCCAGCATGGGTATATGTAAAAACACATTGCCCTACTTCTCCTGAGTATGGCGATACCACATGTGTGACACTTTTTTGAAGCCTAGGTGGGCAAAGGGGCCCAAATTCTAAAGAGCACCTTTAGGATTTCACAGGACATTTTTTACACATTTGAATTTCAAACTACTTCTCACGCATTACGGCCCCTAAAATGCCAGGGCACTATAAATACCCCACAAGTGACCCCATTTTGGAAAGAAGACACCCCAAGGTATTTCGTGATGGGCATAGTGAGTTCATGGAAGTTTTTATTTTTTGTCACAAGTTAGTGGAATATGAGACTTTGTAAGAAAAATAAATAAAAACATCATTTTCCGCTAACTTGTGACAAAAAATAAAAAGTTCTATGAGCTCACTATGCCCATCAGCGAATACCTTAGGGTGTCTACTTTCCGAAATGGGGTCATTTGTGGGGTCTTTCTACTGTCTGGGCATTGTAGAACCTCAGGAAACATGACAGGTGCTCATAAAGTCAGAGCTGCTTCAAACTTTTACCCAAACCAATAAATATACACTTATTGCATTTTTTTTTTATCAAAGACATGTAGAACAATACATTTAGAGAAAAGTTTATATAGAAATGTAGTTTTTTTAAAAAAAATTACAACTGAAAGTGAAAAATGTAATTTTTTTGCAAAAATTTCTGTAAATTTCGATTAATAACAAAAAAAGTAAAAATGTCAGCAGCAATGAAATACCACCAAATGAAAGCTCTATTAGTGAGAAGGAAAGGAGGTAAAATTTATTTGGGTGGTAAGTTGTATGACCGCGCAATAAACCGTGAAAGTAGTGTAGTGCAGAATTGTAAGAAGTGGTCTGGTCATTAAGGGGGTTTAAGCTAGGGGAGCTGAGGTGGTTAATCAGCCATCTTGGATTTTTTTTCCCCTCATGTATTGAGAGGAAAGACATCCACCCAGCAGAGGGGAGGGAACCAAACAACCCGTCTCCACAGAGAAACCATCCTTACAGCAGGAGGAACTAAAGTGCTGATTGCAAGTTCCCAGGAGGACAAAGAAACCAACTGTAACCCTACAGACAGTAAAAGTAATGCTGTGGAAACTAACCTTGCTAGAGACTATTTGGGGCCATAATCTGCCTGCCAGAGCATCCTACTCCCCAAAATTGAGCTGTCACAGCGACTCTTAAACGGACCACGTACCAATTCTGATGTTGTTGCCGATAGCAACTTGCACCCAAATTGCATTATTAATTTTTCAGAACTTAACTAATTGAGAGAACACATTTGGAACTATGTCTGACAGTGAGGACCGTACCCAGCTGGGCTGCAGCAACCCACCACCAGCCACTGCAGCTGCCTTCACTATGCCTCTAACCATCCAGCTTCCAGCGCGGTAAGTAAAAGAGGGATCCGCCCAGCCCAAGTGAGGGACAGAGGGAGACCACCCACCAGGATCCACCGACTCCACCAGTTTGAAACGACCAGACCACGCTTAGGAGAATGGTGCGCCAGTAGCAGCCTGACTGGAGCTACATGATTAGATGCGATGATCAGAAGGTTCAACAAGTGGTGCCCATGAAGCAGGCACCTGCTGGACCAGGAGTGTCTGCCGTACCAGCGAGTGTGGCAGGAGCTTCCACTTCGCCGCCCGACATCTCTGTGACCCTGACTCACCTTAACCCGGAGGACCTGATTCCATACCTGCCTTCACCACCCACGTTCCATCTGGGACCCCAGGTGACCACGGTCTTATCCTACTGCCCTATGAAAGTCTAGTACCAGCTGCCATGGAAGATGCTGTCTGGTCAACCAGCAGCTCCTGGAGGAGCCAATCCCATCAGGCCCCCATTGGAGGCCCTTCTGCAGACACCATTACAACTGGAGATACTCAGCCCCCTGACCACGGCAGGAGGTTACAAAAGGAGGGGCGCACCCTTTGCCAGTTCCAGCACTTCAGCCCTGACCAGACCGAGTATAGCCACCAGGGGGCAGTGGGGCTCTGCTGCCAGGCCACAAGTAGCTGTAGCAGGGCAGGAGTGACTCGTCATGAGCTTCAGCAGCTCCAGCAGTGAGGAGGACTTCAGGTCCCTCATCTAAGGGGACCTCATGCTAAGAGAAAAGTCATGGACAATTGGAGCACCTGCGTGGACTGAGTCTGATAGGTGACAGCTTGTTGACCCTTTTGCTGTGGTTTTTGTTGCCCTGTGTTGCCTCTCACCCAGAGGGGTATGTTTTGTTTTGTTGGACTTCACCCATCAGCAAGTAACTGTCCCCAAGTTGCACCCATGGGCAACAAATACCCTATTCCCACCTTCTCAAGTTAAGTGGGATCCGCACCTATCAGACACTGATGGCATAGCCTAGCAATATGCCATCAAAGTCTGATATGTACAAACCCCTTTCAAAGAGGCACTTACAGAAAGTTAGAGAACACTCCGGCGCGCACCATGTTATCCTGACCTTGCACAGTGGAGAAGGAGGGAGTCCCTCCTTCCCCACTGTAATGCGGATGCTGCTAGCCACCAATGACAGAAGCACTGAGTAGTGCTGGGTGCGAATATTCGAATCGCGAATATTAATCGTGAATATCGGCACTTCGAGAATATTTAGAATATAGTGATATATATATATGTAATTTAGAATATAAAAAAAAAAAGAATTCATCAGTAACCTCCCTTCTTGCTTGTGGGCCAATGTGAAGGCTGCAATGTCTTTGTCTGAGCTTAGCAACATCCCTAGCCACTAATTGGAAAGTTGCCTACCCCTTACTATATAAGAACCTCCCCAGCAGCCATTTTCAACAGTTTTTTAAAGTTCTGAGAGAGACAGCTGTGTCATTGCTGTGCTCTGTGCTTTCCACACTACATTAGATAGATAGTTAGATAGCTTATATATATAATACAGATAGTTAGTGGGAGATAGTCAGTGTAGGTTATATCTAGGGATGAGCGAACCTGAACTGTATAGTTCGGGTTCGTACCGAATTTTGGGGTGTCCGTGACACGGACCCGAACCCGAACATTTTCGTAAAAGTCCGGGTTCGGGTTCGGTGTTCGGCGCTTTCTTGGCGCTTTTTGAAAGGCTGCAAAGCAGCCAATCAACAAGCGTCATACTACTTGCCCCAAGAGGCCATCACAGACTTGCCTACTATTGGCATGGCTGTGATTGGCCAGTGCAGCATGTGACCCAGCCTCTATATAAGCTTGGGTCACGTAGCGCTGCACGTCACTCTGCTGATTCAAGCATAGGGAGAGGTTGCTGCTGCGACGTTAGGGCGAGATTAGGCAGATTAACTCCTCCAAAAGACTTAATTCAGTGATCGATCTCCAGCTGTGGATCATTAAAGTGCTGATATTCAATTGCTCACTTTTTTTAGGCTGCCCAGAGCGTTTTTATATCACTTTTTTCTGGGGTGATCGGCGGCCATTTTGTGGATTGTGGTGCGCCAGCACAAGCTATCACCATGTGCATTTAACCATCAATAGTGTGGTTATTTTGTGCTATATCCTACATCAGGTGCAGGCTGAGCCTGTGTCACCCAAGTGCATTTAACCATCAACAATGTGAATATTTTTTGGCCATATACTACATCAGGTGCAGGCTGAGCCTGTGTCACACAAGTGCATTTAACCATCAACAGTGTGGTTATTTTTTGGCCATATACTACATCAGGGGCAAGTTGAGCCTGTCACCCAGCGCCTAAAAAATAATCCTGACATTTATATTCAACCAAATCTGTACTGTTTTAGCTGGTCAAATTATTTGTAGTGACCGTAAAAGCACAGTTTTTGTTCTGGGTTGAAAAACTATTCCCAAATTTGCCATTCTCATAAATAAGTAGTTTCTGCTATATCAGGCCTACTTTAAATCTATCCCAAAAAGGATATCTTAGATTCAAGGTGCTGATAGTGTCATTCTGAAAAACTTAACACACACGCTACCGTGCAGATACAAGTCTAATTCTGTGATTAAAGGTATATCTGTCACACAGCGCGTAAAAAATAGGCCTCACATTTATATTCAACCAAATCTGTCATTACTTGTGTGCCTGTATTAGTGTAATACGGTACCTAAATAGATAGCCAGACAGTGGTAGGTGTCTGTAAAAAAAGGCCTGAATTTTAATTCAATACATTGGCCCGAATAATATTTTTCTTATTGTAGTGAAAGGTAACAATGAGGAAAACAACTAGTAAGGGACGCGGACGTGGACATGGTCGTGGTGGTGTTAGTGGACCCTCTGGTGCAGGGAGAGGACGTGGCCGTTCTGCCACAGCCACACGTCCTAGTGAACCAACTACCTCAGGTCCCAGTAGCCAGCAGAATTTACAGCGATATTTGGTGGGGCCCAGTGCCGTTCTAAGGATGGTAAGGCCTGAGCAGGTACAGGCATTAGTCAATTGGGTGGCCGACAGTGCATCCAGCACGTTCACATTATCTCCCACCCAGTCTTCTGCAGAAAGCGCACAGATGGCGCATGAAAACCAAGCCCATCAGTCTGTCACATCACCCCCATGCATATCAGGGAAACTGTCTGAGCCTAAAGTTATGCAGCAGTCTCTTATGCTGTTTGAAGACTCTGCTGCCAGGGTTTCCCAAGGGCATCCACCTAGCCCTTCCCCAGGGGTGGAAGAGATAGAATGCACTAACGCACAACCACTTATTTTTCCTGATGATGAGGACATGGGAATACCACCTCAGCACGTCTCTGATGATGACGAAACACAGTTGCCAACTGCTGCATCTTTCTGCAGTGTGCAGACTGAACAGGAGGTCAGGGATCAAGACTGGGTGGAAGACAATGCAGGGGACGATGAGGTCCTAGACCCCACATGGAATGAAGGTCGTGCCACTGACTTTCACAGTTCAGAGGAAGAGGCAGTGGTGAGACCGAGCCAACAGCGTAGCAAAAGAGGGAGCAGTGGGCAAAATCAGAACACCCGCCGCCAAGAGACTCCGCCTGCTACTGACCGCCGCCATCTGGGACCGAGCACCCCAAAGGCAGCTTCAAGGAGTTCCCTGGCATGGCACTTCTTCAAACAATGTGCTGACGACAAGACCCGAGTGGTTTGCACGCTGTGCCATCAGAGCCTGAAGCGAGGCATTAACGTTCTGAACCTTAGCACAACCTGCATGACCAGGCACCTGCATGCAAAGCATGAACTGCAGTGGAGTAAACACCTTAAAAACAAGGAAGTCACTCAGGCTCCCCCTGCTACCTCTTCTGCTGCTGCCGCTTCGGCCTCTTCTGCTGCTGCCGCCGCCTCGGCCTCTTCCTCCGCCTCTGGAGGAACGTTGGCACCTGCCGCCCAGCAAACATGGGATGTACCACCAACACCACCACCTGCGTCACCAAGCATCTCAACCATGTCACACGGCAGCGTTCAGCTCTCCATCTCACAAACATTTGAGAGAAAGCGTAAATTCCCACCTAGCCACCCTCGATCCCTGGCCCTGAATGCCAGCATTTCTAAACTACTGGCCTATGAAATGCTGTCATTTAGGCTGGTGGACACACACAGCTTCAAACAGCTCATGTCGCTTGCTGTCCCACAGTATGTTGTTCCCAGCCGGCACTATTTCTCCAAGAGAGCCGTGCCTTCCCTGCAAAACCAAGTGTCCGATAAAATCAAGTGTGCACTGCGCAACGCCATCTGTGGCAAGGTCCACCTAACCACAGATACGTGGACCAGTAAGCACGGCCAGGGACGCTATATCTCCCTAACTGCACACTGGGTAAATGTAGTGGCGGCTGGGCCCCAGGCGGAGAGCTGTTTGGCGCACGTCCTTCCGCCGCCAAGGATCGCAGGGCAACATTCTTTGCCTCCTGTCTCCTCCTCCTCCTACTCAGCTTCCTCCTCCTCTTCTTCCACCTGCTCATCCAGTCAGCGACACACCTTCACCACCAACTTCAGCACAGCCCGGGGTAAACGTCAGCAGGCCGTTCTGAAACTCATATGTTTGGGGGACAGGCCCCACACCGCACAGGAGTTGTGGCGGGGTAGTATAGAACAACAGACCGACGAGTGGTTGCTGCCGGTGAGCCTCAAGCCCGGCCTGGTGGTGTGCGATAATGGGCGAAATCTCGTTGCAGCTCTGGGACTAGCCGGTTTGACGCACATCCCTTGCCTGGCGCATGTGCTGAATTTGGTGGTGCAGAAGTTCATTCGCAACTACCCCGACATGTCAGAGCTGCTGCATAAAGTGCGGGCCGTCTGTTCGCGCTTCCGGCGTTCACACCCTGCCGCTGCTCGCCTGTCTGCGCTACAGCGTAACTTCGGCCTTCCCGCTCACCGCCTCATATGCGACGTGCCCACCAGGTGGAACTCCACCTTGCATATGCTGGACAGACTGTGCGAGCAGCAGCAGGCCATAGTGGAGTTTCAGCTGCAGCACGCACGGGTCAGTCGCACTGCGGATCAGCCCCACTTCACCACCAATGACTGGGCCTCCATGCGAGACCTGTAAGCCCTGTTGCGCTGTTTCGAGTACTCCACCAACATGGCCAGTGGCGATGACGCTGTTATCAGCGTTACAATACCACTTCTATGTCTCCTTGAGAAAACACTTAGGGCAATGATGGAAGAGGAGGTGGCCCAGGAGGAAGAGGAGGAAGAGGGGTCATTTTTAGCACTTTCAGGCCAGTCTCTTTGAAGTGACTCAGAGGGAGGTTTTTTGCAACAGCAGAGGCCAGGTACAAATGTGGCCAGACAGGGCCCACTACTGGAGGACGAGGAGGACGAGGATGAGGAGGAGGTGGAGGAGGATGAGGATGAAGCATGTTCACAGCGGGGTGGCACCCAAAGCAGCTCGGGCCCATCACTGGTGCGTGGCTGGGGGGAAACACAGGACGATGACGATACGCCTTCCACAGAGGACAGCTTGTCCTTACCTCTGGGCAGCCTGGCACACATGAGCGACTACATGCTGCAGTGCCTGCGCAACGACAGCAGAGTTGCCCACATTTTAACGTGTGCGGACTACTGGGTTGCCACCCTGCTGGATCCCCGGTACAAAGACAATGTGCCCACCTTACTTCCTACACTGGAGCGTGATAGGAAGATGCGCGAGTACAAGCGCACGTTTGTAGACGCGCTACTGAGAGCATTCCCAAATGTCACAGGGGAACCAGTGGAAGCCCAAGGCGAAGGCAGAGGAGGAGCAAGAGGTCGCCAACGCTGCTGTGTCACGCCCAGCTCCTCTGAGGGCAGGGTTAGCATGGCAGAGATGTGGAAAAGTTTTGTCACCACGCCACAGCTAACTGCACCACCACCTGATACGGACCGTGTTAGCAGGAGGCAACATTTCACTAACATGGTGGAACAGTACCTGTGCACACCCCTCCACGTACTGACTGATGGTTCGGCCCCATTCAACTTCTGGGTCTCCAAATTGTCCGCGTGGCCAGAGCTAGCCTTTTATGCCTTGGAGGTGCTGGCCTGCCCGGCGGCCAGCGTTTTGTCTGAACGTGTATTCAGCACGGCAGGGGGCGTCATTACAGACAAACGCAGCCGCCTGTCCACAGCCAATGTGGACAAGCTGACGTTCATAAAAATGAACCAGGCATGGATCCCACAGGACCTGTCCATCCCTTGTGCAGATTAGATATTAACTACCTCCCCATAACAATATATTATTCTACTCCAGGGCACTTCCTCATTCAATCCTATTTTTATTTTCATTTTACCATTATATTGCGGGGCAACCCAAAGTTGAATGAACCTCTCCTCTGTCTGGGTGCCGGGGCCTTAATGTGTGACAGTGGCCTGTTCCAGTGGTGGGTGACGTGAAGCCTGATTCTCTGCTATGACATGAAGACTGATTCTGTGCTGACATAAGGCCAGATTCTCTGTTACGGGACCTCTCTCCTCTGCCTGGGTGCCTGGGCCTAAATATGTGACAGTGGCCTGTTCCAGTGGTGGGTGACGTGAAGCCTGATTCTCTGCTATGACATGAAGACTGATTCTGTGCTGACATAAGGCCAGATTCTCTGTTACGGGACCTCTCTCCTCTGTCTGGGTGCCGGGGCCTAAATATGTGACAGTGGCCTGTTCCAGTGGTGGGTGACGTGAAGCCTGATTCTCTGCTATGACGTGAAGACTGATTCTGTGCTGACATAATGCCAGATTCTCTGTTACGGGACCTCTCTCCTCTGTCTGGGTGCCGGGGCCTAAATATGTGACAGTGGCCTGTTCCAGTGGTGGGTGACGTGAAGCCTGATTCTCTGCTATGACATGAAGACTGATTCTGTGCTGACATAAGGCCAGATTCTCTGTTACGGGACCTCTCTCCTCTGTCTGGGTTCTGGGGCCTAAATGTGTGACAGTGGCCTGTTCCAGTGGTGGGTGACGTGAAGCCTGATTCTCTGCTATGACATGAAGACTGATTCTGCGCTGACATAAGGCCAGATTCTCTGTTACGGGACCTCTCTCCTCTGTCTGGGTGCCGGGGCCTAAATGTGTGACAGTGGCCTGTTCCAGTGGTGGGTGACGTGAAGCCTGATTCTCTGCTATGACATGAAGACTGATTCTGTGCTGACATAAGGCCAGATTCTCTGTTACGGGACCTCTCTCCTCTGTCTGGGTGCCGGGGCCTAAATGTGTGACAGTGGCCTGTTCCAGTGGTGGGTGACGTGAAGCCTGATTCTCTGCTATGACATGAAGACTGATTCTGTGCTGACATGAAGCCAGATTCTTTGCTATGGCATGAAGAGACTGATTCTCTGCTGACATGAAGCCAGATTCTTTGCTATGGCATGAAGAGACTGATTCTCTGCTGACGTGAAGCCAGATTCTCTGCTATGGGACCTCTGTCCAATTGATATTGGTTAATTTTTATTTTTTTAATTTTAATTTTAATTCATTTCCCTATCCACATTTGTTTGCAGGGGATTTACCTACATGTTGCTGCCTTTTGCAGCCCTCTAGCTCTTTCCTGGGCTGTTTTACAGCCTTTTTAGTGCCCAAAAGTTCGGGTCCCCATTGACTTCAATGGGGTTCGGGTTCGGGACGAAGTTCGGGTCGGGTTCGGATCCCGAACCCGAACATTTCCGGGAAGTTCGGCCGAACTTCTCGAACCCGAACATCCAGGTGTTCGCTCAACTCTAGTTATATCCTGTTATAGTGTAGCTGTTGCAGTGCAGGGTGTTAGGTAGTGTGATAGGTTCTGCTGTCCATACATACATGCAGACCTGCTAAAATGTAATGTTTCACGTATTGCGCCAAAATATTTGCATCATTAGTGCCGATTAACGCAGTCGCGAATATATTGGAGCACTCTAACTGCATATAAAGCCATTTTTTATGTTCTGCCGTGCCAACTATTTTCTCCAGTCTCAGAAAAAAGTGATCATCGCCTGTATTTTGCACACATTACGCAAATATTATATTGCCAATTTTTTGCAATCAAGAAAATAATCACGAATTTGCAAATTCGCAAATATATGACGAATATTCACCTAAATATGTGTGAAATATTGCAAATTCAAATATAGCCCCTGCCGCTCATCACTACTGAGGAGGAGGGGAAGGGCTGTTGGCCACTAAGCCACCAATAAATATAACTAACCTCTTAATACAAATGTAGGCGGTGGGTGCCAACTCACACAGCCGGCACTCGCCCTCTATGACAGGGCTCGGCGATCCTGCGAACTCCGTCAATTAACCCCTCAGGTGTGGCACCTGAGGTGTTAATAGACATGGTTCGGCGGGTTCCCTGTCATTGATGGTTGGTGCCAACCGTTTGTTAGAGTCGGAACCCGCCGCGTACATTTGTATTGAGGTTAATTATATGCATTTCCCAACAGAACCCCCCAAGAATTTTCTTCATTGGTGGTGCAGTGCCCCCCCTCCTCAGTATTATAATTGTTGGTGGCGCAGCAGCCACCATAGCACAGGGCAGCAGGGACAGTGTCAAATACTATTCACCCTAATAGATCTCTGTCTATTAGGGTGAACAGGACAATGGTTCTAGCCTTAATAGTCCTAACTAGAGTTGAGCAAACACCTGGATGTTCGGGTTCGAGAAGTTCGGCCGAACTTCCCGGAAATGTTCGGGTTCGGGATCCGAACCCGACCCGAACTTTGTCCCGAACCCGATTGAAGTCAACTTTGTCCGAACCCGACCCGAACTTTTGGGCACTAAAAAGGCTGTAAAACAGCCCAGGAAAGAGCTAGAGGGCTGCAAAAGGCAGCAACATGTAGGTAAATCCCCTGCAAACAAATGTGGATAGGGAAATGAATTAAAATTAAAGTTAAAAAAATAGAAATTAACCAATATCAATTGGACAGAGGTCCCATAGCAGAGAATCTGGCTTCACATCAGCAGAGAATCAGTCTCTTCATGCCATAGCAAAGAATCTGGCTTCATGTTAGCAGAGAATCAGTCTCTTCATGCCATAGCAGAGAATCTGGCTTCATGTCAGCACAGAATCAGTCTTCATGTCATAGCAGAGAATCAGGCTTCACGTCACCCACCACTGGAACAGGCCACTGTCACATATTTAGGCCCCGGCACCCAGACAGAGGAGAGAGGTCCCGTAACAGAGAATCTGGCCTTATGTCAGCACAGAATCAGTCTTCATGTCATAGCAGAGAATCAGGCTTCACGTCACCCACCACTGGAACAGGCCACTGTCACATATTTAGGCCCCGGCACCCAGACAGAGGAGAGAGGTCCTGTAACAGAGAATCTGGCCTTATGTCAGCACAGAATCAGTCTTCATGTCATAGCAGAGAATCAGGCTTCACGTCACCCACCACTGGAACAGGCCACTGTCACATATTTAGGCCCAGGCACCCAGGCAGAGGAGAGAGGTCCCGTAACAGAGAATCTGGCCTTATGTCAGCACAGAATCAGTCTTCATGTCATAGCAGAGAATCAGGCTTCACGTCACCCACCACTGGAACAGGCCACTGTCACACATTTAGGCCCCGGCACCCAGACAGAGGAGAGGTTCATTCAACTTTGGGTTGCCCCGCAATATAATGGTAAAATGAAAATAAAAATAGGATTGAATGAGGAAGTGCCCTGGAGTAGAATAATATATTGTTATGGGGAGGTAGTTAATATCTAATCTGCACAAGGGATGGACAGGTCCTGTGGGATCCATGCCTGGTTCATTTTTATGAACGTCAGCTTGTCCACATTGGCTGTAGACAGGCGGCTGCGTTTGTCTGTAATGACGCCCCCTGCCGTGCTGAATACACGTTCAGACAAAACGCTGGCCGCCGGGCAGGCCAGCACCTTCAAGGCATAAAAGGCTAGCTCTGGCCACGTGGACAATTTGGAGACCCAGAAGTTGAATGGGGCCGAACCATCAGTCAGTACGTGGAGGGGTGTGCACAGGTACTGTTCCACCATGTTAGTGAAATGTTGCCTCCTGCTAACACGTTCCGTATCAGGTGGTGGTGCAGTTAGCTGTGGCGTGGTGACAAAACTTTTCCACATCTCTGCCATGCTAACCCTGCCCTCAGAGGAGCTGGGCGTGACACAGCTGCGTTGGCGACCTCTTGCTCCTCCTCTGCCTTCGCCTTGGGCTTCCACTGGTTCCCCTGTGACATTTGGGAATGCTCTCAGTAGCGCGTCTACCAACGTGCGCTTGTACTCGCGCATCTTCCTATCACGCTCCAGTGTAGGAAGTAAGGTGGGCACATTGTCTTTGTACCAGGGATCCAGCAGGGTGGCAACCCAGTAGTCCGCACACGTTAAAATGTGGGCAACTCTGCTGTCGTTGCGCAGGCACTGCAGCATGTAGTCGCTCATGTGTGCCAGGCTGCCCAGAGGTAAGGACAAGCTGTCCTCTGTGGGAGGCGTATCGTCATCGTCCTGTGTTTCCCCCCAGCCACGCACCAGTGATGGGCCCGAGCTGCTTTGGGTGCCACCCCGCTGTGAACATGCTTCATCCTCATCCTCCTCCACCTCCTCCTCATCCTCGTCCTCCACGTCCTCCAGTAGTGGGCCCTGTCTGGCCACATTTGTACCTGGCCCTGCTGTTGCAAAAAACCTCACTTGGTTGTGCAGGGAAGGCACGGCTCTCTTGGAGAAGTAGTGCCGGCTGGGAACAACATACTGTAGGACAGCAAGCGACATGAGCTGTTTGAAGCTGTGTGTGTCCACCAGCCTAAATGACAGCATTTCATAGGCCAGTAGTTTAGAAATGCTGGCATTCAGGGCCAGGGATCGAGGGTGGCTAGGTGGGAATTTACGCTTTCTCTCAAATGTTTGTGAGATGGAGAGCTGAACGCTGCCGTGTGACATGGTTGAGATGCTTGGTGACGCAGGTGGTGGTGTTGGTGGTACATCCCATGTTTGCTGGGCGGCAGGTGCCAACGTTCCTCCAGAGGCGGAGGAAGAGGCCAAGGCGGCGGCAGCAGCAGAAGAGGCCGAGGCGGCAGCAGCAGAAGAGGTAGCAGGGGGAGCCTGAGTGACTTCCTTGTTTTTAAGGTGTTTACTCCACTGCAGTTCATGCTTTGCATGCAGGTGCCTGGTCATGCAGGTTGTGCTAAGGTTCAGAACGTTAATGCCTCGCTTCAGGCTCTGATGGCACAACCACTCGGGTCTTGTCGTCAGCACATTGTTTGAAGAAGTGCCATGCCAGGGAACTCCTTGAAGCTGCCTTTGGGGTGCTCGGTCCCAGATGGCGGCGGTCAGTAGCAGGCGGAGTCTCTTGGCGGCGGGTGTTCTGATTTTGCCCACTGCTCCCTCTTTTGCTACGCTGTTGGCTCGGTCTCACCACTGCCTCTTCCTCCGAACTGTGAAAGTCAGTGGCACGACCTTCATTCCATGTGGGGTCTAGGACCTCATCGTCCACTGCATCGTCTTCCACCCAGTCTTGATCCCTGACCTCCTGTTCAGTCTGCACACTGCAGAAAGATGCAGCAGTTGGCAACTGTGTTTCGTCATCATCAGAGACGTGCTGAGGTGGTATTCCCATGTCCTCATCATCAGGAAAAATAATTTGTTGTGCGTTAGTGCATTCTATCTCTTCCACCCCTGGGGAAGGGCTAGGTGGATGCCCTTGGGAAACCCTGGCAGCAGAGTCTTCAAACAGCATAAGAGACTGCTGCATAACTTGAGGCTCAGACAGTTTCCCTGATATGCATGGGGGTGATGTGACAGACTGATGGGCTTGGTTTTCATGCGCCATCTGTGCGCTTTCTGCAGAAGACTGGGTGGGAGATAATGTGAACGTGCTGGATGCACTGTCGGCCACCCAATTGACTAATGCCTGTACCTGCTCAGGTCTTACCATCCTTAGAACGGCATTGGGCCCCACCAAATATGGCTGTAAATTCTGGCGGCTACTGGGACCTGAGGTAGTTGGTACACTAGGACGTGTGGCTGTGGCAGAACGGCCACGTCCTCTCCCAGCACCAGAGGGTCCATTAACACCACTACGACCATGTCCACGTCCGCGTCCCTTACTAGTTGTTTTCCTCATTGTTACCGTTTACCACAATAAGAAAAATATTATTCGGGCCAATGTATTGAATTAAAATTCAGGCCTTTTTTTTACAGACACCTAACACTGTCTGGCTATCTATTTAGGTACCGTATTACACTAATACAGGCACACAAGTAATGACAGATTTGGTTGAATATAAATGTGAGGCCTATTTTTTACGCGCTGTGTGACAGATATACCTTTAATCACAGAATTAGACTTGTATCTGCACGGTAGCGTGTGTGTTAAGTTTTTCAGAATGACACTATCAGCACCTTGAATCTAAGATATCCTTTTTGGGATAGATTTAAAGTAGGCCTGATATAGCAGTAACTACTTATTTATGAGAATGGCAAATTTGGGAATAGTTTTTCAACCCAGAACAAAAACTGTGCTTTTACGGTCACTACAAATAATTTGACCAGCTAAAACAGTACAGATTTGGTTGAATATAAATGTCAGGCCTATTTTTTACACGCTGTGTGACAGATATACCTTTAATCACAGAACTACACTTGTATCTGCACGGTAGCGTGTGTTAAGTTTTTCAGAATGACACTATCAGCACCTTGAATCTAAGATATCCTTTTTGGGATAGATTTAAAGTAGGCCTGATATAGCAGAAACTACTTATTTATGAGAATGGCAAATTTGGGAATAGTTTTTCAACCCAGAATAAAAACTACGGTCACTACAAATAATTTGACCAGCTAAAACAGTACAGATTTGGTTGAATATAAATGTCAGGCCTATTTTTTAGGCGCTGGGTGACAGGCTCAACTTGCACCTGATGTAGTATATGGCCAAAAAATAACCACACTGTTGATGGTTAAATGCACTTGGGTGACACAGGCTCAGCCTGCACCTGATGTAGTATATGGCCAAAAAATATCCACACTGTTGATGGTTAAATGCACTTGGGTGACACAGGCTCAACCTGCACCTGATGTAGGATATAGCACAAAATAACCACACTATTGATGGTTAAATGCACTTGGTGATAGCTTGTGCTGGCGCACCACAAGCCACAAAATGGCCGCCGATCACCCCAGAAAAAAGTGATATAAAAATGCTCTGGGCAGCCTAAAAAAAGTGAGCAATTGAATATAAGCACTTCAATGATCCACAGCTGGAGATCGATCACTGAATTAAGTCTTTTGGAGGAGTTAATCTGCCTAATCTCGCCCTAACGTCGCAGCAGCAACCTCTCCCTATGCTTGAATCAGCAGAGTGACGTGCAGCGCTACGTGACCCAAGCTTATATAGAGGCTGGGTCACATGCTGCACTGGCAAATCACAGCCATGCCAATAGTAGGCAAGGCTGTGATGGCCTCTTGGGGCAAGTAGTATGACGCTTGTTGATTGGCTGCTTTGCAGCCTTTCAAAAAGCGCCAAGAAAGCGCCGAACACCGAACCCGAACCTGGACTTTTACGAAAATGTTCGGGTTCGGGTCCGTGTCACGGACACCCCAAAATTCGGTACGAACCCGAACTATACAGTTCGGGTTCGCTCATCCTTAGTCCTAACTAATAAAATATTAAAAAATATCTCCTATGCGGTGAACGCCATAATAGAAAACAAAAAAAGAAAGTTATTAACATACTATTCGCCATTTTTTTGTTACCTTATCCCCCCCAAAAAAATAGGACAGTTTTCTGTTTTAGGCATGGAAAATGGTTTAAATGTAAGGGCTCATGCACACGACCACAGGTCCGCAAAAAATATGAATGACGTCCGTGTGCATTCTGTATTTTGTGGAATGGAACAGCTGGTCCCTAATAGAATAGTCCTATCCTTGTCCTTGATGCATAAAATAATACCTCTGGTGGGGTGGCATGTGAGATAGGGAAACAGCTCTCCTTGTCTGAACACTGTTTGTGTAGATTAAATTAAATGATCTGGACTGACATTCTGCTGTTTGGCTACAAGATGCCGCTGTAATCCCCATTTAGTATGTGCTGCGCAATTGACAACGCAGTCCAGTGCACATCTTGCATGATGTATGCAGTCCTGGAACAGCCGTTCGAGGGTGTATATCTTTGTTCAAGATGTGAGCAAATTACCCGTTTCGAATCGCTAATCGAGTCTCTAAATGGGCAAGTTGCAACACTGAGAGGCATTGACAATTTGAAAAAAAGTTTGCTTCTCACCGAGCAAGCACTCTTTGGGGTAGATAAGGGGGAGGGTGACAGAGAGGAGGCTGAGGAAAGTGAGGTAGCTAGCTGGGTAACAGTTAGAAAGCGGGGTAGAGGGAAGAGTGCCAGGGAGGCTAGCCCTGATCTGACACACCCCAACAAGTTTGCACGTTTGGCAGATGAGGGGGATATCAGTCCAAGGACGGCACTGCCGCAGCCGGACACTTCCTCTGCCAGTCAGGGGAATGTCAGCTCCGGTAAGCAGGGGACCAGGAGAGCAGGGCAGGCCAGACAGGTGCTGGTAGTGGGAGACTCAATTATTAGGGGAACAGATAGGGAAATCTGTCACAAAGACCGTGATCGCCGAACAGTGTGCTGTCTTCCTGGTGCTAGAGTTCGACATATCGCGGATCGGGTTGACAGATTACTGGGAGGGGCTGGAGAAGAGCCAGCAGTCATGGTCCATATCGGAACCAATGACAAAGTTAGGGGTAGGTGGAGAGTCCTTAAAAATGATTTCAGGGATTTAGGTCAAAAGCTTAGGGCAAGGACCTCAAAGGTACTATTTTCCGAAATACTACCTGTACCACGGGCCACACAAGAAAGGCAGCGGGAGATTAGGGAAATTAACAAGTGGCTCAAGAACTGGTGTAGGATGGAGGGGTTTGGGTTCCTGGAGAACTGGGCCGACTTCTCTGTCGGCTACAGGCTCTATCGTAGGGACGGGCTGCACCTCAATGGGGAAGGGGCAGCTGTGTTGGGGAAGAAGATGGCTAGAAGGTTGGAGGAGTGTTTAAACTAGGGACTGGGGGGGAGGGTAATTACACTATAGAAGGGGAAGATAGTACAGATAGAGACCGGGGGCAAGGTAGTGGGACTGGGGGAGGAATGGAAGGAGGGACTAGAACAGTTCAGAAGGAAAGGTGTAGGGTAAAAAATATACATAAACCTCTCAAATGTATGTATACTAATGCCAGAAGCCTGACTAATAAAACTGGTGAACTGGAATTAGTGATGTGTGAGGAGGACTATGACATAGTGGGAATAACTGAGACATGGCTGGATGATAGCTATGACTGGGCAGTTAATGTACAAGGTTACAGTCTGTTTAGAAAGGATCGTCAAAACCGGAGAGGGGGAGGGGTCTGCCTTTATGTAAAGTCTTGTCTAAAGCCCACACTCCGTGAAGATATAAGTGAGGGACATGAACATGTGTAGTCACTGTGGGTAGAGATACATGGAGCTAAAAACAACAATAAATTACTAATAGGAGTCTACTATAAACCACTGTGCTGTCTTCATTATTGCATACTGTTTATTTGTGTGCCTTCAGCACCATCTAGTGACCTTTATCTGTAAGTGCATCTTTTGCCTTGTTAAGTTATGCATATTCATTAGGTCACCTGACTTCCTGCTCACAGTGCTTTCTGGGAAAGAGACAGGCTCCTGCTTCCTTTTCTCTTCACCTCATGGAAGGAGCAGCTACTCATTGTGTGTCTCCTACTAAGCATCGTCGGTAAGGGATTAATTCATGTTTTTGTATTAGTTTTGTGTACACTGTACTGTATACTCAGTTCTTGTATGTTCATTTTCCTATAGTTTACCTTATCTACTGCCGGTTAATAAAAACCACAGACTACAGAAACAAGTCTCATCTTATTAACTAGTAGAATGGTGATATCTGCCTGTTGAACTGCATACAGACCCCGGGGGTACATGTTGTGAGAACAGGACAGTAAACGACGACTTCCAGCGAGAGAGACACACCTGACTACACAGAAGTCTGTTACGGTCCACGCAATATCTGCAAACGGACACCACAGCGACTTCTATACAGTCCAGTGCTGCAAGGGGATAGCCGCTTCAAGCAATGTAGACACATTTGATTGCATACTGTGACCGCTCTATAAGTACAGCGACCGACATTCCACAGCACAGTAGTCTCCACGCAGTTAAGTGTCTTCACCAACACCATGTCGTGTAGCACAGTATCAAGCTACAAGACAAGATCAAGGAAGGATGGTTCCACTAAGTCGTCTTCCGTTAGCAATGCGGCTGCCATTGCCCGCGCAAAGGCAGAAGCCGCGAAGGTCAAAGCAGCCTTTGCCGAACAAGAAATGAAGATGAAGGAAGAAAAGGCACAGCTAGAGGCTGAGAAAGCAAAGCAACAGGCTTCAATAGACATGCAAAAGGTCCTCTTAGATGCGAAGCTAGAGAAACTCGCCGTAGAGAAAGAAACGGCAGCCGCCATAGCTGAAGCAGAGTTCTTGGAAGCAATGGAATACAAGAAAACCGGAAGTCACCACAGCGTGCTTAGCCAAGAACTCGGCCAGCAAGATCCCGTACAACGCACTTCAGAGTACGTCCGTCAACACTCTAGACCAAACAGCAATGCTGATCCATTCCCAGGAACCGAAGACGTCACCTATGCCACAAAAGAATCATACCGTCCAAAAGAAAGAGTCACGCTCGGAACCCAGTCTTACAAACAAGAGAGCCCAGAGCCACGTGACAAAACTCCAGCTAACTTCCCTGCACACCAAGGAAGCCAGCTTCCAGTCCAGCCTGCAGAAGCACCTTATCCCACAAGACGGTATGATATGGGCTGGCCTAAGTCAGAGACTCCATACAGGTATGATCGCCCACCACACTCTCACTGTGACTTTCCACCTCCAACCAACCTTAGTAGTAACCAGAGCACAATAGACTTTGCCAGGTTCTTTACTAAACGTGAGCTAGTTACAAAGGGACTGGCGAAGTTCAGTGATCGCCCTGAAAACTATAGAGCATGGCGGGCCTCCTTTTATAACATTACAAAAGACTTGGGTCTGTCACACAGTGAGGAGATAGACTTCCTTGTAGATCGGCTTGGAAAAGACTCTGTAGAACATGCCAAGAGAATAAGGGATATTAATATAAACTACCCAGAGATTGGCCTAAAAATGATCTGGGATAGACTTGAGGAATGTTATGGTTCTGCAGAGGTCATAGAGGATGCGTTGTTTAAAAGAATTGACGAATTTCCTAGAATATCTAGCAAAGGGTTCCAGAAACTTAGGGATTTAAGTGATCTACTGATGGAATTACAGGTTGCCAAAGCCGAAGGGGATTTACCGGGGCTTGCTTTCCTCGACACTGCCAGAGGTGTCAAACCGATTGTATTAAAGCTTCCCCACAACCTGCAGGAGAAATGGGTCTCCCATGGGTCAAGGTACAAACATATCCACAATGTGCCATTCCCTCCCTTCAGTGTGTTTGTTGACTTTGTAAGGCTAGAGGCCAATATTCGTAATGACCCTAGCTTTGATCTATCACAGTCTTGTGCCACTCCCTATGACCACAGACCACACAAAGGGTCAGTGGCAGTGCACAAAACTAACATTTCACATGCAGATTCTTACAGGCATTACAGCTCCGCCAGCCACGAAACAGTCAAAGATCCTGGTAAGCAGTGCCCTCTACACAAGAAGCCACACCCTCTTCTGAAGTGCAGAGCCTTTAGAGAAATGTCCATAGGAGATCGCAAAGCCTTCCTCAAGGAGAACCGCATTTGCTACAAGTGCTGCTCATCAACATCACATATTGCCAAAGACTGTCAGGTTAGTGTAAAATGCACTGAATGCAACAACTCAGATCACAACACGGCCTTACATCCTGGGCCTTTCCCATGGACCTCATCACAGAGTAACGGTGCCAGAGAGCATGGCGGGGAGGAAAGTAACTCTGAAGCTAACCAACCAGCAGTTACTTCACAATGCACTGAAGTCTGTAAAGGACTCATAGGCGGCAGGTCCTGCTCAAAAATCTGCCTAACAAAAGTATACCCAAAGGGCTGCAGAGACAAAGCCATCAATGTTTACGCTATCCTAGATGACCAAAGTAATGCATCCCTAGCCAAATCCACTTTCTTTGACATTTTCAACATCAAAGGGCCTAACACTCCTTATTCTCTAAAGACTTGTGCGGGTACTGTAGAAACAGCGGGGAGGAGAGCTAGTGGCTACCTAATTGAATCCATAGATGGTAAAACGTGTCTTTCCTTACCAACTATTACTGAATGTAACCAAATCCCTGATAATAGACACGAGATCCCTACACCAGAGGTAGCCATACATCACCCCCATTTACAGCGTATAGCCCATCTCTTACCAAAACTCGATCCTAACGCTCAGATAATCCTACTCCTAGGGAGAGATATCTTACAAGTTCATAAAACTAGAGAGCAGATTAATGGCCCACATCATGCTCCTTATGCCCAAAGGCATGACCTAGGATGGGTCATAGTAGGAGATGTTTGCTTAGGAAGCATACACAAACCAACCTCCATTAATAGCAGGCTCACAAGCACATTAGATAATGGACGTCCCTCTATTTTCCAACCATGTAAAAACAACTTCCTCATAAAGGAACTGCCACATAGTACTCAACTACCTTGTTCTTTCGTAGACTCTGTAGACCACGACATAGCTTGTGACAGTGACGAAGACCACTTAGGTTGCTCAGTGTTCCAAAGGACCAAGGAGGACAATCAGGTAGCAATGTCCCACGAAGACAGATTGTTTTTAGAAACCATGCAAAAGGAAATCACTAAGGATGAAACAAATAGTTGGGTCGCACCCCTTCCCTTCAGGCCTCAAAGACAACGTTTGCCTAACAACAAAGAGCAAGTCTACAGACGTTTTGTTTCTCTAAGACGTAGCTTCCACAAGAAGCCAGAAATGAAAGATCACTTCTTTACTTTCATGAGGAAAATATTTGAGAATGGTCATGCTGAGGTAGCTCCCACCCTTAAAAACTCAGAAGAATGTTGGTATTTACCCATATTCGGGGTTTACCACCCAAAGAAACCAGGTCAAATTAGAGTAGTGTTTGACTCTAGTGCTAAATATGAAGGCGTCTCCCTAAACGACGTCCTGCTCTCAGGTCCAGATCTTAACAACAAGCTCCTAGGAGTACTGCTTCGTTTTCGTAAAGACTCTGTTGCCTTCATGGCGGACATTCAGCAGATGTTTCATTGCTTTCTCGTTAAAGAGGAACACAGAAACTTCTTAAGATTTCTTTGGTTTATTGACAATGACCCCACAAAAGATATCGCGGAGTACCGCATGCGGGTACATATCTTTGGTAACAGCCACTCCCCTGCAGTTGCAACTTATGGTCTCAGACACTCTGCTCAGGAAGGCGAACTAGAATATGGGTCAGACGTCAGACAATTCGTAGAGAGAGACTTTTATGTAGATGACTGTCTAAAATCACTACCAACTGTTGATTGCGCAGTAAGTCTCCTTAAGAGAGCTCAAGAAATGCTCGCATGCTCAAACCTGAGACTCCACAAAATAGCCTCCAATAGTAAGCAGCTGATAGAAGCATTTCCCTCTCAAGACCACTCAAACGACCTACAGAGCTTAGACTTAGGGACTGACTCCCTTCCTATACAATGTAGCCTTGGTCTCCTCTGGGATCTAAAATCAGACACGTTTACCTTCCAAGTCAGCCAGGAAGAGAAGCCCTTTACCCGTAGAGGTGTCCTGTCTGCCATAAACAGTCTTTATGATCCCTTGGGATTCACGGCCCCCGTTACAATCCAGGGCAAATCACTACTTAGAGACTTAACTCAGGAGACATTGGATTGGGATCACCCACTTTCCCCTGAAAAAAGAAACATATGGATAGCGTGGAGAAACTCCCTAAAGACTTTATCTAACCTGCATGTTCCACGTTCTTACGCTCCTGTGCCATCCACAGAAGTAAAAACACAAAGACTTTATGTATTCTCTGACGCGTCCGTCAAAGCAATTGCCGCTGTAGCTTATCTTAAAACTATAGACAACAAAGGTCAGTGCCACACAGGGTTTGTCATGGGCAAAGCAAAACTCGCACCACTTCTCGAACATACAATACCCAGGCTAGAACTCTGTGCCGCTGTACTAGCCGTTGAACTAGCTGAATTAATTACGTCAGAGATAAACCTAGAGATTCGAGACGCAGAGTTTTATACAGACAGTAAAGTGGTCCTGGGCTACATTTACAACCAAACTAGGCGTTTCTATGTTTACGCTAACAACCGAGTGTTAAGAATCAGGAGGTCTACTTTCCCAAAACAATGGCACTTTGTACCTCCTGACCATAACCCAGCAGACTTAGCAACCAGGTCAGTTGCTGCCAGTCACCTTAAGGACACAGTTTGGTTCAGGTGTCCTGCTTTTCTATACAACTCAGAACATTCTTCTGCCTGTGACTCATATGAGCTGTTAGATACAGATTCTGACAAAGAAATCCACCCTCAGGTATCTGTGCTACTTACTGAAAGTTCGTACAATCAGCTTGGTAGCCACCGTTTCATCAGGTTTTCCACCTGGAAGTCACTCGTGCGAGCTATCACCTGTTTAGCACACGTAGCCCGTTCCTTCAAGCATGCCCCATTTGTTATGGAATGTAACTGCAAAGGTTGGCATCATTGTAAGAATGGATACTCAGTAAGTGAGCTAGAACAATCGAAAAATCTAATTATTTGTTCCATGCAACAAGAGACATTCACCAAAGATCTCTACAAAAGCCAATGGAGACAAGTGCAAGGCCTTGCCGATACTTTCTGGAATAGGTGGAAGAAGCAATATCTTCCCACCTTACAGACAAGAACCAAATGGCACACAGTTAAGCCCAACCTAAAACCTGATGACATTGTTCTTGTTAAAGACTCTCAGGCCCAAAGAAATCATTGGCCTTTGGGCCTCATTACTAAAGTGTTTCCAAGTGAAGACGGACATGTCCGTAAAGTTGAGGTCAAGATCTTCAAACAAAATGAGACCAAACTGTTTATCAGACCTACTTCCGAACTAATCCTACTGTTATCTGTTGAGGACTCTAGTAGTGACATCGGCTGATGTCAAGCGGGGAGTGTGCTGTCTTCACTATTGCATACTGTTTATTTGTGTGCCTTCAGCACCATCTAGTGACCTTTATCTGTAAGTGCATCTTTTGCCTTGTTAAGTTATGCATATTCATTAGGTCACCTGACTTCCTGCTCACAGTGCTTTCTGGGAAAGAGACAGGCTCCTGCTTCCTTTTCTCTTCACCTCATGGAAGGAGCAGCTACTCATTGTGTGTCTCCTACTAAGCATCGTCGGTAAGGGATTAATTCATGTTTTTGTATTAGTTTTGTGTACACTGTACTGTATACTCAGTTCTTGTATGTTCATTTTCCTATAGTTTACCTTATCTACTGCCGGTTAATAAAAAACACAGACTACAGAAACAAGTCTCATCTTATTAACTAGTAGAATGGTGATATCTGCCTGTTGAACTGCATACAGACCCCGGGGGTACATGTTGTGAGAACAGGACAACCACCTAATATACCAGAGTCCACAGAAAATCTACTACTAAACGAGATAGACAAGGCGGCAAATCATAATGAGGTGGTTATTATGGGGGACTTCAACTACCCAGATATAGACTGGGAAACTGAAACTTGTATATCTCATAAAGGAAACAGATTCTTGGCAATAACCAAAGACAATTATCTCTCCCAACTGGTTCAGGACCCGACTAGAGGGACGGCCATACTGGACTTAATATTAACCAATAGACCTGACAGAACAACAGACGTGCAGGTTGGGGGACACCTGGGAAATAGTGACCATAAAGTAATAACCTTCCAATTATCATTCAAAAGAGCGTTTCTACAGGGAGGAACAAAAATACCAAACTTCAAAAAAGAGAGGCCATAGGCCTAACTAACTGGGACAAAGTCCTCAAAATTAAAAATACAGCCAAAAAATGGGATATCTTTAAAAACATCTTAAAATCTCATTGTGAGAGGTACATACCGTATGGGAATAAAAGGTTAAGGAACAAAAAGAAACCAATGTGGATAAACAGAACTGTAAAGAAAGCAATAAATGACAAACAGAAAGCATATAAAACACTAAAACAGGAGGGTAGCACGGAAGCACTGAAAAACTATAAGGAAAAAAACAGAACATGTAAAAAACAAATAAAAGCGGCCAAACTAGAGACCGAGAGATTAATTGCCAAAGAGAGTAAAACTAACCCTAAAATGTTCTTCAATTATATAAATGTTAAAAAGTATAAATCTGAAGGTGTCGGCCCTTTAAAGAGTAATGAGGGGGGAGTCGCAGAGAGCGACGAGGAGAAAGCAAAGCTGTTAAATATTTTTTTCTCCAATGTATTCACTGAGGAAAATAAACTGTCAGATGAAATGCTGAATGTTGAAATAAATTCGCCATTAAAAGTGTCCTGTCTGACCCAGGAAAAAGTACAACAGCGACTTAAAAATATCAAAATAGACAAATCGCCAGGACCGGATGGCATACACCCCCGTATCCTAAGGGAATTAAGTAATGTCATAGCCAGACCCTTATTTCTGATATTTGCGGACTCTGTACTGACAGGGATTGTCCCACAGGATTGGCGCATGGCAAATGTAGTGCCAATATTCAAAAAGGGTCCAAAAACAGAGCCTGGAAACTATAGGCCGGTAAGTTTAACATCTGTTGTGGGTAAACTGTTTGAAGGTTTTCTGAGAGATGCTATGTTAGAGCATCTTAACGGAAATAAGCAAATAACGCCATATCAGCATGGCTTCGTGAGGGATCGGTCATGTCAAACTAATTTAATCAGTTTCTATGAGGAGGTAAGTTCTAGACTTGACAGCGGCGAATTAATGGATGTCGTATTTCTGGACTTCTCCAAAGCATTTGACACTGTACCGCATAAAAGGTTAGTATATAAAATGAGAATGCTCGGACTCGGAGAAAACGTCTGTAAGTGGGTAAGTAACTGGCTCAATGATAGAAAACAGAGGGTGGTTATTAACGGTACATACTCAGATTGGGTCACTGTCACTAGTGGAGTACCTCAGGGGTCAGTATTGGGCCCTATTCTCTTCAATATATTTATTAATGATCTTGTAGAAGGCTTGCATAGTAAAATATAAATTTTCGCAGATGACACTAAACTGTGTAAAGTAATTAACACTGAAGAGGACAGTATACTGCTACAAAGGGATCTGGATAGATTGGAGGCTTGGGCAGATAAGTGGCAGATGAGGTTTAACACTGACAAATGTAAAGTTATGCACATGGGAAGGAATAATGCAAGTCACCCATACATACTAAATGGCAAAACACTCGGTAACACTGACATGGAAAAGGATCTTGGAATTTTAATAAACAGCAAACTAAGCTGCAAAAAACAGTGTCAGGCAGCTGCTGCCAAGGCCAATAAGATAATGGGTTGCATCAGAAGGGGCATAGATGCCCGTGATGAGAACATATTCCTACTACTTTACAAATCACTGGTCAGACCACACATGGAGTACTGTGTACAGTTCTGGGCTCCTGTGAACAAGGCAGACATAGCAGAGCTGGAGAGGGTCCAGAGGAGGGCAACTAAAGTAATAACTGGAATGGGGCAACTACAGTACCCTGAAAGATTATCAAAATTAGGGTTATTCACGTTAGAAAAAAGACGACTGAGGGGAGATCTAATTACTATGTATAAATATATCAGGGGGCAGTACAGAGATCTATCCCATCATCTATTTATCCCCAGGACTGTGACTGTGACGAGGGGACATCCTCTACGTTTGGAGGAAAGAAGGTTTGAAAAGGGTTCTTTACGGTAAGAGCAGTGAGACTATGGAACTCTCTGCCTGAGGAGGTGGTGATGGTGAGTACAATAAAGGAATTCAAGAGGGGCCTGGATGTATTTCTGGAGTGTAATAATATTACAGGCTATAGCTACTAGAGAGGGGTCGTTGATCCAGGAAGTTATTCTGATGCCTGATTGGAGTCGGGAAGGAATTTTTTATTCCCCTAAAGTGAGGAAAATTGGCTTCTACCTCACAGTTTTTTTTTGCCTTCCTCTGGATCAACTTGTAGGATGACAGGCCGAACTGGATGGACAAATGTCTTTTTTCGGCCTTATGTACTATGTTACTATGTTACTATGTTACAGCTACAGACTGCATGTTATTCCATATTCATGAGAGGTGGAGTTACACGGAGAGGAAGAGAGAGGGAGCAGCCATCTTAGAGGGAGCTGAGACTGAGGAACTGTGTCAGCAGAGGATATGATGGCAACCAAGTGTGGGAGCATACATCTGTGACCAGAGCTGCAGCTAAGTGAAGCTGATTGTGTCCAAGACCCTGATCCTGTCCAGAGGAACTAGAATTGCTTTCAGGAACGCTGATGAGAGCTGAGGCGCAAAGCAACATACACTGCAGTACCACACGCTTGGAGAAACGTATGTTTCGTTCAGAGTCACCAGCGGATGCAGAGGAGACCCGGGTCGGTAATATCATGCATGCACCTCATTACAGTGTTGGCGTCTAGAGACTGAGACCAGGCCTGTAGTTAGGTAGATAGGATTTCTGTTTGTGTAAGGCCACAAGTGTTGCTATTGTTCATTGCAAGGACTCCACAATTTAAAGTCACATTTTGCACTGGTGATAGACTTCCCCATAAACTCAAGCCAGGTTGGTATTTTGCTCAGAAGGAATACTCAGGCACGTGCTACACTGTGCAGGGCTCAGGGCGCTGCACTAGGGTCTCAGCCTTCGAGCTGGGTGTATGTAAATTTATTGTATGTTCCCAGCATTTGTGGTTGTTTTCATTGCCACGTTTAACCCCTTCAGAAACCTGCCATTTTTCACCTTAAGTACCAGGCCATTTTTTGAAAATCTGACATGTGTGACTATGTGTTGATAACTTTAAAACGCTTTTACTTATCCAGGCCATTCTGAGATAGTTTTTTCATCACATATTGTACTTCATGACAGTGGTAAATTTGAGTCAAAATATTTTATTTTTATTCATAAAAAAATACCAAATTTACCAAAAGTTTTGAAAAATTAGCAATTTTCTAAATTTCTATTTCTCTGCTTTTAAAACAGATAGTGATACCTCCTAAAATAGTTATTACTTTACATTTCCCATATGTCTACTTCATGTTTGGATCATTTTGTAAATTACATTTTCTTTTTTTTGGGATGTTAGAAGGCTTAGAAGTTTAGAAGCAAATCTTGAAATTTTTCAGAAAATTTCCAAAACCCACTTTTTAAGGACCAGTTCAGGTCTGAAGTCACTTTGTGAGGCTTATATAATAGAACCCACCCATAAATGGGCCCATTTTAGAAACTACACCCCTCTGGGTATTTAAAACTGATTTTACAAACTTTGGTAACCCTTTAGGTGTTCCACAAGAATTAAAGGAAAATGTAGATGAAATTTTGTAATTTCACTTTTTGGCAGATTTTCCATTTTAATAAATTTTTCCAGCAACAAAGCAAGGATTAACAGAAAAACCCCATATGTGGTCTTAAACTACTGTATGGGCACACAGCAGGGCACAGAAGGAAAGGAACGCCATATGGTTTTTGGAAGGCAGATTTCATTGGGATAATTTAAAGTTTGCCATGTCACATTTGAAGACCCCATAATGCACCCCTAGAGTAGAAACTCCAAAAAAGCAACCCCATTTTGGAAAATACACCCCTCTAGGTATTCAAAACTGATTTTACAAACTTTTGTAACCTTTTAGGTGTTCCACAAGAATTAAAGGGTTTCTGTCACCCCACAAAACTCTTTTTTTTTTTTTTGGATAGTTAGATTCCTTACAGGGCGATATAGGAGAATATAATAGTCTTACTTACTTTCATGCGGCCGATTCTTTATAAAACTAAGTTTTATAATATGTAAATGAGGGCTCTACCAGCAAGTAGGGCGTCTACTTGCTGGTAGCCGCAGCAGCAATCCGCCCCCTCGCCGTGTTGATTGACAGGGCCAGCCGGGATCTCCTCCTCCGGCCGGCCCTGTCAGTAATTCGAAAATCGCAGAGCTGGGACAGGTACCAAGGCAATGGCGCTCCTCAACGCGCGTTGAGGAGCGCCATTGCCTTGGTACCTGTCCCAGCTCTGTTGGTATGTAGCCCTATTCACTTGCATTACCTAGTGTTTTTGGACTTTGTGTCTGCCACTGTGGTATTTATGCACACCGGTTCTTTGAGGCAAGCACACCCTTGCTGCAGATTCTCCATTCATCTGGCATTATATCCATGGGGATAATTGGCCATTCATATATTATATACATGGAGATTCTATCACGTCCATCCATCTGATGGGGCAGGTAGCAGTGTGATGCAGGATTGTGGCTGTCCCTGCTTATTTATTGTCATATAATATGTATCATATATGTCTTTTATGGATATTTAATAAAATTGATTTGTATTTTCTCATACCGGTGTGTTACGCACTCCTTTTCTTTATTGTGGTATTTTGTAATTGCGGGAGTGTACCGTTAATAATTGAGACCGCAGGTGATTTAATATTAGAATCAGCGCTGGATGTGCCAAAGTTATGGAGAAGCCTGCGCCTCTTCATAACTTCGGCGATCCATCACCAGCACAGGGGCTTTATTAAGACCGGCGTCTAAAATGCGGCGTTAATAAATGACCACCTAAGTGTCAAGGCGCAATGTGGTAAATACACTCCACACTGAACACAGAAGGGAAGGGAAAAGGTATTAGGCCTGGAACCTAGGGAAATGGTCACACCTAGTGAGTCTCTACGCCAAGCCCTGACTGCTATAAGTATGAACAGACCTTGATGGTAGGATTGTTCATACCCAGGAACCTAAGCCAAATCTCACCCTAACAGGGCCCTGCAGATAGTGTCAGGACACGGATGGCCTATTGCTTCCCAGATAAAGGAATAGGAGAACCCCTCAGGCCTAATATCAGGAGGTAGGGGAAAACAACAAGCAACAAAGAAGATACACTAAACTTCCATAAGTATGCGGACAAGCAGGAACTCAGAGAGAACCAACACCAGGACTTCCACAAACAAGGAGCTATCAACCGCATAGCATGATGGGTGAGACCAGACATTAAATAGAGGAGAAGGAATGACCACTTAAGCTATATCTGAGACAAGAGGTGTGGTCATCCCCAGCAACAACACAGAAAAGTGAAACTAAAAGAGGCTGTCAAACACGTGCAGGCAGTCTCTTAGATCTTCTAGTCCCTGTCACAAGGCGGGACCGTGACACCAAGTGTCCATTGAAGTACATGGAGCATTCAAAATACTGAGGTATCAGTATGTCATTAGTACTGTAAGTCATCCATATTGCATCAGCATCTGTATCTCAAAGTGGTTGTCTTAGGGTATGGCCACAGCTTTGTGTTACTGAAGGTGCTGCGCGGCCATTAACAATGAGGACTGACTATACAGTGCGGTCTTCATTAGTTAAATGAAAGGAAGCTGCACGCTAATTGGCCATTGACCGCAGAATGGCCGCAACCTGACCGGATCACGACCGTGCCATGTGGCCATACCCTTATGTGTTACCTGTTCCTAACTAGGGCCACTCTCATGCATATTATATTATTTACACATATTACATACATATTTTTTGGCATTTAATACAGAGTCAATATTTTTTTATTGAGGTAAGTCCATTGAGCTCAAATGAACTTACGTACAGTACTTGCTTTAAAAATGCAGCCTGGACTTCCCATGTCACTGCTGAGGCCAGTCACTGGTTGCAGCAGCACATGTGACCCTGTCTGTATGGATCTGGACAGACAGAAAGTGCAGTGTAGACAGCCCAAGAGCCAGGGAACGGGAATCAGGCATCAAAAAGAAGGTATGTACTTTTTCCTCTACAGGTGGGATAATGGTTGGACTGACCCACCAGAGTACCAGAGAATCCTCCGTCTCACTGCTCACTCTCTGAAGCCATAGTGGGATAGTTAAGACATAGTTCGGGTTTACCCAACACTATCCAAAACCTTATAGACTTTATTGATGATACACAGGTTGGGCCCCGAGAATAATTTCCTATGGTGTGCCCATGGAATCCCAGTCTGAATCTGGGAAAAAAAAATCCTGAAAACCATTTTAAAGTCTATCTAGACTAAGGATGGAACACATTTCTATGTGGAATTGACGACACAGGTAATGATGTGGGAAGTTGGGTTTTGTTCCAGAATGTGTGACTTTTCTTTATTTTCAAACATCCTTGCCACTTTTACAAAAAGTGGGTGGGTCGTGGACGACGGGATGGGGTGCACATTACAACTGAAATGTGCAGCATTTCCTTGCTGGCATAGATTTCATTTTGCGGTGCACAAAGCTTCCAGTGATGCACCAAAATATGCCTTGTAAAGGGAACCTGTTTTAGAGCAGGAGGAGCTAAGGAGATTTTTATACAGTTTTTTGGTGGAAAAGATTTAGTAAAACTTATAATTGATCCATTTAAACTTCTGCTCTTTTTATACTTAGGAGCTATGTGGGCAGTGCCAGTCAGTGATTGACAGCTAAGGCTTCATGACTAAACATACAGGGAAGGCTGTCAGTCACTGATAGGACAGCCCACATGAGCATAAAAAGAGCAGAGATTTAAATTTATAAATTAAAAGTTTTACTGAATCTTTCCCCACCAAACTATATATCAGTCTGCTCAGCAAATCCTCCAGATGGCAACATATTTTTAAGGTGATGGATTCCCTTTAAGGATTTGCAAGCATTATACACCAGAGTATTTTTTTTATTAAAGGGAACCTGTCAGCTACAGTGTCCATTGAGCAAAGATATACCGCAAAAAAACTAAGGGCAGCATAGTATAATGAAACGCGCTGGTGTCACGCTGGTGACTTTCACTCCTGCCAGAGAGATGAGTCCGATGTTGCATGCGGCAGGTATTTCTGATAGTGGTCCTGCACACAAATAGTGTTGATCACGAATATTCGAATTGCGAATTTTTATCTCGAATATAGGTACTTCGAAAGTTCGCGAATATTTAGAATATAGTGATATACTGTATATTCATAATTTCGAATATTCGAGATTTTTTTAAAATCAGTACACATGATCCCTCCCTGCTTCTAGCTTGTGGGCCAATGAGAAGGCTGCAGTATCTTTGACTTTAGGAGTAGTGTTGATTGCAAATTTTCGTAATGCGAATTTTTATCGCAAATTTTTCAATTGCCGAGTAAAAACATGATTCGTCCCTGCTTCTTGCTTGTGGGCCAATGAGTCATTGGCCCACAAGCAAGAAGCAGGGAGGAATCATGACTTTAGATGGGAAAAATTATGAATATTCTATAAAACGAATATATAGCACTATATCGAATATATTAGTTTTTTTCTTCGTAATATTCTAAAACAAGAATACCGTATTTTTCGCCCTATAAGACGCACCGGCCCATAAGACGCACCTAGGTTTTTGGGGAGGAAAATAAGAAAAAAAATTTTTTAACCAAAAGGTGTGCTTTTGGTGGGTTTGGAACTAATGGTGATCTGTGGATGACAGACACTGTTATGGGGGGATCTGTGGATGACAGACACTGTTATGGGGGGATCTGTGGATGACGGACACTGTTATGAGGGGATCTGTGGATGACGGACACTGTTATGGGGGGGATCTGTGGATGACGGACACTGTTATGGGGGGGATCTGTGGATGACGGACACTGTTATGGGGGGATCTGTGGATGACGGACACTTATGGGGGGATCTGTGGATGATGGACACTTATGGGGGGATCTGTGGATGACGGACACTTATGGGGGATCTGTGGATGACGGACACTTATGGGGGGATCTGTGGATGACAGACACTGTTACAGGGGCGGGGGATCTGTGGCTGGCACTGTTACAGGGAGTGATCTGTGGATGGCACTGTTACAGGGGGGGATCTGTGGATGGCACTGTTATATATGTGCCATCCACAGACCCCCCACCCCATAACAGTGCCATCCACAGACCCCCCCCAGCCCATAACAGTGCCATCCACAGATTCTTTGTTCTCCCCCCCCCCCCCCCGCCGCCGCCGCCCCAGTATACAAATATAAAATGTATTATTGAATTAAAAGTTATTAAACATGCCCCCCTCACTCCTAATAGTACCGTATATCCTAATTGTTTCTGTATAATGCCGGCAGGCGGGCCGGGCGGCCGGCGCGTCACTCACTGACGTCACTTGCCTGCGCCGCCTGCTTCATTCATAAAGGAGGCGGTGCAGGCAAGTGACGTCAGTGAGTGACGCACCGGCCGCCCGGCCCGCCTGCCGGCATTATACAGAATCAATTAGGATATACGGTACTATTAGGAGTGAGGGGGGCATGTTTAATAACTTTTAATTCAATAATACATTTTATATTAGAATACCGGAGCGGTGGGGCGGGGCTATAGTACAGTGACCGCACCGGCCCACCGCTATTGCCGGCCGCCAGCTCCTCCACCCAGTCCCTCCTCCGGCCCCCGCTCCGTACATCGCATCCAGCGATGTTAAAACTGTCAGCATTCGCCCCATAAGACGCAGGGGCATTTTCCTCCCATTTTTGGGGAGGAAAAGGTGCGTCTTATGGGGTGAAAAATACGGTATATAGCAATATAGCGAATATTCGAAAAAACTAATATAGAGCAATTTAGCTAATATAGTGCTATAATCTTCTTTGTCTAATAGTTGTCATTTTTTTCTCATCTAAAGTTCAGATTGGAAAAAAATTACAACTATTAAAACAAAAGATTATAGCACTATATTAGCTAAATTGCTCTACATTCGTTTTTTTCTAATATTCGCTATATAGCTATATATTCTTGTTTTAGAATATTACGAATATTTGAAAAAACTAATATATTCAATATAGTGCTATGACTCATTGGCCCACAAGCAAGAAGCAGGGAGGAATCATGTTTTTACTCGGCCATCGAAAATTTTGTGATAAACATTTGCATTATGAAAATTTGCATATTACACGATCATTACCTTGCCGATTTTTCGAGTAAAAAACATCATAGAATCTTCGAACGAATATTCAAATTCGTGAATATTCGATGAATATTCTACAAAATATTTGCGAAATATCGCGAATTCGAATATGACCCCTGCTGCTTATCACTACACACAAACCAATGCACTCCCACAACACATACACAGGCTCGGAATAGACCACAGGGGAGCAGATGAATCCCCCAGTGGGCCCCTGAGCCCCTAGTCCTCCATCCCCTGGACACATGGCTCAGTAGATTGACTACACTACATACGGATAGGCAGTTTATTGTAATTGATGCTTTAGGTGGCTGAGATTACTTCTAGGCACAGAGGCAGGCCAGTCAGAATCCTCTTCTTCCATGACAAGAATTCTTTAAATTACTGCATTGACACCAATAATTAATAATCTTGAACATGTTGCTGCTGCCTGCCACTATGTAAACAGGTGGTACTTCCATGTAGCTGCACAGAGGGCCCCCAGAACTAATTTTACTGGTGGGCCCTAGGCACCCCAGTCAAATACTTCACATACATATAGAAAACACACACCCTAAAACCTTCAAGACCAAGTGTACATTGATATAGCTCACTTTGTGGGTGACCTCGATGATGAATAGTCCACTTCTCACTTTCATTAGGTAATCCAATTAGTTGGATATGGGTTGTAATAGCCACGCTTCTCTCAGCGTCTTTTTGTACAAGAAAGGCAGACAAAGGATGGGGAAAATTTAAGAGCAGACAGTTCTCAAGGGAAAGAAACATCAGAGACCTCTCGGAAGAAGGTTAGGCCTTACATTTAACAAGCCAAGATAGGATGAAAATGGCTTCCCGGTCTCTGTAAGGAACCTGTTATTAGGATGTCAGTGAAATGGTTATCAGAGAGATTTCTTGCCTTCCTTCTCCTTTGAAGACGAAGCCTTTTGTTCCTGAAGAGCAGAAACAAACGATAAAGTGACTTTTACACATCACACGAGGCTCGTGTCTACTTTTTTGTGTTAGGCTTTGGGGTGCCCTTGTATGACCTTTATGCAGAGCACATCATTATTTTATCCTGGACGTGCTGTGCTGGACAGGCTATAAAGGAATATTATTGACAAAATAATGGGCAGGTTCCTATGATTAGAGATTGTACCTGTATGTGTCTGATGGAATATGCCATATAATAAAGTATTTATCTGAATAAAAGCTTGTGTACCCAGGTGGTATCTATAGTTTACTGGATCCACCATATGTTTCAAACATTGCTGAAAAAGGGGCAAATTTATGTGTCATGAGACCTACCATAAATACACTAATGTATAGATATAATTTTCTTCCCATAGGGAAAGTGAAAGATACATGTGACTGTAATAAGGCATTTTCCATTCAATAAAAGCAAGAAGAAATTACTCATGGATCAATAAACAAATTTTTTGAGTCACCTGTATAAATATAAATTCACATGCACGTCAATAGTAAGACTTGTTGCAACATGCTGCCCCCCCAGGGCCGATCAGGTCCCAGTGTTTAGGAATGCCGACTGGTGATAAAGCCTTAATTGTTTGTGTCATGGTGATCCTACCTGGATACTGTCGCTCTCTGGGGTTAGGCTCTGTAGCAACAAAGGAGTTGTAGTTGGTGGAGTAAGTAGAGTCCAGACATGGTGAAGTTTAATGGTTTTACTTAAATAAACTTGCAATAAATGTGTGTCATCCAAACAATACTTGATCTTTCTCTTGACTCCAGTAGCCTAAGGGTAAACTGGCAGGTCAAGGGTTATCAGATAACCTGAAGGACGCATTGGCATTTCACAAATATCCAGAGTCATTGGAGGCGGCCATGTCTCTGGCTGTACGTATTGATAGAAGCCTGAGGGAGAGATCTAAGGTTCCTCTCGCTCGGGATGCACTATCATATGCGGAAGCGGCCTCTTCCGACACATTGGGTAGGGAGGCACTTGAGCTCATGTCTGATGATGAGCCAATGCAGTTGGGAGAAGTCACTCCTGGACCTGGTGATAAAAACGTTATGGTTAAGAAAAGACTCTGCTTTTTCTGTGGTAAAGGAGGACATTTTCTTAATGTATGTTCTTATGTTAAACGTCAAGGTGAAAAAGAGAGAAAGAAAACTAATGTGTTTAGTCCTCTTCTCACTCTTGGTAGTGTGGGTGGGGAATCTGAGAATGTACTTTTGTCATTTACCAGTAGTACCCGATTTCTCCTGCCTGCCAAGGTGGCACTAGACTCCAAAACAGTGGGAATTTAAGTATTTATTGACAGTGGGGCAGAGGTTAACCTAGTGGATAGACAATTCATCAGTATGCATGGTTTGACAACAAGCGCATTAGACAAAAATATTTTGATGTTTGTGATTGATTCCGCTCCACTCTCACAAAAGTATTTGTCACAAATTGTGCAGGACATTCACCTAAAGGTGGGAGATTCTCATCAAGAATCCATTTCATGTTTTCTACTGAAGGGTCTTCCTGCTTCTCTGGTGCTAGGTTTACCGTGGTTATCCAAACATAACCCTACAATCGATTGGCAAGCAAGACACATTCTTGATTGGAGTGATTTTTGCATACACAACTGTCTTAGCACGTCGCTTTCTGGTTTTACCAGTAAAATTTTACCTTCTTTTATTTCAGATTTTTCTGATGTATTCTCTGAAAGTGGAGACTATGAGTTACCTCCACATCAGTCGCATGATTGCTGCGTTAACCTTATTCCCAGAGCTAGATTGTCCAAGTGTTGGTTGTATAATCTTTCTGAACCCGAAAGAGTAGCCATGCGAGAATATATCACGAGAGCTTGGCTAAAGGTCTTATTAGACCATCCAAATCACCAGTGGCTGCAGGGTTCTTCTTTGTAAAAAAGGACGGAACCCTTAGGCCATGTTTGGACTTCCGTGAGCTTAATCACATTACTGTCCGTGATCCCTATCACCTTCCTTTGATCCCAGATTTGTTCAATCAGATTGTCTGTGCTAAGGTGTTCTCTAAGTTGGATTTGAGGGGGGCATATAATCTGGTAAGGATCAAGGAGGGGGACGAATGGAAGATGGCCTTTAATACCCCTGAAAGTCATTTTGAGAATTTGGTCATGCCTTTTGGGTTGACCAATGCTCCTGCATCTTTCATCATCTGGTAGGCAGGTTTGTGGTGGTGTATCTGGATGATATTTTAATTTATACCCCCGACACGAAGAAGCATCAGGATCACGTGAGATGAGTCTTACAGATCCTAAGGGAGAATAAATTGTATGCAAAGATGGAGAAGTGTGTATTTGCAGTTCCGGAAGATATGACAGATATGACTAAGAAAGGTGCGGATTTCTCAGTCTGGTCTGATGAGGCATTACAAGCCTTTTCAGCTGTGAAGGAATGTTTTGCTTCTGCTCCTATACTGGTGCAACCTGATGTGCCACAGCCATTCATTGTGGAAGTTTACGCATCCGAGGTAGTGGTTGGAGAAGTCTTGTTGCAGAGTCATTCTCCTAGCAAAAGGCGACCATGTGCTTTTTCACAAAAAAAACTCTCTACTGCTGAAATAAATTATGATGTAGGTAATAGAGAGTTGCTGGCCATTAAGTTGGCTTTTGAGGAATGGCGTCATTGGTTGGAAGGAGCGATTCATCCCATTACGGTAATCACTGATCACAAAAATCTGGCCTATCTGGAGTCGGCTAAACGTCTTAATACAAGTCAGGCCGTTGTTTTTTACCAGATTTAATTTCGTTGTCACCTATCGCCTTGGGGTTATGAACGTAAAAATAAAATGATGCTTTGTCGTGTAGCTTTCCCGGGGGGGGGGGGAAGGGGGAAAGTGATTTGGAGAATCCTGGCCCGATATTAGCTGATGAGGTGGTTGTATCCGCCCTTTATCCTGAACTTGAGGCAGAGGTGTTGGAGGCACAGGGAGATGCACCGGGGAAGTTGTTTGTTCCTTCGGAACTATGGCACAAGGAGTTTTTAGAATAAAACCTGCTGATTGCGATATTACCTGGTGGAACTTCACTATTTGTACTATAACTTCCCTCTAGGGTGCAGGTGTACGTGATTGCACCAACCTCTGGTAACCGATTGTTTGGCTACAAGGTGGAATAACCTGAGCATTGGAAAGAAGGGTCTGAGATTGGAACTCTACACTCAGAAGGCAGCGCGATCAAGAATTTCTGGAAATTTTGACTGTGAAGCGATTTTTACCACAAAGATTAGAGACTGTTTTCTTTTTATTTGAATTTCAGATTGCCAGGATAGTGAACTCACGATTTCTCCGTCGATCTCTTCAGAATCTCGTGCACTGGAAAGGTTACAGTCCAGAGGAAAGAATGTCGGTTCTTACGACCGACGTTAATGCCAGTCGCCTTTTGAAGGCCTTTCACAGGGCGCATCCTGATAAAGTCGGCCCTGGGTGTCCGGGGGTCACCCGTAGAGGGGCGGGGGTACTGTCACGGTCCCTCCTATGATGGGGGGGGGGGAGATCAGAGAGACTGGCGGCACATGAGAGTATCTGACAGTCTCTCTGTTTTCTCCTTTCAGTGTTGTGTTTGGTGATGACCACACCTCTTGTCAGGTGCAGCTTGTAGTCATTACCGAGGCCCTATTTAGTTCTGACCCTCACTGCTTACCATGCGGTTTATATTTACTGCTGGAGTGGGTTGAGCTGGTGTGTTGTTCCTTTGAATCTCCTACTCCTCCATTCTGCTTTAAGCTAAGTTCATTTTGTCTTACATTTTGTTGTTCGCTTGTATGTGTTGTTGTCTAGGCCTCAGGGAGAGGCTGGTTTCTTCATCTGGGAAGGAACCAGTAGTCTCATTCCCTGCCACCATTCCTAGGGACTTCCAGGGTTTTCAGGGCCTAGGTTCTGGTGTGTATGAGTATTTCCACCTTCAGGGTCTACTTATACTGGCAGGAGTCAAGGAGAGGTCTAGGAATTCCTAGGAGGTCACCATCCCTCTCCCTTAGCTTTGAGGCCTAGACTCTGGTCTATTCCTTTTGTGTGTCATTTGGTGTTATCACCCCCCCATTAATCATGACAGCTTCCCCTGGAAGACTTTGCAGCAGGAGGGGGAAACGCCCCCTCACTGCACCATCTCTGGTCCCTTTGTGCTCTAAAACTCAACTCCACAGCTTGTTGTAACCCCTCCCTTGACAGGGCTAGCCTACTTCTGCCCAAAAGAGGGGGAGAATGGAATGGTAAGTTCCATTCTATTTAAAGGTACTCTGCCAGATACCCTGCTATCTGATGGACTACCGGGCACATTACATGTAATAACAGTTACATAACAATATTATTAAGGCACAGTATCAGAGGACCTGGAAATAAATACACAGATGGCATTCTCTGCTAGCCATTAGAGACAGTAGCTAGGTGTAAGAATGGTAGTGCCCCTTCTGGTGTACTACAATGTCTAAAAATGTTGAAACATCATTGGGCCAAACCCAGAACTTGTGGCACAAATTGGCACATCTAGGGTTTCTACACTTTTTATGACTCACTTAAAAAGAGCATGGGGCTTGGAGGGAAGGGGGTGGGGCCTAAAATGCATCATTTTGCCTAAGGATTCGCTTGATTACTTGATCTAGTTAATTTTCATTGGTGAAACTCTTTGGGAGCAGGAGCTCTGAAGGTTGGATATCAGATCTGTGGGGATCTGACACCTGGGACCCCCACTGACCAGAAAAGGCTGGGTGCTCCATGAGCGCCGCTGCCTCTTCCTAGGTCATGTGATGTCACCATACATCGGTCACATGGCCTAGTTGCAACTCAGCCCCATTGAAGCAAATGAACAGCCACTGTACTATATATGGCGCTGCGTTTGGTGAGCTGCTGAGAGTCTGTAAACCGTGTACCGGAATACAGCGAAGTCACGAACGATGAAAGCGACACTGACACCTGCTTTTGTAAAACAGGCTCTTTACTATAATGGCATATCAAACACTCTCCCAAATGCAGTGAACATAAAATCAGATTACATACACTCAGCCCGGAGGCTGAGACCCCTGTGTCGCACAGCACGGCACCCTTCGATGGTAGCTGGAAAACACTTGCGCAATTTTCCTACTGCGAGCAGAGCTAACTCTGCCTCGCCAAACATGTTATTACCCTGAAGAACAAGAACAATCGTGTGTGTGTAAGGTACAGGGCTAGCCGGCTGTGCGACACAGCAGCTTACAATCTTACCGGCCTATACAGTGATTTTCCCCTCCCTTTTCCCCAAAACTGGTAATGTGGCACATGCCTAACATATCACTCCCGATAAAGACGCTGGAATAACTGGAGACAGGGATGTAGCTATAGGGGGTGCAGAGGTAGCAGTTGCTACCGGGCTCAGGAGCAGTGTTCCCTCTAAGCTGCGCGGGTGGGCGGCCGCGCAGCAATTATTGTGGACCCGCTCACAATTTTATAATGCCCGCTCACTCAGCCTACAGCGTGCCGCTAAGTTCGCTAACGCTGCTGGCAAAATGCCAGCACTTGTCGTCAGACTCATCTGCGTGACGGCGCCGACGTCCTCCTCGTAGTCTTGTGCGGCTCAGCACAGCGGGGCGCCGCCTACCAGCTACCACGTATTGCTACTTCTGCCTCCTCCTCCTTTTTGCAGAAGGAGGAGGACTGAGCAGCAGCAGGCAGTAAGGTGCGGTAGTGGCGGCGGCGCCATCTTAGAGCCAGGCCAGAGGCCCACGCTAGAGTGAGGCTGAGTTTCTCTTACGGGCTACCTACAATAAGTAAAATCCTAGAAACCGTCATTGATTGCTGAACTGGTCTCTCCTGGTATTTCTAGAGTGTTAACTCGTGACAAGAAGTGGAGAACAGCGGGGGACAATAGTGGCACTAGTAGTCTACTGGAGTTACTATTGTCCCCCGCTGTTCTCCACTTCTTGTTACGAGTTAACACTCTAGAAATACCAGGAGAGACCAGCTCAGCAATCAATGACGGTAGAATGTCAGTAGTCGGGGAGAACACTAAACAATCTTAGTTATTTTTAATCCTATAGGCTAGAGTGAGTGAAGTGAAGGAGTCTCTCTGGCCGAGCCTGATAGTGATAAGTCCTTCATGTGGGCAGCAGAAGCTGTGTCTGTGTTACCTAAGAAAGCAAGGGGAGGTTTTATCACAGCAGACTCGCCAATGCAAAACAAGGGGATGCTGGTTGGCGCCGCCATCTTAGAGAGGCTAGAGTGAGTCTCTCTGGCAGGGCTGGGACAAGGCCATTTGGTGCCCAGGGCGAAGATGGCAAACTGCGCCCCCCCCCCCCCCCCCCCCCCGTTTTTAAGAAAGAATCAATGTTGTTTCAAAACAAGAATATACTTAAAGCAATAGAACAAAGGACTGTGGGACTTTGAAAGTCACAGACACTATAAAGTTCCCCCCCATCATCATGTGCCAGTATAAAGTCCCCCCCATCATCATGTGCCAGTTTTGTAATAAGCCCCCCCAATGTGCCAGTAACACTATTGTAAAAAAAAACAAAAAAAAAACACTTATACTTACCTAAGTGTCAGCGATGCGATGCAGCCTCTTCCTGTGTCCCACGCTGTAATGTAAGGCTCAGGCGGCACGATGACGTCATTGCGCCGGCCTCTGATAGGCTGCCGGCCTAGTGCCTGCAGCCAGGGGCGTACATAAAAATCACTGGGCCCCATAGCAGGAATCTAAATTGGGCCCCCATTCCCCTTTTATAGCCCCTCCCTTTGTTCCATGAACTATTCTTGCTGCTGCGTTTTATAATTTATGCCATCAGGGCCGGAATGGGATTACAAAACAGCCCTGGCACACAAAAGAGGTATAATAGATGCAGATGTATATTATATACAGCAGTGTACAGTTATGTGAGGTACGCGGTATAATAGATGCAGTGTGTACAGGTATATAGTATATTCCCTAGTGTTCTGATATGTGAGGTACAGGGTATAATAGATGCAGTGTGTACAGGTATATAGTATATACAGCAGTGTACTGATATGTGAGGTACGGGGTATAATATATGCAGTGTATACAGTATATACATAGTGTAATATGTGAGGTACGAGGTATAATAGATGCAGTGTGTACAGGTATATAGTAAATACAGCAGTGTATTGACACCTCGTACCTCACATATCAGTACACTGCTGTATATACTATATATCTGTACACACTGCATCTATTATACCTCGTACCTCACATATATAGTATATACAGAAGTGTACTGATATCTGTACACACAGCATCTATTATACCTCATACCTCACATATCAGTGCACTGCGGTATATACTATATATCTGTACATATTGCATGTATAATACTGTGTAATATATGCAGTGTGTGTGCATGTATGTGTGTGTATATATATATATATATATATATATATATATACAGAGCAGTGTATTGATGTGACACATAGAAGGTATAATACTGTAGATGCAGTGTTTATAGAAATATGTGGTCAGTTATGCATTATAGTCACTGTGAGGTACATGAGGTAGTGGTAACTGTCTGAAGTAGTATACATGAGTGAGCAATGAGTAAAAACAGGGCATGGAGGGGGGGGGGGTAAATGATGAAAAGTGGAGGACCTCCTCTTACCTCTCCATTCCAGTCTGTATGGATCAATACAGAGCTGCTTGTGAACTTTTAATACTTGCTGTTAGGGGTTGAAGGACCTGTGATGATGTCATCACAGGTCCTGGCAGATGTACCTTTGAAACCTAGGAACTACACCATTTTTGGTGCAGTTCCTTTGCTAGATTCTGCAGGACCTGTGATGTTGAAGATGATGTCATCACAGGTCCTGGCAGATGCACTGTTCTAACCTGGGAACTACACTTTACACTGTGCAGTTCCCTTACAGGACCTGTGATGAAATCATCAAAGGTCCTTTAGCTTTAGAAAGGTAAACAGGAGTAATTAGGGGGCGGGGCCTCTCCTCCACTTCGGTGCCTGCCTGCAGCCTATCAGAGGAAAGGGAAGGGACACGCCTCTCCCTCCCCTGCACCTCCGCTGGCACAGACAGTTTACAATGGAGATGAGCGCAATGGAAGCGCTCATCTCCCTGTGCCCGGCGGCGGCTGCTCACTTGGGGGGGGGGGGTCATTTTAGTTGGGGGGGCACATGGGGGGGCACAGCATGATGTAGGGGGGGCCGTGGCCCCCTCTGGCCCCCCCCTGGCGACGCCACTGCTGCTGGCACTTCACCTGCGCCCCCCTCCTGTCCGCAAATGGTAGCGCCCAGGGCACCCGCTCTTTCGGCCCCTGCCTTGTACCGGCCCTGCTCTCTCTAACAGCATTGCATTCCCTTCAGGCTTTGCATTGGCAATGTTGCTTGTCTCAGCCAAGGAAAATGGGGGGAAAAGTAACATATATAACTATATAAAACAGGAAGTAAAAGGTCCCCCCTGCGCTCCTATTGTTTGGATGTGTAAATCTACCTTAATAGGAAGATCCCGCTGCTTGCTGTCTATCAAGGAGCTATTGTTCTCCTTAGGAAAGTATATATAAAATGGTATATCGCCCATGGGTGATGCGAGACAAAAAGCGTTTTTTGTCTCACATCACCCACGAGTGATATACCATTTTTTATATACAACAGGAGATGCCTGGGTTATACCAGCATGTTCCATATCACTGTATACAAGAAGATGTATATCTTATACCAGCTGTACGTATACAATTATATACAGGAGATGCCCAGGTTATACCAGCATGCTCCATATCACTATATACAAGAAGATGTATTACTTATACCATCTGTACGTATACAATTATATACAGGAGATGCCCAGGTTATACCAGCATGCTCCATATCACTATATACAAGAAGATGTATTACTTATACCAGCTGTACATATATAATTATATACAGGAGATACCCGAGTTATACCAGCATGCTCCATATCACTATATACAAGAAGATGTATTACTTATACCAGCTGTACATCTATAATTATATACAGGCGATACCCGAGTTATACCAGCATGCTCCATATCACTGTATACAAGAAGATGTATTACTTATACCAGCTGTACATATATAATTATATACAGGAGATACCCGAGTTATACCAGCATGCTCCATATCACTGTATACAAGAAGATGTATTACTTATACCAGCTGTACATATATAATTATATACAGGAGATGCCCAGGTTATACCAGCATGCTCCATATCACTATATACAAGAAGATGTATTACTTATACCAGCTGTACATCTATAATTATATACAGGCGATACCCGAGTTATACCAGCATGCTCCATATCACTATATACAAGAAGATGTATAAGTTAGACGTCCTGGCCAGTGTCAGGTTAGCACTTAGCAAGGTCTTTCTTCACTCCGCAGGAGACATTTTGTGTGCGGTTCTGTTCTGACCCTTATGTTAAAACATAACTTTCATTTGATTGCTTTAATACATAAAGGAAAAAAATAATTTTAAAAACCTGCTGTTTCTCTAGATGACCTTATGTTAGTAGTGTTAATAGAGTCTCAATGGTTGGTAAAAAATAGTGTAGCTGCTTTTATAGACCCTTGAGACTCTATTACCACTACTATCAACATAAGGTCATCTAGAGAAACAGCAGCTTTTTAAAAAAATAAATAAATTATTTAGGTGTTTAGGTATTAAAGCAATCAAATGAAAGTTATGTTTTAACATAAGGGTCAGAAACTGGGTTTTGTTTTAGGCTCTTGGTTATTAGTTTTTCTATGTAAGTTCTCTGGATCAAAGATTTTTTTTCCCTGTATGGTTTTTATATGGAGAGCAATGTCCAGTGATCACAGAGAGGACTATACTGTATATTATACGGGATGGTGCAGGAGTTAGGCTCCATTCACACATCTGCAATGTGTTTTGCGGATACACGGAGACACGGATCCGCAAAACACGGAAAGCGGCAATGTGTGTTCCGCATTTTGCGGACCGCACATTGCCGACATAATAGAATATGCCTGTTCTTGTCCGCAATTGCGGACAAGTATAGGACATGTTCTATTTTTTGGCGGAAACGGAAGCACGGATGCGGAAGTGCGGATCCGCAAATGTGGATGCGGACAGCACATTCAGTCCCCATAGAGAATGAATGGGTCCGCACCCTTTCCGCAAAATTGCGGAAAGGATGCGGACACATTTTGCGGACGTGTGAATGGAGCCTTATACTGTATTGTATGGGATGGCGCAGAGGTTTGTATGCTCTTTGAAGTGACAATTATCTTAGGTTTTCCTATCGCCCACCTTTGATGGCGCTGTGCCCAGCTCTGAGCCGACCCCGCTCAGCAGCTGCCAAGGCTTAGAGGGAACACTGCTCAGGAGCCTGAGGAGGCCCAAAGACCCTTGGGCCACATAAAAAGACATTGGTATTATAGAAGTGCATGCTGGTAAAGTTACACATCTGGCTGGAGGGAAGGGGTTAGGTCAAGAATTTGGCATGGTTGGGGGGGTGCCGTTTCAATTTTTACCTAAGGCAGAGGGAAGGATATGTCCCTGGTCACAAAGCACTGAGGGAACTCTTGCACCAGGGCCCATGAGCCTTTAGCTACTCCCCTGACTGGAGATTATGGTGAAGTCCTCTCTGTTCTCCGGAGCGAACCACAACTTTAACTGTTAAGTCCTTGTGATAAATAAGCAGCAATTCTTTGTAGCTTGCCACACAGCAAAACTAACTAACTACTGGCAGGTTTGATCTCAGTCTCTAGTATTTAGGCTCCAATCCTATATTGAGGTGCGTGCACGAGCTGTCTTACCGACCCGGGCTTGTTTTTCATCAGATGATGTTGTTAACATGGAGATCAGCAAGTTACTTCAGCACACATGCGGCCCTGAAGAGAAGATAGCATTCTGTTCCAAAGCTCCTAACAGACTTCCTGGAAACGCTCCTCTTCCTCTGTATGGACCGTGGAGGTACTTGGACTGGGATATAGAGATGGGCTTGCGGTTTGCTCGGTGGTTGGTTCGCAGTGAACTTTGCGCGTTCGCGATTCACCGAACATGCAAACATATGGAGATATTCGCGTCCGCCATATTCTTTTACATTGTGAAGAACTTTGACCCATGACAAATCCATTAGGTGGTACAGGACAGCCAATTGAGACGTTTTAGCCCATGGACATACCTCCTACCTTATAAATAGACCCAATCTGGCCGCCATTTTACATTTAGTCTTTTGTCAGTGTAGGGAAAGGTTGCTGTGTGGAGCAGGGACAGACTGTTAGGGACAAAAACGATATTAAATTGGTCAACAAAAGTCCTTTTAAGGACTGGTATAGGTGTACTATTGATAGGTGTGCAGTACAGAGGGGTGCAATACACTTACAATATACTTTCTAACATAGAAAGCATATTATAGTGGATTTGTATTGTGCAGCAGTGGTAAGCGGTTCTGCAGCCATACTACAGCTACACAGAGTGACAAACGCAATAAGAAAAAATAATTATAACTGGTGTGATATACCAGTCGCCCCCCCAAAAAACTGATTGAAGCGGGGTGTTATATACCAATGATATTCTTTCTATATAGTGTATTTGGGTACTGCAGCATTTGTTTGCTGTTTTGCTGCGTTCCCTCTGCTACACACAGTGACAAACGGTATTGGAAAAAATAATTATAACTGGTGTGATATACCAGTCGCCCACCAGAAAAACTGATTGAAGCGGGGTGTTATATACCAATATACTTTCTTTATAGTGCATTTGGGTACTGTATAGTGCATTTGCGCATGCGCGTACGTGAAATTATATTGCCGATATTTCGCATTGAAAAAATAATGAATGGAGATCGCAAATTCGAATAATACATCTAGTATGTCACTGTCCATGTTGTGGGACTATTTGTGCACTTCTAGTAATTATTTCCTGGCTGCAAATATGAGCTGAAGGTTTTTCAGGTTCGCCTGCCATTAAAATGAATGGGACCCACCGCGAACTTGCAGGTTGCGTACATTTGAGCCGTCCCGGCAGTTGTTTGTCCATTACTACTGGGGTCAGCCTCCTTCATCTGCAACTCCGATCACTCCATGACTCACTGACGCCTGGATGCGACTAGATTCTGTACTCCAGACTCTCTCCTAAGAAGTCTGCTGCTCTGCTTCCTGCTTCTTCCCCTGACCGAGAGAGTCTCCACCTACAATTGAATATTCAAATACTTGCGCAATGTTAGCTGTGTTAAGAAACAGCGGCATCTAATGGCCAAAACACAGAGTGACAGTGCTAATGAATCAGTATTCATATACACAGTATTCAGACAATGGTGACTGTTTCTCCATCTTACAAGTCGACCGCCCTCAACAGCTGATCCCAAGGATAGGTCATCATTATACATTCCTGGAAGACCCCATTAAATCTGGGTCGTGAATTTCTAGATCTGATGTGGGACTACCATATGTGAAGAATTCCTATCCTTATGCTTTGATAGCTCACTATTAACATAGCAAAATGTTCATTTTCATAGTATAATAAAAAGCTATAAAATTTGTCAGTTTTGTTTCTGTATCAATTCCTTATACTAACATCTCATTCAAGATATCTGCTTGCTGTCATTCAACAGGAACCTTCATTGTTTAAAAAAAATCCATGTGATGGACAAACATAGATGCTCGGCTGATTACGATGCAGTCAGCAGAGCTGTGTCATGTAGCAAGTCCTGTCTATCTCTGGATCAGAACGGATACGGTAATTATCTACTGGAAGTAAACAATGAGCGTTGTTATTGATTGCGATCACAGGTGGTACAACAGTGACCAGCCCCATAGGTGTAGGGAGACATGGGCCCATACTACACACATCTGATAGCACTCAACAGTAGCAGCACTCGTCTCTTGCCTTTCTTACAGAATGTGCATTCCGTTCCTGAGGAGCTGAAGCAGAGGATGGAAGTGGTAGTGGCTCCTGATATAACATAGTCTATAACAGTGGCTGTCCTCTAACCATCGCTCCCTAGGGCCATGCAGTGAAAGGAAGGTTACACTTTTCTTCCCTCAGGGCACACCCTGGTTCTGGGGCTCCTGCCTAATGGTAGATGGGGTGCCTATGATGTCAGGTGTTTGGATGGGTGCAAGGCAAGAAATGTAGAGGTAAAGTGCAATGGCCAGGGAATAGTGCAAGAGTCAGTGACCAGGCCAGATTAAACAGAATAAATGTCTTTTTTTTTACTGTAGTGCAAAATGGGAGTTGTAGAACATTCAATTGTTGCAAAACACAGTTCCAAATATACACAGTACAATTCTTTCCCAGAGAGCAGTGCAATAATAACAGTTAAACCCTCTTTCCTCTGTATCTTACTAAAGTCTTTCTTAATAGAATCTATGTCTTTTGACTGTTCTTTTGTGCCTGCAATGTGTGTAAAGGTTGAATGCGTCTGGCTGGGTTGTTCATTAACTGTGTTGGGTGTCTTAATTGTAATCCTCCGACAGCAGTAAAGTCTGTATTGCCCTCAGTGGTGGTTACCTTATTGACTTCAATACCTGACCATGCAGATTTTCAGTTCCCCAATCCTTCCCTTCTCATTCTGTCTTTCTTGCTGTAGATCATGCAACAATCACACAGAGATCTGTTAGTCTCTGAATTCTGAGGCCTTAGGAGAGAAAACCATATACAGTGTGTCCTCCCTCTCCTAACTCCCTGCTTAGACTCTCCTAGAACATTGTAGATTTAGTCTGTGAGTGTGTGTATATACACTCACCTAAAGAATCATTAGGAACACCTGTTCTATTACTCATTAATGCAATTATCTAGTCAACCAATCACATGACAGTTTCTTCAATGCATTTAGGGGGGTGGTCCTGGTCAAGACAATCTCCTGAACTCCAAACTGAATGTCAGAATGGGAAAGAAAGGTGATTTAAGCAATTTTGAGCGTGGCATGGTTGTTGGTGCCAGACGGGCCGGTCTGAGTATTTCACAATCTGCTCAGTTACTGGGATTTTCACACACAACCATTTCTAGGGTTTACAAAGAATGGTGTGAAAAGGGAAAAACATCCAGTATGCGGCAGTCCTGTGGGCAAAAATGCCTTGTGGATGCTAGAGGTCAGAGGAGAATGGGCCGACTGATTCAAGCTGATAGAAGAGCATCGTTGACTGAAATAACCACTCGTTACAACCGAGGTATGCAGCAAAGCATTTGTGAAGCCACAACACGCACAACCTTGAGATGGATGGACTACAACAGCAGAAGACCCCACTGGGTACCACTCATCTCCACTACAAATAGGAAAAAGAGGCTACAATTTGCACGAGCTCACCAAAATTGGACTGTTGAAGACTGGAAAAATGTTGCCTGGTCTGATGAGTCTCGATTTCTGTTGAGACATTCAAATGGTAGAGTCCGAATTTGGCGTAAACAGAATGAGAACATGTATCCATCCTCTGATGGCTACTTCCATCAGGATAATGCACCATGTCACAAAGCTCGAATCATTTCAAATTGGTTTCTTGAACATGACAATGAGTTCACTGTACTAAAATGGCCCCCACAGTCACCAGATCTCAACCCAATAGAGCATCTTTGGGATGTGGTGGAACGGGAGCTTCGTGCCCTGGATGTGCATCCCTCAAATCTCCATCAACTGCAAGATGCTATCCTATCAATATGGGCCAACATTTCTAAAGAATGCTATCAGCACCTTGTGGAATCAATGCCACGTAGAATTAAGGCAGTTCTGTGTGTATATGTGTGTGTGTGTGGGGGAAGGGGCAGCCTCCTAGCTACCTCCTGCAAAGGGCTGTGTCAGAGTTAGTTAACTCCATCACTACCATACAGAACCATGCTGGGGATATACAAATCATTAACAATACATGACATAACATTAAAGACCAAACCATTGGCAGATACCCCCTGCTGTGGGGTACTGCAAATGCAGAGATGCAGTGTTGCACTGGGCATGAAAGCAAAGTAATGGGGTTCTCTTGGAAGAGGCTGCATGCCATATCCTCATCAAACTGGAGAAACATCTGCAGTGAGCACTCTCACCTTGCTCAGATCATGCACAATCACTGCACTCAGGTTTTTCCATAGTGCGGTCTTGTGCATGATGCAAGTAAATCAGATGATTTTATCTTGCAGGTAGGGGTGTGATACCTAGAGAAGTTGAGGAACCAAAGGAGGAAATTTTAGGGGTGCATACCACTGGAACTTAAAGGGGTTTTCCAAGACTTTACTACTGATGATCTGTCCTCTGGCATCCGGGACCATGGGATGTCACGTTCATTGGTCACGTGGCCTAGGCATAGCTCAGCCCCATAGAAGTGAATGGGGCTGAGCTACGATACCAAGCACAACTGCTATACAATGGAAGGCGCTGTGCTTAGTGAGCTGAGAGAAGTCCCTTTTAACTGAAGCAGGGAGAGAACTTGTAAGGCTACTTTCACACTAGCGTTCTGCTGTCCGCTCGTGAGCTCCGTTTGAAGGGGCTCACGAGCGGAGCAGAACGCTTCCGTCCAGCCCTGATGCAGTCTGAATGGATGCGGATCCGCTCAGACTGCATCAGTCTGGCGGCGTTCAGCCTCCGCTCCGCTCGCCTCCGCACGGCCAGGTGGACAGCTGAACGCTGCTTGCAGCGTTCGGGTGTCCGCCTGGCCGTGCGGAGGCGTGCGGATCCGTCCAGACTTACAATGTAAGTCAATGGGAACGGATCCGCTTGAAGATGACACAGTATGGCTCAATCTTCAAGCGGATCCGTCCCCCATTGACTTACATTGAAAGTCTGAACGGATCCGCTCAGGCTACTTTCGCACTTAGAAATTTTTCTAAGTTATTAATGCAGACGGATCCGTACTGAACGGAGCCTCCGTCTGCATTAATATGATCGGATCCGTTCAGAACGGATCCGATCAAGCGCAAGTGTGAAAGTAGCCTTAAATGTACTGAGAAACAACAGAAACAGAGGTAGCTACAGAACCAGAAAGTGCAACCTGCTGAATTCAGAAAGAAAGAGCTGTGCAGCAAAGACGCGATACAGAGCATAAGCTGTATGACAGCCCCTGAATCGGGGAAGTGAATTGTGGAAGAGGAGCAGCGTGACATCAACACAATCATTGGATTATAACTCAAAATGAAACTAAATCATCAAGTATAAAGGGCCCCTGATGTAAGAACTGCTGAACTGTATCCTAAAGAGAATATATACACAGATTTGCATCTGTTGTGGTTGCCCCTTACAATGGAATAGTGTTTCCAGAGACTGTTCAGAAGCAGAAGTTTAAAAGACTCTCAAAGTGTGTGCTAGCTGAATCTGACACGTGATTTGTTGAATTATATTATCATCTTCAGTAACGAACTGTAATTCCATCTCCTCAGTGTTATTGGCGCTATTATCTGCAATGTTACAGACGGGAAACATAAAGTAATGGAGGGATGTAATAAAGTATGCCAGCTTGCTGCCTATGTGTACGCTGCCAGTGGCCCCTATGGCATCATGTAGGTTCCCTAAATAATGGTAAAGGGGATGACTGAAGATAAGGAAAAGGCAGAGCTACTACTAAATGGGTTTTTAGCTCTGTATATAGAAAAGAAGAGGAAGGAGCTGATATTTGTGGTGCTGGGGCTGTTAGTACATCCAGTTATATACTCATCTAGCAGAAGGCGGGTGTGGAGGTGGTCCTTGACATCGTGACCAATTTGGGAAAGAGCCATATGTTTTGTGAATTCATTGGTGAAGCACTGAGATTTATTCTAACCAATAACGTGTTCAGGTTTGGAAATGATTGGTATAGGCAGAAGTTGGGTACGGCTATGGGGACCCCCGTCTCTGGTACCTTTGCAAAAATGTATCTCGCTAGATTAGAGGACAGATTCATTTTTTCCACCTTGAACCCTTTTCTCTCCCGTTTGAAGGTATTTTTACGGTTCGTGGATGACATATTCATAGTATGGGAAGGCACGGAGGCACAGTGCCAGGAGTTTGTGGAATACCTCAATGCTAACGATATGGGGATGATATTTACCCTGAATTTTGGGGGCATGCGACTGGAATTTTTGGATGTGGCTGTCGTGGTTGGGGGCGACGGATTGGTCACGGAGGGCTTTCACAAGCCCACGGAAGACCAATTCCTTGCTCCACCACGAGAGCTTCCATCCACTTAGTGTTAAGAAAGCCGTACCGTATGGCCAATTTATTAGGCTCAGGAGAATAGATAGTGAGGATGAGGGTTACCACAAACAAGCAATGGAGCTGAAACAACGCCTGTTAGAAAGACGTTATCCGGAAGAAATGGTGAACAGGGATATGAAGAGAGTGGAAGAGGTTTTCTCCCATAGCGACTTACTCGCTAATAGAAAGAATAAGAGGCAGCAAGTACAGGACAAAAGGGACACCACCAGATTCGTGTTCTCCTTTAAGTATAGCCCTATGGCAGAACAGATTCGTTCTGCGATCTTCAGGAATTGGGATATTCTAAAGAGGGACGCGACTTTGGGTGAGCTTACAGAGCAGAAGCCACTGATATCTTTCAGAAGAAGCCATACAATTAAAGATAGACTGGTAAGGAGTAGGTTTACCCCGGTCAAAAGAGATAATTGGCTGACTAATAGTATACCGAAAGGTAATTTCAAATGTGGCAGCTGTTCACTGTGTAGGTATAATTCCCAAAGGAAGATCATTGAGTTTGCTGGTGTACAGTATAGAATTGGGAATTTCATCAACTGTAAGAGCACATACAGTATGTGGTGTATCTACTGCTTTGTAGCTGTGGCAGGTTTTATATCGGTAAAACAATCAGGTGCCTTTATGAACGAGTAAGAGAGCATCTGAACTCTGTCAGGACAGGTAAGGGGTGCCCGAGAATCATTGATCATATAAGGAATGCCCATGGAAGCAATGTGAATTGTATATCTTTCACAGGCTTGGAGATAGTAACTGCTCCTCTGCAGGGGGGGGGATAGACATCGCCTCCTTCTGCAGAGAGAAGCAAGGTGGATTCTACGGACTCAAGCATTAGGAGAGCTGGGTCTAAATGACAGAAATGATTTGAGTGTCTTCCTCTGAATGATGTTCTGACAAATGCATATATGTGCTACTTGTTGTTGCTGCTGTTACTGAATTCTGTTAATGTCTCTATTTGTTACTTTTAACTGACCTTCTTTGTAGGTACACTTTGTTGTCTGTTTCCATGGCAGCATGCGGTGCCTGTGCTTAAGAGGGCGGCGCGAACGTACGCGCTGACGTACAGCCCGATGAAGCGCAACTAGCGCGAAACGGCCGTCGCTGTTTGGTGCGTGTAAGCTTGTCTGTTTGCCCCATGCCACATATACTTGGATTGCAACTTCACTGAATAAAGCATCAAGTTGAAACTACATACTGGTGAGTGCCGCTGAGTGTTTTCTTCTTCTAATCTGCTCATGTAGCAGAAGGACCCGGCTTTGCACGGGTATATTTCATCTATTTCATTTAAAAGGGTTGTCCCACGAAAAATATTCTACAGCTTTCAAACCAGCACTGAATACTTTAGTAATTTCATGTAATAAAATTTTTTGTATAACCACCGAGTTATTCAATAAAATGTATATGTATAGCACCACCTGCTGTTAGTTTTTTCTTATTTCTATGACCTGCTCACTGAGATGGCCGCACATGCTCAGTTTCATCCTTCGACTGCTTCCTGAGTTATGATAGAGAGTGCATGGACAAGCCCCCTGAGCTTCAGCAGAATTGACTCTCCCCTTGAGGTCCCAGCTTGATGTAAATCAAGCAGACCAATGAATGTGGAGATCTTTGGATCCATTTGAGGTACAGGGCTGGTCCTAGCTTTATTAGAAAGAGACTATCATGTACTATATGATGTCTGATTTTCCTTTTTTACATTAGTCATGGGATAACTCCTTTAATGTTTGTGTGTGTCGTTAAAAGATATTGACATTATCCACTATAACAGTGACATCTACAGTACCCCCTCCCTTTAACAGTGACCTTCACAGCCCCCCACCCCTTAACACTGACCCCCCCACAGTGCGCCGTCTCCTTAAAATGGGACCACAGCAGCCTGCCCCTTCAACAGTGAGTTCCACAGCACCCCACTCCCTGGACAATGACCTCCAAAGGGGCCCAGCCCCTTAACAGTGACCTCTACAGCACCTGCCCCTTAACCCTGACCATAGGTTGCAATCCCCTTAACTGACCTCCACCATTCCTGGAACCCTTAACAGAGAGCTCACAGTACCCCGCTGCCTTAACAGTGACCTCACAGTACCCCGCTGCCCCTTTAATAGTGGCCTCCCCAGTCCCCTCCTCCCTTAACAGAGACTTCCACAGTGCCTGCCCCTTTAACAATGACCTCTACAGTGGCTTGCCCCCTTAACAGTAACATCCATAGCGCCCTCCCCTTTAACAGTGACCTCCACAGTGGTACCTCTTTATTAGTGACCTCCACAGTACCCCATCTCGTTAACAGTGATTTCCACAATAACCCACACCCTTAACAGTGACCTTTACAAAGCTCCATTCCCTTAAAATGTGACATCCACAACACCCCCCCTTAACAGTGACCTCCACAACACCCCGTCCCCTTAGCAGTGACTTCTATAGCACCCCTTCCCCTAACACTGACCTCCATAGCGGACCATCACCTTAACTGTGACCTCCACACCAGCCTGCCCCTAGGGTGGCCAGAGGTCCAGTTTTAGGCCGGACAGTCCAGCTTTCAGACTCCCTGTCCTCCTTCTGGCGCAGGGCCTGGATGGACACAAGGATTTCCTTTTAAACAGCTCACTCTAAGACAGCAGCACTGTGCTGTCTGAGCCTGAGCTGCAGGGAGAAAGTCACCCTATTTCCCACCACTGCAGCTGACAGAAGTAGATTTTTACCTTAATTTTGTCAATCCCGTCTGCTGCCTAGTGGAGGGGCGTTGCCTATTTGCATCAGGGGAGTGGTTTAGTGGGACCTGGGGTGGGGTTTTTAAGTCCTTCTTTTGAGGGTGGCCTGAATGGCCTCCACAGCACTCTACTCCATTAACAGTGTTATCCACAGCAGGGGCCGCTTTAAAGCTGACCTACAGGGGTGAAGAAAAATGGCTGGGTTGTTATGGAAACCTGGTGTAAAATTGTGTGCATGTGAAGACTAAGGGCCTGTGAACTTCTATTGGCTGATAAGGGTCATGTGACCGTGTGTATGGCAGTTGGGATATGAGGAGAAAGACCTGCAGGCTTTTATTGGCTAATGTAGGTCAAGTGATGTGCCATATTTAAATTTTTGGGGAAAATTTCTGGAGCTGTACGTGCTAGAGAGCTGAGACCCGGCCTAAAACCTTCCCGGACACCTGATGTACCTGTGTGCCAAATTTTGTGATTGTAAATGCGACTGTGCAGATTCCATTAGCGGACATACACACACATACATACACTCAGCTTTATATATTAGACTAGCAGAAGGACCCGGCTTCACATGGGTATATTTAATCTATTTCATTTAATGTTTGTGTGTGTCGTTAAATGATATCAACATTATCCCCCATAATAGTGACCTCTACAGCACCCCTCCCCTTAACAGTTAACTCCCCAGCCCCCAACCCCTTAACACTGATCCCCCCACAGTGCCCCGCCTCATTAAAATGGGATATCCACAGCAGCCCATCCCCTTAACACAGCAGCTTGCCCCTTTAACAGTGAGTTTCACAGCACCCCAATCCCTTAACAGTGACCTATACAGCACCCCGCCCCTTAACACTGACCTCCATAGGGGACCGTCCCCTTATCTGTGACCTCCACTGTGCCCTGCCCACTTAACAGAGACCTCCACAGCACCCGTCCCTTTAACAGTGACTGCCACAGTACCCCGTTCCCTTAACAGTGACCTCCATAGTACCCTGCACAGCGGCCAGCCCCCTTAACAGTTACATCCACAATGAACACCCCTTTAACAGTGACCGCCACAGTTCCGGTCCCTTTAACAGTAAGCTCCACAGAAGCTGCCCTTTTAATAGTGCCCCCTGCCCCCTTAACAGTGACCTCCACAGCGCCCTACCCCTATAAGGCTAGGGCTAGACGACCACATGTGTCGTGCGACATTTTGTCGCACCAATGTTGCGCAACAATTTTTATAACGATAGGCTATGATGTCGCACTGCGACATGTGAAATGCTGCGACTGCGACACGACAGTCACAAAAAATGGTGTTGATCGAGCCCTGTGGTGCTCGCGAGCTCAGGCCGAACACATCGCTCTGAAGAGGGGTGGGTGCCTGGTTCATAGGAAAAGGTCAGAAATTTATGGAAACACCGAAACACTGAAATGGTTCGGGAACACAGTGGAAAGGATGTCTGGATGCATCTTGAACTCCCAGGTCGCTGCTGGGAACGACATTGTCCGAGTAGTACGCCACTTTTATGGGACTGACAATAATACGCACAAAACCGAAGATAAAATCGGTTTTAGAGGAAACATTGTTAGGAAACATTCTTTCCTGCATATTTACTTGTATATAAAGTGCAAGTGCTGCCAAAAATTACAAGGAAGAGGCACTCCGATACAACCTGTATATCATATAAAGGAGGGCCTCATTCACATTGTGGTGCAATTGTTCAGGTAGTCGGACTCCTACACTCATAAAGCCTATATACTAAGTGAAAGGGCTGCCAAAAATTACAAGGAATCGGCACTACAATACTTTGTTACACATAATGATAAAGGAGGGCATCATACACAGCCTTGAAAAATTATGATTGATGACCTGCTTGTGACCCTAAAAAATATTTGGAGCAAGTGCCTGCTGATCTGACCATCTAAAACATTATGTGCGAGGGCCTGCTGCCGCTTTGGTGACTCTAAATAGCCTGGGGACGATCGCACGTCCCCGTGTCGGCGATGATCCATTCGGATGTCTGCCCTATTAACTTTCGATGTTATTTTCAGCCCAAACCATGTAGACCATGGTTAACGGGGGAATCATGGTTCGATTCCAGAGAGGGAGCCTGAGAAACAGCTACGACTACCACATCCAAGCAAGGCAGCATGCGTGCAAATTACCTATTAGGTATAACTAGGTGAGGGACTGCAGGTGATCTGACCCTATAAAAGATTTTAGGTGCGGGCCTGCAGGTGAGCTGACCCTGTCAAAGAATGTAGGTGAAGGCCTGCTGGTGAGCTGGCCCTGTAAAAAATTATATGTGAGGGCCTGCTTGTGAGCTGACCCTGTAAAAGATTTTAGGTGCGGGCCTGTTGGTGAGTTGACCCTGTAAAAGATTTTAGGTGCGGGCCTGCTGGTGCGCTGACCCTCTAAAAGGTTGTAGGTGAGGGCTTGCAGGTGAGCTGACCCTCTAAAACATTACTATATGTGAGGGCCCTCAGGTGAGCTGACCCTGTAAAAGATTTGAGGTGTGGGCCTGCTGGTTAGCTGACCCTGTAAAAGATTTTAAGTGCGGGCCTGCTGGTGAACTGACCTTGTAAAATTTTTTAGGTGTGGGCCTGCTAGTGAGCTGACCCTTTAAAAGGTTGTAGGTGAGGGCCTGCAGGTGAGCTGACCCTCTAAAACATTATATGTGAGGGCTTTCAGGTGAGCTGACCCTCTAAAACATTATATGCGAGGGCCTTCAGGTGAGCTGATCCTGTAAAAGATTGTAGATGAAGTCCTGCTGGTGAGCTGACCCTGTAAAAGATTATATGCAAAGGGCATATATGTGAGGGCATTACATGCGACAAATAAGCATGTTGATATGATGGAAGAGGAGGAGGATGAGAAAAGGAAGATTCAACCATATACCCTTGTAGGTGGTGGAAGGGGTGCATGGGAATACTGTGTATTCAGTACTTTATAAACAACACATTTAAAGGGAGTCTGTCACCACATTTCAGCATATTAGACCGATCAAATAGGGTTATATGATCCACCCAGAACTTAAAAACGGTACCTTTGTTGTAGAAAACGGACTTTTCTTTTAGCCGAAAATGAACTTATAAGGTTATGTTAATGAGCCCTCTCAAGTGCCCAGGGCGGTCTCTCAATCCTCGGAGCCCCAGGCAGCACCTCCTAAACGGCTCATAACCCCGCCCTCCGTGCGCCTCTGCCCGCCCGTTTACTCCCGTCCCCTGTCCTTTTCCAATGCGGCTGTGCGGTCCAAATCGTAGCGGGCGCATGCGCAATGCGATGCCCGCTCCTGGCAGGGCATCGCGATACCTACTGCGCATGCGCCCGCTACGATTTGGACCGCACAGCCGCATTGGAAAAGGACAGGGGACGGGAGTAAACGGGCGGGCAGAGGCGCACGGAGGGCGGGGTTATGAGCCGTTTAGGAGGTGCTGCCTGGGGCTCGGACAATTGAGAGACCGCCCTGGGCACTTGAGAGGGCTCATTAACATAACCTTATAAGTTCATTTTCGGCTAAAAGAAAAGTCCGTTTTCTACAACAAAGGTACCGTTTTTAAGTTCTGGGTGGATCATATAACCCTATTTGATCGGTCTAATATGCTGAAATGTGGTGACAGACTCCCTTTAAAGTGCCTTTTTGTTCATCAGCTTTCCTCTGGTGGAGTCGAAAAGTCATGGTCAATCCAGGCCTTGTTCAGGAGTCAACCTGTCAGCATTTTCAGTTGATAGGCGGATACGCTTATCTGTTATAATGCCACCAACAGCACTAAATACCCGCTCAGACAAAATGCTGGCGGCAGGGCAGGCCAGCACCTTCAAGGCGTAGAGCACCAGTTCGTGCCACATGTCCACATGAGGACGCTGACACGGTCTGCTATGTACTCCTTCACCATCTTCCAAAAATTTTCCCTCCTTGTGACACTAGGCCGCGCATCAGGGTGAGGGTGCTGGCGGGGTGTCATGAAACTGTCCCAGGCCTTGGAGAGTGTTGTGCTGCCTCTGTTGGAACTGCTGTGTGTTCCCTTTGTCTCCCCTCCTTGGTTGGCCAAGGAGCTACGGACTCTGCCTCCAGAGTTGTCAGATGGAAATCTTTGGAGCAATTTTTCAAGAAGGATCTTCTGGTATTGCACCGTTTTGCTCGACCTCTCCAGGCATGGGATTCAGCTGGTTCCCTCTGGTTCTCCAGATCCAGTTGTTAAAATTACAGCCGGATCGGAGAACCGTGTTACCAGCTGAATCCGGTGCGGCGGGAGATGAGCGGTTGCATTGTGGAAGCGCTCATCTCCCTACATTCATCTGTATCACCATCCTCAGGAAGGAGATGCAGATGAACACTGCAGAAGGGCAAGGGAGAGGCGTCTCCCTTCCCTTGTCCTCTAATAGGCAGACACTAGACCGGAAAAGGCCTGCATCGCATCGTTGACAGCGTGGAAGTAAGTGTTTTTTTTTTTCTTCTCTGTGGCGCGCTGGGGGCATTGTTGGCACATGGGGGACACTATGTGGGAATCTACTGGGGCATTTCTGGAACATGGGGCACACTATGGGGGCATCTACTGGCACATCCTTGGGGACACTATGGGGGGCATCTACTGGGAACATTGCTGGCACATGGGGGACACTATGGGGGCATCTACTGGCACATCCTCCTATAATGGAGCAGAAGAACAGAAATAATAGCGCTGATGAGAATGCAGCATTATGCTCACTATTTGCTGCTGTTGCTGTTTTTGCAAAAGTGATAATAAAGTGCACCTTTGATATATTTGAAACTGGTGACTATTTGTTAAGGCCCTATTAGACCACATGATATGGACATCATAGGAACACTTGTTCCTGATAATTGGCCCGTATAATTGCGCAATGGATCAGCCGATGAACGAGCAAACGCTCATTTGTCGCCTAATGGCCATCTTTCATTAGGTTGTCTGCACGTTCAAGCAATAGCAAAGTGAGAAGCTATTCTACACGTGGCTGCACTTCCTATGGTACCTGCTGCAATAATGACCACCGCAATAAAACAAGGCAGTAAACCAGAATCAGTGTCTGATTAACTATGATATTGTCGGTATTGTCAGAGTGGAAATACGTTTCAAGTAACAATGTAATTAAACACAATTTATGTCACAGCTAACAGATATAGGTATCAGAAGGTATTTTAAAACAACTGAGAGTCTTTTCTGACACAGGCTACATTCACACAGACATATACATGTATGTTATGCGGTCTGAGAAACTGTGACTCCTCAAAATGTGGATACTGGCCACGTGCATCCCACACTTTTTGCCGATCCCATTGTCACCATGTCTATTCTTCTCTGCAAAACCAACAAGAATAAGACATGCTCTATAATTTGTGGCATGGATGTTGGCAGCATTAGGATGATGTCTATGTGCTAGCCCCATTTTTTGCAGCCCCATAGAAATGAAACGGTCAGTGTGTGAGCTACAAAAATCGGACTGAACATGCGGTCGTGAAAATGAGGCCTTAGTCTAGAATGAGGCAACCAAGAATAAAGCTATGAATAAGCCATCTGATGAAGGTGAATAAATCTATGAATAATGGCATCTGATGAAGGAGGTAGGTAGGGCTATCCCAACCATCCAATTGTATTTTTCTCTGCTCAATTAAAATTACAAGGAAGAATAATAAGATAGATACCCATTTATCAAACTTTATGATACCTATGATATTGGGGTTGACAAATTCCCTACAGTCGCCAACCTCAAAAATGTATAAAATATTGAATAAACAATATTGATACGCAAATTTCTTGAAATTTGATTCGCATTAAATTCAGTCGGAATAGAAAGTGCTCCAGTTGCCCTGGAAAGTAGAAATCCTGAGGTCTCCTGGGACAGTATACAACTCATTTCAAGCTCTTTAACGTCAAACCAGCATTAGTAACCTTAGTCTATGGCCACACGGTCAGGTTTCTACATGTACTGTAGTGAATGTAGTGAATTCAAAAAAAGGGTGAGACTTGTATCTGCCCTGCATTCTTTCTCTCCCTTTATGATCCAATCTTGATTTTGGCTTCCAAAACTGCATCTGGAAACCTGACAGTGTGGCCGTGCCCTAAATCAGTCATTCCAAGTACCCTTAAAGTGACAGCATCATATATGACTATGGGTAAACACACGACTGCTTGTGTTAACAAACAGCAGTGGCGTAACTAGACTTGTATGGGCCCCACAGCAAACTTTTGAACACCTCCACCCAGTGGCATAGTGTGGGGGGGAAGGCCGTTGCCCCAGGCGCAAATTGCAGGGGGCGCCAGGCAGCAATCACTTCAATGAGGGCCAAAGGAGCCTATGGCTCGCGTCCCCTCCGTTCTTCCTCATAGGCTTCAGGATAGTGTCCTGAAACCTATGAGGCAATAGAGCATCCGTAGTGACTAGAATGGAGTTTCTCCTGGGAGGTATGATGTCAGGAGAAGAGCCGGAGTCTCGTCATACAGGGGGCGGGGCCTAAAGATGTGCGAGAGATTCTACAGAGCACGATGTTGGAGAGAGGAGCAGAGGCTGCAGGTCAGTGTGTGGAGGAGAATAGTGACTGTTATTTTTACTTGGGGAGCTTTTTGCAGGGGCTGAAGGGGGAGGAATAATCCTTGTACTGGAGACTGCATGTTAGAGGGGTCTAAAGAGAGGGGGGGGGTGATATTATTTGCATGGGACTGTATGCTGGAGGGGCTGAAGGCAGGGGGGTGATAATATTTTAAATGGGACTGTATGCTGGTGGGGCTAAAGGCAGGAAGAGTGATGAATTTTGCATGGGACTGTTTGCAAGAAGGGCTGGAAGGCAGAGGGAGTGATGTATCTTACATGGGACTGTATGCTGGAGGGTCTGAAGGCAGGGGGAGTTTTGTATTTTACATGGGACTGTATGCTGGAGGGTCTGAAGGCAGGGAAGTGATTTGTCTTACATGGGATTGTATGCTTGAGGGGCTGAAGGCAGCGGGGAGTTGTGTTTTACATGGGACTGTATGCTAGAGGGGCTGAAGGTGGCGGGGGTTGTATCTTACATGGGACTATATGCTGGAGAGGCTGAAGGCAGGAGAGTGATGTATCTTACATGGGACTGTATGCTGGAGGGGATTGATTTATCTTACACAGGATCGTATGCTGGAGGAGCTGAAGACAGGGGAAAGGTTGTATCTTACATGGGACTGTATGTTGGAGGACCTGAAGGCAGGGGGAAGGTTGTATCTTTTATCGGACTATATGCTGGAGGGGCTGAAGCAGGGCCGGTGCTACAATAAGGCAGACCAAGCGGCTGCCTTAGGGCACACCCTGGGGAAGGGCGGAAAAATAAAACTTCTTTTTTTTTTATCGCTTACTTGTGAGTTGCGCCGCAGCGCCACCGACCGCCCTCACCAGCCTGCGTGTGCCGTGCGGCCCCAGCCCTCACTCACAGAGCAGGCACCGGCCCGGCAGCACGGCAACACGGTCACGGGGTCAGGCCAGGGGTGTGTGACTGGCGAGTGGCGCAGCGGCGGCGGGCGGCAGCAGAGACTGGAGCTGACTGTGTCTGTAAGTCTGACTCACACACAGCCAGATTGCCGCAGCAGCAGGACAGGTGGGTAGGTGATCACTGATGAGCGCACTAGCGCCAGAGCGCACGGCATAAATCTGTTTGAAAAAAATTACTACACAAACAACAATCATAAATAGAGGGGGGGATGGTGACCGTGACATGATGGGAGGGGGGACAATGTCTGTAGTCTGTGACTTGGGGATAGGGCCAGGGTCGGCCGGGGGGGGGGGGGATGTGACACAATAGGGGGTAATGATGTGATCATGATGTGACACGAAGGGGGTGATGTGACATGGTTTGGAGGGGGAGAAATGTGACATGGATGGAGGTGGAGAAATGTGACATGGAGGGCTGATGTGACATAGGTGATTTGACATGGAGGGGGAAAAATGTGACATTGAGGGGGTGAAATGTGACATGAAGGGGGAGAAATGTGACATGGGGGAGAAATGTGACATAAGGATGATGTGACAGAGGGGATTATCTAAAAAGGAGGGGGATAAATGTGACATGGAGGGGGATAAATGTGACATGGAGGGGGATAAATGTGACATGGAGGGGGATAAATGTGACATGGAGGGCTGATGTGACATAGGGGGGTGAGTTGACATGGAAGGGAAAAATGTGACATGGGGTGCTGATGGATGGGGGCTGATGGCTGACATGGGGGCATGATGACTGACGTGGGGGGCTGATGGATGGGGGCTGATGTCTGACATAGGGTTCTGATTTGAGGTCTGATTAACATTGGGGGTCTGATTGCTGGTCTGACCTGAGGTGTAATGGAAAATATTTTTTTCTTATTATCCTCCTCTAAAACCTAGAGGGCGAAAAAAATGGTGCTCAAACCAGCGATTGTCTGAAGCAGAGAGAAGATACCAGGACCACACAGAGGATAAGCCAGCTGCTGCAGACTGGACCAGGGCCAGGTGAGCTGCGAGGGGGGGCGCCAAAATGTAGCTTCACTTGTGTTGGCAAAAATACTTGCACCTGGGCTGAAGGGGGCCCTAATTATTACTATAAGGGTCCATTCACACGTCAGTAGTGTATCGTGGCTCAACAATACACATGGCCAGCACCCCTATAGAAATGCCTATTCTTGTCTATTCTTGTCCGTAGAGATTGAATGGGTCCGCACCCATTCCGCACAATTGTGGAACAGATGCGGACCCATTCTGCGGACGTGTGAATGTTGCCTCATACAGAGGGGGCCACAATTATTACAATAACACTACAGTGGGGGCCTTTATATATCATAATTATACAGAGTGCATTATACTTATGGGCACTACGGGAGAGGAGAGGTCTGTTATCTGAGAATGATAACAAAGTAAGGAATCCAAAAAAAATTCTGTGATACTCTGCAGAGACGAGAAGCGGCTGAAAGAAGGTATCATGAGGGTCTTATCTCCGAATGAAGACGCTGAGGAAAGTCTACATTACAGGAGATGTCACTGGATGTAACACGTATGGTGCTGTATTCTACTGTATATTTCATAACAACGTAGGTTATGTCCATCCAAATATCAGTTTTTTTTAAATATATTTTTTTAGAATTTGGCCCACCCCCACACTGCCTCAGCCCGGCCCCAGACTTCAGGTCACACTGTGCATGTTCTGAATTCTGGGGGCTCACACCCATCTACTACATTATCTATACGAGTTATCACTGTGTTACATAGGACTGCAGGTGACATCTACTACATTATCTGTACTCAGAGAGTTATCACTGTGTTATATGTGGTGTTACATAGGACTGCAGGTGACATCTACTACATTACCTGTACTCAGAGAGCTATCACTGTGTTATCTGTGGTGTTACGTAGGACTGCAGGTGAAATATACTGGATTATCTATACTCAGAGAGTTATCACTGTGTTATCTGTGGTGTTACATAGGACTTTAGGTGACATCTACTGCATTATTTGTAAAAAAAAAAAAGGGGACGTGGTCACATGTTGGGGTGGGTGGGGGGGGTGTTGTGTGCAATACTTGGCTTGCCTGGGGTGCTGGCAACCCACGCTACGCCACTGCCTCCACCCCACCACCTCCTCACGTGCAACCCTCACTCCTGTGGCTAGTCAAGATCACTGTCTCAGATCAGGCCAGTGAGCAGCTCTGTCCATTTCCTACATGTATATAATGAATGTCATGTCACTGTATATAATGTCATACTGTTGAGGGGGCCCTGACAATAAAATCTTTCAGTCCTCCTCCTGGGCGGGCCTCTTCTCAGTTCCGGCCCCATAGCAGCCACTTCCTCTGCTTCCGCTATAACCACGCCCCTGTTCCTCAGGACATCTGGTACCTAAAGCTGGCAAGCCGGTGCCTGGTGACGCTAGCCTGCCTATCATGAACATTTCCCATGCCCCACTATCTGTACATGGATGTGACCTCAAAGTAGTCGCAGCGTCTTCCACAAATCTGAAATAAATGGCCCATTTTAATATAGGGATGACTAAATGATTGGCCACTAGAAATGGCATCACTTTGCTGGTTATACAAACAATATGATAGATTTGAAAACCCTCTAATGAGATGCAGAGTAATGGATGCAGTAAAGTAGATTGAGAAAACCAGACAGATTGCTGTTTATGTACTTGAAACCCTCAGGAAAAGCCATGTTTATTAATTAAACGTATTGCTGAATTTATAATTAGCTTTTATCAAGCGGTCCAATATGTGATTTGTCATTTCAGCATCTCATTTGTAAGTATGGTCAGCCCCTGTCTCTCTAACCAATAACTCACCCTTTGTTCTGCAGCATAAAACCATTTCATATGTGACATATAAAACCAACGAATGCTGCAATCGTTCAATGTTTGACCTGCGTGACATTAGCCAGCACGTCAGAAGTAGTGCAAAATCCTGGAGATGGGCATTGGGTTTTTTGTAGCTTTATGTTAGCACAATTAGCATGGTTTAGCTATTTCTCATGTACTGTATATTTCACTCACAGCTATATATTCTATGACATACATACTACCCAGGCAGCTGCTGGGGCCCTTTAAAGGGGTAAGATCACGTTGGGCCGATCTCCTTACATGGGTGGGCAACTGGTGTAGTATTGTGGATAAGACAATGGGCCAAAGGGCAACCCTAAGGCCTCCTGCACACGACGTATGGCTTTTTCAGTGTTTTGCGGTCCGTTTTTCACGGATCCGTTGTTCCGTTTTTTGTTTCCGTTGTGTTTCCGTTCCGTTTTTCCGTTCCGTTTTTTCCGTATGGCATATACAGTATACAGTAATTACATAGATAAAATTGGGCTGGGCATAACATTTTCAATAGATGGTTCCGCAAAAAACGGAACGGAAACGGAAGACATATGGATGCATTTCCGTATGTGTTCCATTTTTTTGCGGACCCATTGACTTGAATGGAGCCACGGAACGTGATTTGCGGGCAATAATAGGACATGTTCTATCTTTAAACGGAACGGAAAAACGGAAATACGGAAACGGAATGCATACGGAGTACATTACGTTTTTTTTGCGGAACCATTGAAATGAATGGTTATACTTATACGGAACGCAAAAAACGGCCGGTAAACGAGGAAAAAAAACGGTCGTGTGCAGGAGGCCTAAAGAGCAGGCAAGGAGTACAAGGTTGGTTCCTCATGTCACATTATAACAAAATGTCCATATCTGAAACAGCACTTGTAAAGGTTGACCTTGTTTTTGGTTTTGTTATACAGGTCCATTTTACGCTTTAGTAGACCCCTTTATATACTGATACAATCTCAGTTGTTGTTTTCATTGTAAACTCTTTTGCAGTAGTACATACCACACTATCATCAAGCTCAGTGTCTAATTGTATGCAGTAAGCTTCTTAGCTCCCCCTAGTTGTGAATGCTGGCAGACAGAATTCTTTCATTTTACTTAATGTCTATGCAGGGAATTTGAAGCTCTCTTTTAGATAAATAGCTTTGATTGCCATAGGTATATTATGGGATTAAGCTGCACACATTTATGGCCCTATTTATATGTACGTGTTACAGCACAAAAATGTGTGAGGTCACAGGTATCACAGTATGTATGAAAAACAGCATACTAGTTATTAAAGAGGTTGTCTTACTGCAGCAAGTAGAATTCACCATGTAGACAAAGTTAATACAAGGCACTTACTAATATAATGCTTGCACACTATAGGTAAAAGTGCCGACCTCTCTGGTAGCCAGGACCAGGGGAGCATGCATAGGCACGCACGCGCAGCAACTCCAATCCTGGCCACCCCGTACCTGCGCTGCAACCGTAACCACTGAAAATGAGCAGTGTATAATGTGATGGAAACATGAAGGCATTAGTAAGTGCATTGTATTAACTTTGTCTATGTGATAAATGTCATTTGCTGCAGTGAGACAACCCCTTGAATCATCTGTGTCCCCAGATGTGGTGCAGAACTAATCTTGCCCATACAAGTTGTTATTTAGTTTTTTTAGTCCTCAGTTGCATCAAACTTCCAAATATCTCCTCCAAGAAATGCCAAGCCAAAAGCAAACACCAGTAGGCAGTCCCTAACCTAAGGGGGTTACAAAGTTCACTATGGCTCATATAGGAAGTCTAGTACTATAAAGGTAGTCTAGTAGACTGGTACTATAAAGGTGATAGATGCTGTACATGATAGATACAACCTTTACAGTATTAGTCTTCCTTTATGAGCCATAGAGTACTTTGTACCCCCTAACGTTAGGGGCTTAAGCGCAACTACCGCCTTTACATTCCCTGTAGTTACACATTTGAATGTTATCATTGGCTTCTCATAGGGCCTACTGCAGTTCTCTTGGGGCTTGGTAATTTATGGAGAAGATATTTTGAAGTGTAATGCAACTGAGGACTTAAAAACCTAAATAACAGCTTGTATGGGCCCTGTTAAATAACAGCAAGATTAGTTCTGCACCACATCATAGAAAGTAACAAAGACAGCTGCTAATTAGTTCTTTTGTAATTAATCTGTGTATTAGAACAACTAGTGACCATGATCCTTCCATTCTTCATTAGATGGGTTTAACTTATCGGACAGCCAAGCTCATTTACTAAAAAACTGTTCAGGCAATACATAATTCAAAGCACTGCTCGCAGGGCACTTTTGTGAATTGTATGATTTAAATAATTATCACATTGCATCCTGTGCTAAAGAGTTCTAATTTATCTAGTGTTCACAGTATGGGCACATCTGGAGCCCCTTGGGCTTTCTCAAGTCTTGCTTTTTCTTATTTATTTCCATTCAAAAATAAAGGTGAATCTGTCACAGCACAAAGCATCCAAATATCCCTAAAGAAAACTAGGGGAATGATGATAACATTGTGTGATGCTCTACCTTCTGGAGAGAGAAAGACTATGGATGACACCAACAGCCCTTTGTTACAGTCAAAAGTAGGACTTGTTCTTGACCATATCCAATATGTTCCATGAGAATTCTGAAATCAGCTGAGCTAGCTACTCCCTTGGGACACCTCTCCACCTCTTTTTGGCCACATAGGATCACTAAATATCCATCAGGAAGGGTGGTTGGTTGGTGGAGGACCATGGGATACTTTTAAAGTCTAAACCTGTTTCACATGCCTTATTTTTGTATCTGACCCTTCTATTTTTTCATTGCCTGTTCAGAGCAGACCTTGCACCACACTGCTACCACATATTACTGGTGACAGGAAGCATCGAAATAGGCAAGAATTAAGATCTGAGGGAAGTTTAAAAAGTCTTATAAAGACCATCAGGTCAGGGGATAGGGAAAAAAACTATTTACCAGACAGATACGGAAATGGCACCACATTTCCAAATATTTCACCAGTTGTTTAAAGGTTTTTCCAGGAGTTTTATACTAATGACATATCCTCTGGATAGGTTATCAGTATCTGATCGGAGGGGTTTCGACACCCAAGTCATTTCGCCGATAAGCTGTTTGAGAAAGGCAGCTGCGCTAGCAGTAGCACCGTGGCCTGCTCTCTGCTTTTCCTAGGCCCAGTGACGACACGTTCATCGTTCACGTAGCCTAGGAGCAGATAAACCCCATTTAATGTACAACACTGTGCTTGGTAAGCAGCGAGAAGGTAGCGGCGCTCACAGGGGCGCTGCTGCCTTCTCAAAACAGCTGATCGGCAAGGGTCCCAGGTGTTAGACCCCACTGATTAGATACTGATGACCTATCCAGCGGAAAGGTCATGAGTAAAAAAAAATCCTGGAAAGCCTTTTTAAAGTGTATGTCTCCAAGGAAAGTAGAGTGTTATAGATTTCAAAATTAGATACCCATAGGTTTTAGAGTTTAATGTTTAGGACAGGAAGATAAGGTAATAATATCTTGTTCAGAGCTGGTTGCAGAAGGAGCCTTGGGCATTTATAATGCTTCTTTCAACTTCAGAAATTTCTTAAATGTTGACACGGCCCAATGTTCTTGTGCATTATCTGGGATGAATGTAAGCTTGTCCTTGATAATCGGACTGTGAAAAGGCGCTGCAGATCACCCGATGAACAAGTGAAAGGTTTCTTCATTGGGTGTAATGATTGTTGGTGCAAACACCACAGTCATCGTTTCTGGACAGCAGAGCGTGCCAAGAAACACTGAATCTATATAGGGATGAGTGATAGCAGTAGCCATTGCTCATCTCCATACAGTGGAGGTGATCGCTTCATGTAAATGCAGCTCTTAACCTCCACTGATAAGCTGACAATTGCCTGCTCTATAAGCCCGCATTTAGGTTCTGGTCACACCTGATTATGTCAACACTTTGCAATGTATGTGACAAGGAAGTTTCTAGTGCATACAGAAAATGGAGCAATAGCCCCCCCCCTTCACCTGGTAAAGGCTAAAACCGTGCCTTATGGCCTCTGTTAGGATAGTAAGCAGTGCTTTTCATTACAGTGGGCCTTAAAAAGCCCTCAGTAAATTACTACAGGGTTTTTTCTAACATTGAGGACAATGGTCGATGTATGTCACTTTATGGCCACACAGTGCCATACATCTGAGGTATTAGGTGAAGGTATGCATTGAGAAACACTCCCAACATTCAACTTCGATGTACTGATCTGAGCAGAACCTTAATGAAAGAAGCACATCCTTTGAGTGGAACATAAAATAATTTAAAAAAATTAGATTTTGATGGAAACATTAGTAAATATTGTGGTTCTTGGCCAGATAAATGCAATGACCTATTTTGGTTGATTACAGGAACACTAAATGTAAAATATTTACAAAAAATAAATAAATAAAATGATTCCAGCAATTCCTTTAATTTTTTTTTCTTTCATCCTCTTTTTCTCATATTGCAATTAAAATTAAGACAATTATAAATAAAATCTTCTCTATGTGTCCCAGGAGGTCAGCTATGTCCTATTTCCTTCTCATCGCTATCCTGTGTGTGTGGCTTTTAGATAACTGACTGCAGCAGGAGCCTCCCCCCTCTTTTTTGCCTGCAGTAAGATCTAAGGATTGTTAAACCTCACCTCTTGGTTAAGCCTCCTCCCTTCATTTGTTCAACAGTCAAAAATGGAACAGAACTGCACTCCAGCTGCTTAGAGTCCCACTGATCCTTAAAATGACTGAGCCATAGCCATAGTTAGTCCTTGCAGTTTCTTCATAATTCTCTCTTGAAGAGAAATTCTCCCATAATACACTGTACGAGAATGTACAGTCGTGGCCAAAAGTTTTGAGAATTACATAAATATTGGAAATTGGAAAAGTTGCTGCTTAAGTTTTTACACTGCTCAAAAAAATAAAGGGAACACTTAAACAACACAATGTAACTCCAAGTCAATCACACTTCTGTGAAATCAAACTGTCCACTTAGGAAGCAACACTGAGTGACAATCAATTTCACATGCTGTTGTGCAAATGGGATAGACAACAGGTGGAAATTATAGGCAATTAGCAAGACACCCCCAATAAAGGAGTGGTTCTGCAGGTGGTGACCACAGACCACTTCTCAGTTCCTATGCTTCCTGGCTGATGTTTTGGTCACTTTTGAATGCTGGCGGTGCTTTCACTCTAGTGGTAGCATAAGACGGAGTCTACAACCCACATAAGTGGCTCAGGTAGTGCAGCTTATCCAGGATGGCACATCAATGCGAGCTGTGGCAAGAAGGTTTGCTGTGTCTGTCAGCGTAGTGTCCAGAGCATGGAGGCGCTACCAGGAGACAGGCCAGTACATCAGGAGACGTAGAGGAGGCCGTAGGAGGGCAACAACCCAGCAGCAGGACCACTACCTCCGTCTTTGTGCAAGGAGGAACAGGAGGAGCACTGCCAGAGCCCTGCAAAATGACCTCCAGCAGGCCACAAATGTGCATGTGTCTGCTCAAACGGTCAGAAACAGAATCCATGAGGGTGATATGAGGGCCCGACGTCCACAGGTGGGGGTTGTGCTTACAGCCCAACACCGTGCAGGACGTTTGGCATTTGCCAGAGAACACCAAGATTGGCAAATTCGCCACTGGCGCCCTGTGCTCTTCACAGATGAAAGCAGGTTCACACTGAGCACATGTGACAGACGTGACAGAGTCTGGAGACGCCGTGGAGAACGTTCTGCTGCCTGCAACATCCTCCAGCATGACCAGTTTGGCATTGGGTCAGTAATGGTGTGGGGTGGCATTTCTTTGGAGGGCCGCACAGCCCTCCATGTACTCGCCAGAGGTAGCCTGACTGCCATTAGGTACCGAGATGAGATCCTCAGACCCCTTGTGAGACCATATGCTGGTGCGGTTGGCCCTGGGTTCCTCCTAATGCAAGACAATGCTAGACCTCATGTGGCTGTAGTGTGTCAGCAGTTCCTGAAAGACGAAGGCATTGATGCTATGGACTGGCCCGCCCGTTCCCCAGACCTGAATCCAATTGAGCACATCTGGGACATCATGTCTCGCTCTATCCACCAACGTCACGTTGCACCACAGACTGTCCAGGAGTTGGCAGATGCTTTAGTCTAGGTCTGGGAGGAGATCCCTCAGGAGACCGTCCACCACCTCATCAGGAGCATGCACAGGCGTTGTAGGGAGGTCATACAGGCACGTGGAGGCCACACACACTACTGAGCCTCATTTTGACTTGTTTTAAGGACATTACATCAAAGTTGGATCAGCCTGTAGTGTGTTTTTCCACTTTAATTTTGAGTGTGACTCCAAATCCAGACCTCCATGGGTTGAAAAATTTGATTTCCATTTTTTTATTTTTGTGTGATTTTGTTGTCAGCACATTCAACTATGTAAAGAACAAAGTATTTCAGAAGAATATTTAATTAATTCAGATCTAGGATGTGTTATTTTTGTGTTCCCTTTATTTTTTTGAGCAGTGTATAATAGCAATTTGCATATACTCCAGAATGTTATGAAGAGTGATCAGATGAATTGCATAGTCCTTCTTTGCCATGAAAATTAACTTAATCCCCAAAAAAACTTTCCACTGCATTTCATTGCTGTCATTAAAGGACCTGCTGAGATCATTTCAGTAATCGTCTTGTTAACTCAGGTGAGAATGTTGACGAGCACAAGGCTGGAGATCATTATGTCAGGCAGACTTGACATGTTAAAAGAAGGGTGATGCTTGAAATCATTGTTCTTCCATTGTTAACCATGGTGACCTGCAAAGAAACGCGTGCAACCATCATTGCGTTGCATAAAAATGGCTTCACAGGCAAGGATATTGTGGATACTAAGATTGCACCTCAATCAACAATTTATAGGATCATCAAGAACTTCAAGGAAAGAGGTTAAATTCTTGTTAAGAAGGCTTCAGGGCGTCCAAGAAAGTCCAGCAAGCGCCAGGATCGTCTCCTAAAGAGGATTCAGCAAAAAAGCCACTTCTCTCCAAAAAAAACATCAGGGACAGATTGATCTTCTGCAGAAAGTATGGTGAATGGACTGCTGAGGACTGGGGCAAAGTCATATTCTCAGATGAAGCCTCTTTCTGATTGTTTGGGGCATCTGGAAAAAGGCTTGTCCGGAGAAGAAAAGGTGAGCGCTACCATCAGTCCTGTGTCATGCCAACAGTAAAGCATCCTGAGACCATTCATGTGTGGGGTTGCTTCTCATCCAAGGGAGTGGGCTCACTCACAAAAACACAGCCATGAATAAAGAATGGTACAAAAACACCCTCCAACAGCAACTTCTTCCAACAATCCAACAACAGTTTGGTGAAGAACAATGCATTTTCCAGCACGATGGAGCACCGTGCCATAAGGCAAAAGTGATAACTAAGTGGCTCAGGGACCAAAACGTTGACTTTTGGCTCCATGGCCTTGAAACTCCCCAGATCTTAATCCCATTGAGAACTTGTGGTCAATCATCAAGAGGCGGGTGGACAAACAAAAACCCACTGATTCTGACAAACTCCAAGAAGTGATCATGAAAGAATGGGTTGCTATCAGTCAGGAATTGGCCCAGAAGTTGATTGAGAGCATGCCCAATCGAATTGCAGAGGTCCTGAAAAAAAGGGCCAACACTGCAAATACTGACTCTTTGCATAAATGTCATGTAATTGTCGATAAAAGCCTTTGAAACGTATGAAGTGCGTGTAATTATATTTCACTACATCACAGAAACAACTGAAACAAAGATCTAAAAGCAGTTTAGCAGCAAACTTTGTGAAAACTAATATTTGTGTCATTCTCAAAACTTTTGGCCATGACTGCCGAGGCGTGTTTACCTAGTTCACCTACTGTGCCTTTGATAATAATATGCTCAGTTATATACAGACTTACTGTGCATCATACTTATTGTGAACAGGTGGTCCAATACATAGGTGCATTTATCTAGTTCATCTGCTGCGCCATTCATACTTAGGGCTTGTTCACACGACCGTGTCGTTTTTTGTGATCCGCAAATTGCGGATCCGCAAAAAAATGGATGCCACCCGTGTGCCTTCCGCAATTTGCGGAACGGAACAGGAGGCCCATTATAAAAATGCCTATTCTTGTCTGCAAAACGGACAAGAATAGGACAGGACTCATAATTTTTGCGGGGCCACGCATAATAGCAGCGGATACGGACAGCACACAGAGTGCTCTCCGCATCTTTTGCTGACCTATTGAAATTAATGGTTCCGTATACGGACCGTATGCGGAACGCATAAAACGGTCCGTATACGGAATGCAAAATATGTTCGTATGAACAAGCCCTTAGGCTCCATTCACACGTCCGCAACGTGTTTTGAGGATCAACGGAGCCGTGGATCCGCAAAACACTGAAAGCGGCAATGTGCGTTCCGCATTTTGCGGACCTCACATTGCCGGTACTAATAGAATATGCCTGTTCTTGTCCGCAATTGCGGACAAGAATAGGACATGTTCTATTTTTTGGCGGAACGGAAGTGCGGACCCGGATGTGCTGCCCCGTAGAAATGAATGGGTCCGCAATTCCGTTCCGCAAAATGCGGAACGAAATTGCGGACGTGTGAATGGAGCCTTAATCTGTTCTGTTATACACAGACTTACTGTGCATCAGACTCATTGTGAACAGGCAGTCTAATATATAGTCTGTCCTCCTGTGGGCCCAAGCTATGATTCAATAGTGAGCCCCAAAGGTCCAGGGGAAAAAGACATTTGGAGCTGCTTTTGGAGATAATGACTTTCAACTAGGGTCTATTTCCTTGATTCAAAACTGTTAGACATTATTGATGATACGGGGGCTGGAATAATTTCCTTTGGTGCACCCAAGGAACCCGAGTCGTACACTGCTGATGGTGTCTATGAGATTAGACCTTTCATACCTTCCCTTTGATACAATGATGGTTTAAGGTTCCTATTGGCCTCTCTATTACCCTTGCATGGTGTTTTTGTTTTTAACAAATCATAATATGAAAAAGACACCAATCTGCTGATCAATACCTTTTACCGTATTAAAGTGGAATGAAATCTGATATTTCCTATGTGCTTCCAGAACAAACAATAATCAAACAGAGGTAGAAAGTAGCAGTAATGGCAGCCTTGCCTGAGATATGGGAAGGTTACATGATTTTCGCCCAGCGTCTGTTCTGAAATGATTGAGCACTTGTGTGATAATTTGTGGCTAATTCATTGATTTTTCCCACCAGTTCATGGGTTTTGTAGTAAAGAATTTAAATGGCTTTGCTGATACATTTCGTGTTTACGCTGAGCTTTTACACAGTCTATTAGCCGGACATTATTTCAAGGGTTGACACCTGGCGCTACGTAAACAAGTATTAATGCTGAGAGACCTCGCTTGCTGAAAAACGTTCATATATTACAGCGGTGCTTACATAATTCACAGGAAAGTGCTGGCAGTAGAAGGCTTGCCCTAGTTTTACAAGGATTTTCGTAAGGAAAAATGTACAATGAAAAAGAAAAAGTGAAAAATAACCACTGCCTAAACTTTTTTTTTTTTCAGAATTATATTTTATTTTTTTCTGGATTAACAAACTAAAGATTTTCATTGTATTACAAAACAATATCCAGTTTTCTAGAATACTTTGAATGCAATTTATTAATACCTATATTCTATATTCTGGTCTTAGTTTGTCCTGCTCTCTCGTGATATGCACCACAATTAGTAAGGGTCACATGTGGTGCATGATGTGCCAGAACTGGACTCGAGTCCAGCCCAGAGCTAATTTCTGGAGTAATGTGGTCAAGTTTTATGGGTCAAACAGTGGAGGGTCCACCAAATAAAAATATGCTGGCACAAGATTAAATGGGTTTATGCAGGTTTTTTTAAGCGGACTGGCAGGGGTTCAACTCCCTGCAGCCCACCAATCAGCTAGTCTGTAGCCCCATCAATGGAAGTCAGCTACATATCACCAGCAACACTGAAGAAGCTGTAGCTCGCTACTAAAGTAATGCTTCTGTTCAGCAAAGGGATATTCTTAATGAAAACCTGATCCAGGTGCTCTGGACCCCAGATTGGGGACCCCAGATTGGTGGGCCCTCCACGGTTTGACCCATAAAACTTTACCACATTACTACAGAATGAAGAATAACCTTTCAGCAAGACAATGACCTCCAGCATACAGCCAAGACAACCCATTAGTGGCTTAGGGACAACTGCTGCTTGAGTGGTCCAGCCCGAGCCCGGACTTGGACCCAATTGAACATCTCTGGAGAGACCTGAAAATGGTTGTCCACCGATGGTCCCCATCCAACCTGAGAGAGCTTGAGAGGATCTGCAGAGAAGAATGGTACAAAATCCTCAAATCCAGGTGAGCAAACCTTGTGGCATCATACCCAAGAAGACTGGAGGCTGTAATCGCTGCCAAGGGGGCTTCAAAAAGGCTTCAACTAAGTGCAGAGGGTCTGAATTCTTATGTAAATGCAAGAGTTCACAATTTTATTTCCTTTCAATAAATTAGCAAAGATTTTAAACATTCTTTTTTCACGTTTCTCATTATAGGGTATTGCGTGCAGAATGATGGGAATTTTTTTAAAACTTTTTTATTTTATTTTAACAAAATGTGAAAGGGTCTTAACTGTAGAACTATAATCTGTCACTCATTTGACCTATTTCAATAGTGTCTATTGCACCCCTGATGTTATTATCAGAAGCAGTGCTTTCTATCAGTGTACAATATATACCGCGCCTAATAAAAGTAGACTATATCCTGCAACATTATATCTACCCAGCCATCCAGTGCAGGGGAATATAATGCGACACATCATATTTGCATCATGCAGAGTGTATTATGGTAAGAAATAAAAACAACAACATCTTTCACATAAGGAAAATAAAATCTCACTGAATTTTACGACTTTGCTCATTTATAGCATAATATAATGCAACACATTTATGATTCAGCGTTGCTTAATGTTAATGGAATTTATTCCATGGCAGAATAAAAGCCATTGCCATGATAAATCCCATCCCCTGTGTAATGCCGCTAGCATGTATGATGGCTCTTAAACAAAACGCAAAATATAATTTAGCCCCCGTACAGTCATTAACCCCTTCCCTCCGCCTGTTTGCGTAACAATTCCTATCTCCTTCCTTTGTTGTGCTACCCTTGATATTCCTTATCCTACATAAACAAGTCGGCTCCTCCGCGTGCACCTGGGAGACCACGAGCTACATTTCCAATTAACATTTCATGAGCGTAAAGATTTATTCCCAGTCAATCCAGGGCAGGTTAGGGCATGAGAGAAGTTACAGCTAGAAGTCCTGGCAGGGTAAACATGATGGAAACGTGGATGAGATCAGAGCTCGTTTGGAATGCAAATGAGATGAGCTTATATCAAGATAATGCCTTTCCCCTGCACCTTCCGCTGGGGTGTAAATGACTAATTACTCCTCGACAAAGTGCTACCTCTGTAATTAGATTCAGGCACTGTATTGTAGATTCAGCATCATTCATTAAACTTGCTCATATTTTTTTATTTATTTATATAAACCCAATCACACAGTATACCGTCAAAGTAGTCATTACCCATGTGTTTGCTGTTTTAGCTTTACCTGACAATATTTAAATGTTTACAATTACAAGAATATTGATACAGCAACTTTTACTTTCAGGGAATGTAGCTCTATAACATCACATGCAAGAACATGAATATGGCGGCACTTGAGCCCATTCTGGTGTCACCATGATTTAAAGGAACCCTAAACACACACAAAAAATATCCCTTCATCTTCTCCTTTTCCTTGGTCCTATTTTGTTTCATATTATAGTTAAAACTTTGTGTATCCTAGCTCAGCAATGTCCCCCTTCCTTCTCATCACTAACCTGCTTGCGGCAGCAGTGTCGGACTGGGATGCCTAGGGCCCACCAGTAAAATTTATTTTGGGGGTCCACTTTATGGATACATTAAAATATCACCTGCTCACACAGCATCAAGACGCTACCAAATTACTGAATATGGGGGTCTCTGCAGCAACTTTGAGAAGGTAGGTCCGGGGGAGAAGAGGACACTGGTATCTTTACTCTATACCTAGAAGTCATCTCAGCTCTGATCGTGTCTATAATACAGTAATAAACTGCAAAGTTTCTTTAATAATCTACCAAGTTTTTTTTAATATGAACATAAGCTGGTTGAGGTGCTGAACATTGAATATATGTATGTAGTGCAGTACGTCTACTGTGTTATGTACCACTTGTGCAGGGGGTGGGAGACTAGGGGCCCACCTTTCTCAGGGGCCCATTAAGGGATTCACCTGTACCCCTGTGGGCCAGTCTGAGCCTGTGTGGCAGACAAATGGCTAGAGCAGGAGCCTCCCCAATAGCAAAGGACTGCTATGCCTCGTCTGCTTTACTAAGCCCGGCTCCTCTCTCAATGTCCAGAAGATTAACCTGCAAGAATGTTTATGTTAGGATCTTGCAGAAAATACTGCAGACTAAGAAATAATAAGGAAGACTTCATTTCTTGTTTGCTTTTAGCATTCATTTTTAGATGTAGGTTGCCTTTAACCACCTCCGGACCGCTGTACGCACAGACGCGTCCTGGAGGTGGTTGTTTCATTCCGAGTGGACGCGCCGGCGCGTCTTCTCGCGAGACGCGAGATTTCGGTCACAGCCGGCCCGCGCATGCGCATCGCGGGCCGGCAAAAGTTCGAGGAGAGTTGCATCAGCAACCTGCCAGCCAATGATCGTCGCTGGCAGGTTGCTGATTTTTAAAAAATCGAATCACAAGCCATATAACAGATCATATTAGTAAATATGATCTGTTATATGGCTTCTCTGCTCCTCTGCTGGTCCTTTTCGTCGGTTGGATCCAGCACAGGAGCAGACTTCACAGTGAGTACACCAAACAGCACACCTTAGCCCCAGATCACCCCCCTGCACCCCAATTAACCCTTTGATCACCCCTTTGATCGCCCCTGTCAATCACTAGTGAAAGGAAAAAAAGTGATCAGTGTAAACTGTCACTTTTTTTTTTTCACTAGTATTGGCTGTTAGGTTTTAGGGATAGTTTAGGCCCCTTGGTTAGGTAGTTAGCGTCAGTTAGCGCCCACCCCACCGCACCGCAGTCACTTTTATTCGCTGATTAGCGTATCGCTAATCAGCATTTGTACTTTTATAGTATCTGTAAGTGATCAAAACTGATCACGGTCAGATCTATAATAGTATTAGTGTCACTTTAGTTCGCCCTCCACCCAAAACGCAGTGTTTGCCCGATCAGGCCTGATCGGTCGCCCACACGTGCGTTCACCCACGCCCGCCCCACCGCAGTGACAAAAAATTATTATTTTTTGATCACTGCACATTCACTTTACACGCACTGCGGCGATAAAAAAATCTGTTTTGATATTTTTTATCAACCGCAGCGGCCTCCGGTACTTCGCTAGCCTCCCCTTTGTAAGACAGGCTTGCTTTTTTTCTTGGGTAGTCTCAGGGAATACCCCCTAAATTTAGTAGTCCAAAATGTCAAACAGGGGGTATTCTTCTGAAGAGGCCTACAGGATTCTGACCCAGTCGGATGAGGAGTGGGAACCCTCATCTGACGAATCTAGCGGGTCAGAATATGAACCTGTAGAAAGCAGTGGCTCTCTGACCCAAAGTTCGGACGAGGAGGTTGAGGTCCCTGGCAGCACCAGGCGTACCCGGCCCCGTGTCGCTAGACCACAGGTTACGCAGGATCCGCTTCAAGAGCAGCAGAGTGGGGCTGTCGCTGCCGGATCACGTGGTGAGGCATACACCAGCAGCGCAGCCCTTCCTGGACCTAGTACCAGCACTGCCGTACAACCTGGTGAAGTAGCGAGCACCAGAAGGGCAGTTGAAGCTGGTACGGTGGCACGTGCAGTAGTTACCCCGTCGCAGCCACCGCGCAGACAGGCCCGTAGACCCCCTAGAGTCCCTGAGGTGCTGGCAAACCCTGATTGGCAGTCACCAACTTCAGCCGCACCTGTAGTTCCCCCTTTCACCGCCCAGTCTGGAGTTCGGGTTGAGACGGCTCAAATCGCTTCGGCCCTGGGATTTTTTGAGCTGTTCTTGACTGCGGAGCTCTTGGACTTAGTCGTGGCAGAGACCAACCAATATGCCACACAATTTATAACCGCAAACCCGGAAAGCTATTATGCCCAGCCTTTCCGGTGGAAACCAGTCCAAGTTTCCGAACTTAAAATTTTTCTGGGCCTTCTCCTCAACATGGGCCTGACAAAAAAGCATGAATTGCGGTCATATTGGTCCACGAACCCAATTCATCACATGCCCATGTTCTCTGCTGCTATGTCCAGGACACGATTTGAGACCATCCTGCGTTTTCTGCATTTTAGCGACAACACCACCTCCCGTCCCAGAGGCCACCCAGCTTTTGACCGGCTCCACAAAATTCGGACCCTCATAGACCATTTCAACCAGAAATTTGCAGATTTGTATACCCCTGAGCAAAACATCTGCGTAGACGAGTCCCTAATACATTTTACCGGGCGCCTTGGCTTCAAACAATACATCCCAAGCAAGCGTGCCCGGTATGGGGTCAAATTGTATAAGCTCTGTGAAAGGGCCACAGGCTATACCCACAAATTTCGGATCTATGAGGGAAAAGATCAGACCCTGGAGCCGGTCGGTTGCCCTGACTACCTGGGGAGCAGTGGGAAGACAGTCTGGGACTTGGTGTCACCCTTATTCGGCAAGGGGTACCATCTTTATGTGGACAATTTTTACACAAGTGTGGCCCTCTTTAGGCATTTGTTTCTAGAACGGATTTGCGCCTGTGGCACCGCGCGAACTAGTCGCGTGGGCTTCCCCCAACGGCTTGTAACCACCCGTCTTGCAAGGGGGGAGAGGGCTGCCTTGTGTAACGAAGAACTGCTCGCGGTGAAATGGAGAGACAAGCGTGACGTTTACATGCTCTCCTCCATTCACGCAGACACGACAATCCAAATTGAAAGGGCAACCCGTGTCATTGAAAAGCCCCTCTCAGTCCACGACTATAATGCGCTCATGGGAGGGGTGGACTTCAATGACCAGATGTTGGCTCCCTATTTAGTTTCCCGCAGAACCAGACGCTGGTATAAGAAGGTGTCTGTATATTTAATTCAATTGGCGCTGTACAATAGTTTTGTTCTCTACAGTAAGGCTGGGAGAACAGGATCCTTCCTCAAATTCCAGGAAGAGATCATCGCGAACCTCCTTTACCCAGGAGGTTCCGTGGCCCCATCCACCAGTGTAGTTAGCCATCTACACGAGCGACATTTCCCCAGTGTCGTTGCTGGTACCTCAACCCAACCGCCACCCCGAAAAAAATGTCGTGTCTGTAGCAGGAGTGGAATAAGGCGTGACACCCGCTATTTCTGTCCTGACTGCCCTGACCACCCTGCCCTATGCTTAGGTGAGTGTTTCCGGAAGTACCACACACAGGTACACCTAGCATAGGGATTGCATCTCACAGGACAGGCACACAGGGCTATTAGGGCCCTTTTACTCACAGCTGCTGCAAACCTCTCCTTTCACCTGGGATAAAGTGCATAACGTACTTCGCCACATCTTTGGGCGATTTGCGCTTTGCACATTGTCCCATGGGGAAGGAGAGGTTTGTTCTATAAAGGTAAAAAAAACTAAACAAAAAAAAAATTACCGGTAAGTAAAAAAGTTACAAAAGTTAAAAAAAGTTAATATGTTCTGTTCTAAAGTTAATAAAGTTATTGCTTTGCGGCCTGGTTTTTTCTTTTTTCTTTTTTTTTTTTTTACCTTTCAGGTGGACCAACCGATCGACTAGCTGCAGCACTGATGTGCATTCGGACAGAAGCATTGTGCTGCTGTCAGATTACACGCAAGTCGGTGTATGCGGCGCTGCAAGACGAGATTTCTCCTCTGCAGTAAAAGATACGTTTGCCGAGGCATATGAGCAGAGGAGGTGGCGGTGTTCATATACTTTGGCAAACACTTTGTATATATAAAAAAAAAAATCCCGGCAATGATTTATTCATCCACATCGATTGATGTGAATGGAGAAATCGGGTTTGCCAGGGCATACGAGCTAAGTGGGCATGGATGTTGGGCGGAGCTCCTATGTCCTGGCAGACGCCTTTCCCCTCCTTTTTCTTTTTTTGGCAGAGATTTTTTCATCCACATTGATTGATGCGAATGAAGAAATCTGTGCCGTTCATTTTTTTCTTTCAGCCCAGCGGCTGAACGGAAAAAAAAAATCTCATTACCTGTATGCTCAATATAAGGAGAATAGCAGAAACTCCTAATGCTGGGCATACATGTAATGATTGCGGAGACCCTCAAATGCCAGGGCAGTACAAACACCCCACAAATAACACCATTTTGGAAAGAAGACACCCCGCTGAGGGGCATATTGAGTCCATGAAAGATTGAAATTTTTGTCCCAAGTTAGCGGAAAGGGAGACTTTGTGAGAAAAAAAAATAAAAAAATCAATTTCCGCTAACTTGTGCCAAAAATTTTTTTTTTCTATGAACTCGCCATGCCCCTCATTGAATACCTTGGGGTGTCTTCTTTCCAAAATGGGGTCACATGTGGGGTATTTATACTGCCCTGGCATTTTAGGGGCCCCAAAGCGTGAGAAGAAGTCTGGTATGCCAACTTTGTAAAAAAAAATGGGAAAAGTTGTCTTTTGCCAAGATATTTCTCTCACCCAGCATGGGTATATGTAAAATGACACCACAAAACACATTCCCCAACTTCTCCCGAGTACGGCGATACCAGATGTGTGACACTTTTTTGCAGCCTAGGTGGGCAAAGGGGCCCACATTCCAAAGAGCACCTTTCGGATTTCACAGGTCATTTACCTACTTACCACACATTAGGGCCCCTGGAAAATGCCAGGGCAGTATAACTACCCCACAAGTGACCCTATTTTGGAAAGAAGACACCCCAAGGTATTCCGTGAGGGGCATGGCGAGTTCCTAGAATTTTTTATTTTTTGTCACAAGTTAGTGGAAAATTATGATTTTTATTTTTTTTTTTACATACAAAGTCTCATATTCCACTAACTTGTGACAAAAAATAAAAACTTCCATGAACTCACTATGCCCATCAGCGAATACCTTGGGGTCTCTTCTTTCCAAAATGGGGTCACTTGTGGGGTAGTTATACTGCCCTGGCATTCTAGGGGCTCAAATGTGTGGTAAGGAGTTTGAAATCAAATTCTGTAAAAAATGACGAGTGAAATCCGAAAGGTGCTCTTTGGAATATGGGCCCCTTTGCCCACCTAGGCTGCAAAAAAGTGTCACACATCTGGTATCTCCGTATTCAGTAGAAGTTGGGGAATGTGTTTTGGGGTGTCTTTTTACATATACCCATGCTGGGTGAGATAAATATCTTGGTCAAATGCCAACTTTGTATCAAAAAATGGGAAAAGTTGTCTTTTGCCAAGATATTTCTCTCACCCAGCATGGGTATATGTAAAATGACACCCCAAAACACATTCCCCAACTTCTACTGAATACGGAGATACCAGATGTGTGACACTTTTTTGAAGCCTAGGTGGGCAAAGGGGCCCATATTCCAAAGAGCACCTTTCGGATTTCACTCGTCATTTTTTACAGAATTTGATTTCAAACTCCTTACCACACATTTGGGCCCCTAGAATGCCAGGGCAGTATAACTACCCCACAAGTGACCCCATTTTGGAAAGAAGAGACCCCAAGGTATTCGCTGATGGGCATGGCGAGTTCATGGAAGTTTTTATTTTTTGTCACAAGTTAGTGAAATATGAGACTTTGTATGAAAAAAAAAAAAAAAAAAAAATCATCATTTTCCACTAACTTGTGACATAAAATAAAAAATTCTAGGAACTCGCCATACCCCTCACGGAATACCTTGGGGTGTCTTCTTTCCAAAATGGGGTCACTTGCGGGGTAGTTATACTGCCCTGGCATTCTAGGGGCCCAAATGTGTGGTAAGGAGTTTGAAATCAAATTCTGTAAAAAATGACGAGTGTAATCCGAAAGGTGCTCTTTGGAATATGGGCCCCTTTGCCCACCTAGGCTGCAAAAAAGTGTCACACATCTGGTATCTCCGTACTCAGTAGAAGTTGGGGAATGTGTTTTGGGGTGTCATTTTACATATACCCATGCTGGGTGAGAGAAATATCTTGGCAAAAGACAACTTTTCCCATTTTTTTATACAAAGTTGGCATTTGACCAAGATATTTATCTCACCCAGCATGGGTATATGTAAAAAGACACCCCAAAACACATTCCCCAACTTCTACTGAATAAGGAGATACCAGATGTGTGACACTTTTTTGCAGCCTAGGTGGGCAAAGGGGCCCATATTCCAAAGAGCACCTTTCGGATTTCACTCGTCATTTTTTACAGAATTTGATTTCAAACTCCTTACCACACATATAGGCCCCTAGAATGCCAGGGCAGTATAACTACCCCACAAGTGACCCCATTTTGGAAAGAAGACACCCCAAGGTATTTCGTGAGGGGCATGGCGAGTTCCTAGAATTTTTTATTTTTTGTCACAAGTTAGTGGAAAATGATGATTTTTTTTTTTTTTTTTTTTTTCATACAAAGTCTCATATTCCACTAACTTGTGACAAAAAATAAAAACTTCCATGAACTCGCCATGCCCATCAGTGAATACCTTGGGGTCTCTTCTTTCCAAAATGGGGTCACTTGTGGGGTAGTTATACTGCCCTGGCATTCTAGGGGCCCAAATGTGTGGTAAGGAGTTTGAAATCAAATTCTGTAAAAAATGACGAGTGAAATCCGAAAGGTGCTCTTTGGAATATGGGCCCCTTTGCCCACCTAGGCTGCAAAAAAGTGTCACACATCTGGTATCTCCGTACTCAGTAGAAGTTGGGGAATGTGTTTTGGGGTGTCTTTTTACATATACCCATGCTGGGTGAGAGAAATATCTTGGCAAAAGACAACTTTTCCCATTTTTTTATACAAAGTTGGCATTTGACCAAGATATTTCTCTCACCCAGCATGGGTATATGTAAAAAGACACCCCAAAACACATTCCCCAACTTCTACTGAATACGGAGATACCAGATGTGTGACACTTTTTTGCAGCCTAGGTGGGCAAAGGGGCCCATATTCCAAAGAGCACCTTTCGGATTTCACTCGTCATTTTTTACAGAATTTGATTTCAAACTCCTTACCACACATTTGGGCCCCTAGAATGCCAGGGCAGTATAACTACCCCACAAGTGACCCCATTTTGGAAAGAAGAGACCCCAAGGTATTCGCTGATGGGCATAGTGAGTTCATAGAACTTTTTATTTTTTGTCACAAGTTAGTGGAATATGAGACTTTGTAATAAAAAAAATAAAATAAAAAAAATCATCATTTTCCGCTAACTTGTGACAAAAAATAAAAAGTTCTATGAACTCACTATGCCCATCAGTGAATACCTTAGGGTGTGTACTTTCCGAAATGGGGTCATTTGTGGGGTGTTTGTACTGTCTGGCCATTGTAGAACCTCAGGAAACATGACAGGTGCTCAGAAAGTCAGAGCTGCTTCAAAAAGCGGAAATTCACATTTTTGTACCATAGTTTGTAAACGCTATAACTTTTACCCAAATCATTTTTTTTTACCCAAACATTTTTTTTTTATCAAAGACATGTAGGACAATAAATTTAGAGCAAAATTTATATATGGATCTTGTTTTTTTTGCAAAATTTTACAACTGAAAGTGAAAAATGTCATTTTTTTGCAAAAAAATCGTTAAATTTCAATTAATAACAAAAAAAGTAAAAATGTCAGCAGCAATGAAATACCACCAAATGAAAGCTCTATTAGTGAGAAGAAAAGGAGGCAAAATTCATTTGGGTGGTAAGTTGCATGACCGAGCAATAAATGGTGAAAGTAGTGTAGGTCAGAAGTGTAAAAAGTGGCCTGGTCTATCAGGGTGTTTAAGCACTGGGGGCTGAGGTGGTTAAAGGGGTTGAGTTAAAGGAGTTGGGCACTATTTGGTTATTGCAGACCAATTCATTTGTGATATGATTATAGGGCACTTATTAATATAGTCTTTATTGAGATTCTGTAGCATTTTGAATTTGTCATAAGGTATTCCCCCTTGTTTACAAAGTCTTTTTCTGCTGCTCCCACAGAGGTCCTGTCCATAAAATGGCTGCTGATGGAGGGCCATGTGACCAGGCAAATCAACTCCATTCGATGTCTCCTCCATTAAAATATACAGCACCTGCCATCTGCACTTGCACTGTTGGGAGTTTAGTGCAGGTGCAGCATGTTTGTATACAGATATCAAATGGAGGGGATATGCCTGGTCACATGACCCTCCACCAGCAGCCATTTTATGGACATGACCCTCCGCTGCTCTGCCCTGACTGACACTGTCACTGCCCCCACCGCCAATACCGTGGCTATGGATGCCACTACTACCACCACCAACATGGCTATGCGTGGAGTCTGTAGCCTCCTACCCAACCTTCTACTCAAGGCAGTACAAGCACTGACTGCTCTCACACAAGTCGTCAACAGGGAGGCTCTCTTGACTATCTGCCATAGGACGTGTTGGAGTTTTCTTGCCACTTCTTAGGAAAAAGGAAGGTACCCTATTAGGAAAGGGCAGTGAAGACTGAGAGGACTCCACTGAAAGCCTTCTTTGGGGCTGCTAGGAGGAGGAGCAGGAGGAATCCACAGTCTTGTCCTCTTTCTCCTCAACCTTAATGCTGCGCCTTTCCAAAGCCTTCAGGGACAACTGCGGCCTACTACTACTACTTGTGGCTGGAGAGTTGGTGCTGCTACTTCCCACATTCTGGCTCTGGGTTTTTCATTTGGAACTCTTCCGTAGCCCTGACATTTTTGGGCCTTTCAGATAATGTTGTACACTACTCTGTGTATTGATGAGTAATAATGTCAAAAAAATTGATTGAAAACATGTGAAGACTGAAATAAAGGGAAATGGATTAAGGCCTAAATCCATTATCACTCCCAAATACTTTTGTGTGCTGGCCTGTACATTGGTGTACTGATCACCTATATGCTGGTTTAATTAAATTGAATTGAAGTCTCCAAAAAATAAAATTCCAACTGTTTGGAGAAATAAATGAATATAAACAGATGATTAAGGGCCAGGCCTGATGCTAAGTTTCACTTTAACACTCACAGGTAGGTTGTAGCACTACCCTGGGTTTTATTGTAGTATTCACGTATATATTGTGACACAGTGAGAGGTTTGGTCTGGAAAACAGGTATTTTCCTCCCAGCATATGCTGCTAGGCTGATTTGCAGCCAGGTGAGGTCAAAAACCAGACCGGATTTTAAATGCTGGTCCAGGTTTTAGCAGCACTGGCTGTCCTTAAATAGGCAGCTCTGGCTCAGAAGCCATGTCTCTGTGTTAGGATCTGGGAGCTTTGTGTCTGGATGAAGGCTTGCTACCTGTTTGGCATGAAAACAGGTTGGTGCTGCTATCAGCAAGGACTCTTTGAGGCAGAATTGCCGCATGGTGTGAATTACCACCAACACTACAAGGTGACTTTTTGTTTGAATATGACTGCTTGTTTTGTCACTTGCCTAAAGTGTGAATAAAACACTGAACTCTTTGATCCAAAGAACTTGTTGTTGCCTCTATACTACGTCTGCTAATCCTGTCTACCAGAGCGAGTCCCCACAATTGGTGGAGGATGCAGACAAGAGCAGTGAGGCTGGCCTGAACACCAATATTTTTGATTTCTGCATTTTTCAGGCATGGTTGTATGTCGTACATTAAACCAGCTGTATTACAACCAGTGCCCCGCGACAAAATGGAGGCTGTTGTGAAGGCCCTCATGGAGGCTAATCTGCAGCAGCAAGAGACAAACCTGCAGCAACTCGAGGCTAATAAGCCGCAGCAGGAGACTAACCAGTTGCTGCTACAACACGTGATGGCTTTGCAGACAGCAGGAGCAACCCGGAGCATCCACTATGCCAGGAAAGCAGTCCATGCCGCGATTCCTAAGATGATCCCCGCAGACGACATCGAAACCTACCTGGCGATGTACGAGAAAGTGGCCATCAGGGAAAAGCTACCCCATGACCAGTGGACTGAGGCCGTTGCTCTATTCCTGGCATCCGATACCCAGCGGGTGTATTTCGACTTGCCGGACGATCAAGCGGCCGACTACCAAAAAGTAAAGGGTGAGATTTTGGCAAGACTGGGGGTGAATGTGTTGGTACGGGCCCAGCGGGTACATCAGTAGGGGTCTAAGCCGGCTGAGCCTGCAAGAACCCAGTATTATGACTTACTCCACCTCTTGCAAAAGTGGATACTGTCACGACCATGGTCATGGTCGTAACTCCTTGAGCCGCATGCAGTTGCCCGCGGTCTGGTCTTGTGGTCAATCACAGGTGAGGGCTGTTAGTATGTTGCCTCACGTGTGGTTGCCGCTGGCAACATGATGTTATTTGGCAGTATAGCAGCCTGAGCTGGTTGCTAGGCAGCTTGCTGACAAATGCATGCAGTTGCACCTGGCAACCTGTCTTTGTAGGTGTGCACTTTGTATGTTTGGTGTGTACGGGATTTTAGTTATGTGTGCATTTCCCCTTTAAGTGACACTTACCTTCTTTGGTGTTGGAAGGGTTAATTCCTTTCCTAGTATGTCTGTGTGGGTGTGGCTACTTGGGCTATTTAGCCTTTGCTGGAAGCCTGTAGCTGAGGGGTACTCCAGGCATGTTATGCTGGAGTCATCCTCCTGGTATCCTGATGCCATCTATCCAGTGAGGGCCACCCTTGTGGTCATAAAACTATATGTCTGATGTTAAAAGATGTCTTTATGGTCAATCTGTTTATTGCAGCTATGGATGTCCTGGTTACCTGTGTGATATGTGTGCTGTGTCCTTTAGTGTTGTCTGGACATCAGTAGTCATGCACGGGTTCCAGTCAGCGTGACTGTGGCAGGTAGGTTTGGAACTGCTTTAGTTCACCTACCATATCCATATGTTGTATTTGTTCCCCTTTCCTTGCAGCTTGGCCTGTGAGACTCCTGTTTGTCCGCATCTAGGAGGAACAGGTCGTCTTACCCTGCTCCTAGTCTAGGGCTACCCTGAGGGCTAGTAGGGACCCTAGGTTACGGAGTATGAGCCCTCTTACCATCAGGGTTTGCTCATACAGCTAGAAGTCAGGGTCAGAATTAGGGATGTGATAGGAGGTGTCCTGCTTCCTGATTCCTGTCCTGGCCTAGCAGCGACCATTATCTTCTGTCATCGCACGGATGAGGGTTTCCCCCATCCTCAGCCGTGACAGATACAGCCTGATCTGCTGAGTCCCCCAACTATGCTGGATAGACTATTAGCCAATATGTTTTGGAGGTCTTTGCCATACCCTTTCCAGCACTGGAACGGTCAGATGTCTCCTGGCAATGCCCTTGAGATGGTGGACCTGGTGGAACGCTATGAAGCTACCAAGAATCTAAAGGAAAATTCTGTCGGGAGGGGGGTTGGCAAACCCCGGAAATCTCCACTCCAGGCCCAGAGATTTGAGCTGATAAAACCCACCCAGAATGTACCCACGGCAGACCTGTCTCTGATAGTCTGCTGGCGGTGTCAGGAGCCTGGCCATGTAAGGGCTGACTGTCCCCATCGGGTTGAGCCCATGGACATTAACTATGGCTACCGTCAGTCGCTACATATAATCCAGGAGGCTGTGTGCAACAGGTACCCCAGAATCTCTAGATCACTTGTGCCATTTGGAAGTGGGAGACACTCCGGCGGAGGCTCTGCTGGACTCAGGGAGTCTAGTGACCCTAGTAAGGGCTTCCCTGGAGCCGTCCACTGAGTATACTGGCCAGAAACTCGGGGTGTTGTGCATCCACGGAGACTTAAAAGACACCGCCCTAGTTTCTCTAAAAACGGTGGCCGGTAGATGGACCCACGAGGTGGCTGTCGCCACAAATCTACATTATGACTTCATAATAGGGAGAGACTTCCCGGGCTTCCCAGCACTGTGGCCTTGTCACGGGGCGCCAAAGGTGCACTCGTTCTCCCATCAGCCGCAGACCTGCTGGTTAGCTTCGGGAGCGAGGATCTGTGTTTGGCCTCGTTCCCAGGGCGGCTTTGCTAGCTGGGAGGCTCCCTGCTCCTAGGTCTGCCTTGAGCGCCAAGATGATCACTCGGTGCTCGACTTGTCTGTCTGTCGGTCATGTGACGCTGGCCACGTCACATGACCCTCAGACCCCACTATAAATACAGGCAGCCTGCTGGCCACAAGTTGTCTGTTAATTCTAGGTTCCTGGCTATTTGTTGGACTACTGAATACTCACCTGATCCTGTTCCCTGACGATCCTTTGCCTGCTCCTCCTGTACTGCGCATCCCTCCTGGTATTGTGACCTACCACCTGACTACTCTTTGCAGACTCCTCTGGTACTTCTCTACTCTCCTGGTATTTGACCCCGGCTTCTCCTGACCATTCTTTGCTTAACCCTTTGTACTGCGTAGCTCTCTTGGTTCTGACCCGGTCTGTTCACGTTCCGTATTTTGTCTTGTCTGTCTTCCCTGCACATATCCTAAGTAAGGGACTGTCGTCCAGTTGTCCCCTGTCATCAGGACTCGTGAGGCAAGTAGGCAGGGCCAGGGTTGAGGGTGGAGCGCAGTGGTCACTATCCTTCCCCCTGTGTGTGGACGTGACCGTTACAGATTAACAGGCCCAATAACCACTGTATCATGAATTCTCTTGTGACCCTGACTGACCATGCCTCTAACCTGACACAGATGGTGCAGGAGCTAGGAGAGAAACTCTGTTCTTTTGAGTTAGGGCAAGATTCTTCCACTCCTCAGCCCTCCAGTCCACATTTTGAGCCCCAGATCAAGCTCCCAGAACCCTTTTCTGGAGACCGGAAGAGGTTTCTCTCCTTTAAGGAGAGTTGCAAACTCTACTTCCGTTTGCGCCCCGTGTCCTCCGGTCCCGAGAGCCAACGCGTGGGTATTATCATTTATCTACTACAGGGTGATCCCCAGGACTGGGCATTCTCGTTACCTCCTGGGCCAGTTGTCTAACTTCTGTGGAGGGTTTTTTTCAGGCCCTGGGTACCCTCTATGATGAACCAGAAAGGGCCCTGCTAGCCGAGACGGCTCTTAGGGCACTGGTTCAGGGCCATCTCCCTGCGGAAGAGTATTGCACCCAATTCAGACGGTGGTGTGTCCCCTCAGGATGGAATGAACCAGCCCTGAAGACTCAGTTTAGGTCTGGTCTGTCTGATAATTTAAAAGATCTATTAGTCAGTTATCAAATTCCAAAGACCTTAGAGGAGATGATGACCCTAGTTGTCCGACTTGACCGACGAGTTAGAGAGAGACGACAAGAACGACAGTTCTGTTCTCAGATGGTGGTCCATCCAGAGGCCTTTTCCAGGGACAACACTGAGGTCTCCACCGAGGAACCCATGCAGGTTGGCATGACCCGGGTTAATCTTCATCGCAGATGCGGAGAGTGCTTCTACTGTGGAGATCCTGGCCATTGGATCAACAAGTGTCCTAAGAGGGTCCTCTCTGACAAGTCTCCTAAGGCAAGACAACTTAAAGACCAGGAACACCCTGATTTTTCTAAATGTAATCTTTTGGTACCCATAACAATTTCTCTGGGGGTTAATAAGTGGTAAGGCCTTTATTGATTCCGGTTCAGCGGCCAGCTTTATTGACTTTGAATATGCTAGTAAATTGGGTATTCCAATGTTTGCTTTGCCTACACCTATCCATGTCATGGCTATTGATGCTACTCCCCTGATTGGTGGTACGGTGAGGTCATGTACCTCTGAAATTTCTCTAACCGTGGGTGTGTGCCACTCTGAGAAATGTTCTCTTTTAGTCCTGGAGAACCTACCGGTTGAGGTGGTACTAGGGTTGCCTTGGCTCCGTTTACATAACCCCACAATTGCAAGGCTATGGAAGATTATATTAAGGAGAGCCTTGCTAAAGGGCATATTAGACCTTCAGTCTCTTCTATGGGAGCAGGGTTTTTCTTTGTTAAGAAGAAGGATGGTGGTCCTAGGCCTTGTATTGATTACCGGAGATTAAATAAAATCACTGTCCAAAATAGATACTCTCTCCCATTGATTCCGGATTTATTTAACCAGGTTCTGGGGGCAACCTGGTTTTCCAAGATTGACCTGAAAGGGGCATACAATCTAATCCGAATCAAGGAGGGAGACGAATCGAAGACAGCGTTCAATACTCCGGTAGGACACTTTGAATATCAGGTGATGCCTTTTGGACTCAGCAATGCCCCAGCTGTGTTCCAAAACTTAATGAACGATATTCTTAGGGAGTTCTTAGGTAAATTTATTATTGTCTATCTTGACGAGATTTTGATATTTTCTCCTGATTTCGAATCCCATGTGTCTCATGTCAAACAAATATTAGAGGTGTTGAGGGAGAATCAGCTATCCACTAAGCAAGAGAAATGTGTCTTTGGTGTACAGGAGATACTGTTTCTAGGGCATGTTCTGACTCCTCACGCCTTTAAGATGGATCCTGGTAAGGTTTTGGCAATTAAGGCTACTTTCACACTAGCGTTCAGAGCGGGTCCGTCTGATGTCTGCTCAGACGGATCCGCTCCTATAATGCAGACGTTTGGATCCGTTCAGAACGGATCCGTCTGCATTATAGTTGAAAAAAAATTCTAAGTGTGAAAGTAGCCTGAACGGATCCGTCCAGACTTTACATTGAAAGTCAATGGGGGACGGATCCATTTGAAGATTGAGCCATATTGTGTCATCTTCAGGTGCGTTCAGGTGTCCGCTTGCTGAGCTGAACGGAGGCTGAACGCTGCCAGATCTGAGCGGATCCGCGTCCACTCAGAATGCATTAGGGCAGTACGGATGCGTTCGGGGCCGCTTGTGAGCCTCTTCAAACGGAGCTCACAAGCGGACACCCGAACGCTAGTGTGAAAGTAGCCTAAGGAATGGGTAAGGCCTTCATCCTTAAAGGCCTTACAACGGTTTTTGGGTTTCGCTAATTACTATCGTAAATTTATCATGAATTTTTCTGTAATTGCTAAACCATTGACCGACCTTACTAAGAAAGGGGCGGATTTGGAGAAATGGTCTACCAAGGCCATTTCTTTATTTGAAACATTAAAAAAGGCATTTAGTAGCGCTCCCATTCTGATCCAGCCTGATCAGGAGAGACCCTTTATTGTGGAGGTGGATGCGTCCGAGGACAGCGCAGGAGCAGTCCTGCTAGCCTCACTAACCTGAGACCGTGTGCAGGGCCGGCGCTACCATAGAGGCAAGGGGGGCAATTGCCCCCGGGCCCCCGACTCCTTAGGGGCCCCCAGCACCGGCCCGGCCGCAAGTACTACTATATCTATAATTCTATTGTGTGGCGCCGTGTCGCAGTAATATAATTAAAACCGGGCTGGAGTCTGGAGTGGAGGGGCCCCCCGCCGGACGCCGGCGGCTGCTGTGGCTGCGCTGCTTGTCTCTTTAAGAGATCCGAGACTAGAGCAGCGGCATGCACAGCACAGGCAAGGCAGGCACGTCTAGCTGACGTATGTTATGTTGCCACAGGCTCCGCCCCCCCCCAGCCCAGAGCAGAGAGCTTGGATTGAAGGAGAACCAAAGCAGTGGCGTACCTACCATAGGCAGACCACGCAGCTGCTATGGGGCCCATAAGGAAGGGGGGCCCCCAGTGGAGGAGAGTCCCCCCCCATCTATCTTCCTAACTTTCTCCCGTCTGCTAGCCCCGCCTCCCGCCTCCTAGCTCCGCCTCCCGCCTGATTCCCCACCAGTAATGAAGTGACGACTTGTAGGTGAGGACAGTGCAGAAGTGTATGTGTGGAGGGAGGGGGGTCACTCAGCTTTCCCAGGTTATTCCTCTGCACATATGCCATTCAGAACAGGAGGAAAGCTGGGTGCTATTATGTAATGTGACTCAGCTTTCCTGATGTCCTGTATGGCACAAGTGCAGAGGTAGGAGAAGATATAAGGGGAGGTGGGAGTTGTGTTAGGCTACTTTCACACCTGCGTTCGGGGCTCCGCTTGTGAGCTCCGTTTGAAGGCTCTCACAAGCGGCCCCGAACGCATCCTTACTGCCCTAATGCATTCTCAGTGGACGCGGATCCGCTCAGAATGCATCAGTCTGGCAGCGTTCAGCCTCCGCTCCGCTCAGCAGGCGGACACCCGAACACTGCTTGCAGCGTTCAGGTGTCCGCCTGGCCGTGCGGAGGCAAACGGATCCGTCCAGACTTACAATGTAAGTCAATGGGGACGGATCCGTTTGAAGTTGACACAATATGGCTCAATCTTCAAACGGATCCATCCCCCATTGACTTTCAATGTAAAGTCTGGACGGATCCGTCTGACTAACTTTCACACTTAGATTTTTTTCTGAAATACAATGCAGATGGATCCGTTCTGAACGGATCCCATCGTCTGCATTATAGGAGCGGATCCATCTGTGCAGACATCAGACGGACCCGCTCTGAACGCTAGTGTGAAAGTAGCCTTATACTCCGCTTTCTCAGACTATTCTCATGTCTCTCCACATGTGCCATGCAGGACAGCAGAAAAGCTGGGTGCTATTACATCATGTGATGTCACTCAGATTTCCTGCTATCCTGCAAGGCATAAATGCAGATAATAAGAACATGGAAAGGCAGGGGGAGGGGGTCACCCAGCTTTCCCAGAGACTCCTGTCTCTGCACATGTGTCATGCAGGATAGCAGTAATGTCGGTGTCTCCCAGCTGTCCTGCATGACACAGGGGATGGGGGCACTCACTTCCTCACACTTTTCTCATGTCTCTGCGCATGTGCAATGCTGGACAGCAGGAAAGTTGGGTGGTATTACATCATGTAATGCCCCAGATTCTTGTCAATATATGCTGAACACCGCCGGGAGCCAGGGTGGGCGGGGCATACTGGCACTGGGACGGGTGAGATGGTGCCTGGGATGGATGGATCCGACCCAGTTTAATCAACCAACCTACCAGTAACTGGTTGATTAAAATGGATCGGGATCCATCCCAGTCTGGTGGGTTGGTTGATTAAACTGGGTCGGATCCATCCCAGGCACCATCTCACCCGTGCCAGTGTACTAGCCCGCCCTGGTTCTGTTTGGAGTCAGTTGGACTGGAGAAATGTGCATTTGGGGGGATTTTTACTTGTACATCTTGCTTTGCCACTTGCATTTGTTTACAATAAGGGACGTTAAAGTCAGCAAGTGTCATGTGGGGGGGGGGCCCCTTATTGTTTTCCGCCCCAGGGCCCCATTTCACTTAGAACCGGCCCTGACCGTGTGCCTTCTTCTCCAGGAAATTCTCTCCCACGGAAACTACGACATAGGGAATAGGGAGCTGCTGGCTATTAAATGGGCATTTGAGGAGTGGAGGCATTTTTTGGAGGGGGCATGGCATCGGGTAACTGTTGTCACTGACCATAAAAACCTTATGTTTCTTGAGTCTGCTAAGAGGTTGAATCCCCTTCAAGCCGGATGGGCTCTGTTTTTTACACGTTTTGATTTCTCCATTACGTTCAGGCCGGGAAGTAAAAATGTGAAGGCAGACGCATTATCTCGGAGCTTCCATGCTTTTCAACCCACTGAGGCACCGCCTGAATCCATTCTACCAGCAAACATTTTCTTAGCAGCTCTAACCAAGGATATCTCGGCTCGCATTAAGGCTGAACAACATCTGGCACCGGCATCCACTCCAACAGATAAGTTGTTTGTTCCCGTACAATTTCGTCTCCAGCTGTTGGGTGAGTGTCACGATTCTGCCTTTTGTGGACATCCGGGTTTTGAGGGCACTAAGGATCTGGTTTCTAGATCTTATTGGTGGCCCACTCTGACCAGGGATGTCAAGTCCTACGTGTCAGCCTGTGAGGTTTGTGCCAGTTCTAAGACACCTAGGACTCTCCCTGCTGGTAACCTACGACCCCTACCCATTCCCAGTAGACCCTGGTCCCATATATCGATGGACTTTATAACTAGTGATGAGCGGCAGGGGTCATATTCGAATTTGCGATATTTCGCGAATATTTTGTAGAATATTCGTCGAATATTCGCAAATTTGAAAATTCGCGATTTTTTTTTTTACTTGAAAAATCGGAAAGGTAATGATTGTGTAATATGCGAATTTTCGGAATTCAAATTTTCGGATTCAAATTTTCTTATTGAGAATTTTTCAACTTACAACTATTAGACAAAGAAGATTATAGCACTATATTAGCTAAATTGCTCTATATTCGATTTTTTTTTTATATTCTCTATATTGCTATAACTTAGTTTTTTCGAATATTCGTAATATTCTAAAAGAAGAATATATAGCAATATAGCGAATATTCAAAAAAACCGAATATAGAGCAAAATTCGCAAACACTACTACTCTTAGTCAAGTATATTGCAGCCTTCTTATTGGCCCACAAGCTAGAAGCAGTGAAGGATCATGTGTACTGATAAATAAATAAATAAATAAAAAAAATAAATTCGAATATTCGAAATTACGAATATATATAACTATATTCGAAATATTTGCGAATTTTCGAAGTACCTATATTCGCGATAAAAATTCGAAATTCGAATATTCGTGATCAACACTATTTATAACTGACCTACCGCTGTCGGAGCGTAAGACTGTGGTTTGGGTAGTGGTCGATAGGTTTAGCAAGATGGTTCATTTCATTCCCCTCTCTAAACTTCCGAATGCAAAAACCCTGGCGTCTATTTTTGTGAGAGAGATTGTTCGTTTACATGGCATCCCGGAAAATATTGTTTCTGACAGGGGTGTGTAGTTTGTGTCCAAATTCTGCCTTCTGTCAAAGATGTAAAATTTCATTGTCTTTTTCTTCCGCCTACCATCCTGAGAGTAATGGGCAGACTGAACGCCTTAATCAGTCTGTGGAACAATTCTTGAGGTTGTATGTTGCTGATGACCAGCAATTATGGGTCAAATTCCTTCCGTTGGCTGAATTTGCTTTGAATAACCGTGTCAATTGTTCTGCTGGGATCTCCCCTTTCTTTTGTAACCATGGTTTTCATCCCCGTTTTCATTCTGGGTCGTCCGTCTCCTCCTCTAACCCTGAAGTGGATAAACTCTCCTCCGAACTGTGCACAGTTTGGTCCCGGGTTCAATCGCCTAGAAAAGGCTCAAAGTTCTCAAAAACTCAAGGCCGATAGGAGACGTTCCAAGGGGGTGAACTTTCAGGTTGGGGATAAAGTATGGTTGTCCTCAAAGAATCTATATCTCAAGGTAGCTTCTAGAAAATTTGCTCCTCGTTTTATTGGACCGTATAAAATCACGGAGGAGATTAATCCGGTATCGTTTAAGTTGGAGCTGCCCGAGTCGTTCCACATTCATAATGTATTTCATAAATCTCTACTTAAAAAGTATTTTGAACCTGTTGTACCGTTGAAAGTCTCGCCTCCGCCGGTTCTTGTTAGTGATGCTGTCGAGTATGTGGTGTCTAAGATAGTGGATGTCAGGAGAGTGCGTAATTCCTTACAGTACCTGATTCACTGGAACGGGTATGGACCCGAAGAGAGATCTTGGGTACCCGCCAGGGAGGTTCATGCTCCTAGACTTGTTCGAAAATTTCATTTAAAACACCCTGAAAGGCCATCGCCTGAAGTCTTGGGTCCGGTGGCCCCTCGTAAAAGGGGGGGGGGGGTACTGTCACGGGGTGCCAAAGGCGCACTCGGTCTCCCATCAGCCGCAGACCTGCTGCTTAGCTTCGGGAGCGAGGATCTGTGTCTGGCCTCGTTCCCAGGGCGGCTTTGCTAGCTGGGAGGCTCCCTGCTCCTAGGTCTGCCTTGAGCGCCGAGATGATCACTCAGTGCTCGACTTGTCTGTCTTTCGGTCATGTGACGCTGGCCACGTCACATGACCCTCAGACCCCACTATAAATACAGGCAGCCTGGTTGCCTGTTAATTCTAGGTTCCTGGCTATTTGTTGGACTACTGAATACTCACCTGATCCTGTTCCCTGACGATCCTTTGCCTGCTCCTCCTGTACTGCGCATCCCTCCTGGTATTGTGACCTCCCACCTGACTACTCTTTGTGTACTCCTCTGGTACTTCTCTACTCTCCTGGTATTTGACTCCGGCTTCTCCTGACCATTCTTTGCTTAACCCTTTGTACTGCATAGCTCTCTTGGTTCTGACCCGGTCCGTTCACGTTCCCTATTTTGTCTTGTCTGTCTTCCCAGCACATATCCTAAGTAATGGACTGTCGTCCAGTTGTCCCCTGTCATCAGGACTCGTAAGGCAAGTAGGCAGGGCCAGGGTTGAGGGTGGAGCGCAGTGGTCACTATCCTTCCCCCTGTGTGTGTGTGGACGTTACAGGCCTGCTATGAGAGTGACTGATACCCATGAGACAGGGGTAACCCTAGCAGAGTGGCCCGGCTCAGTGGGGGAGACCAGAACCCTGGGAACCTGAGACAGAAGGGCCAGCGGTAGGGGTGACCGCCACTTCGGTGGAAGAGGGGGAGACAACCCCGCTAAGTGTGATGGTGGGAGACATGGAGGACTTGCCGCCGGGTCCTGAATTGGCAGACCTCAATGTCTCCGAGGATAATTTTGGTACCGCCCAATGTCGAGACCCAACCGTATCCCACGCCTAGGAAAATGTATTAATAGTAGATGGTGAACCACAACAACTTGGGGCAGAGTCAGTGTTTCCCCGTTTTGTGGTTCATGAAGATATGTTGTATCGGGTAAACCAACTACGGGGTGAGCCTAATGAACAGTTGGCGGTCCCCAAGGCTTATCGCAAGCTTGTGTTAGATCTATCCCACCAACACGTTCTCAGGGGTCACCTGGGGCTGCAGAAAACTTAGGATCATATTCTACAGCAGTTTTCAAAGAAGTGGAAGTTTTGTAAGTCTTGCCAGATAACTAGCCCCCAGCCACATTTCTGTAGCCCCTTAGTACCTCTCCCGATTATCGAAGTACCATTTGACCGAATAGCTATGGACCTCATAGGCCCAGTATCGAAGTCCGCCAGAGGTCATCAACACATCTTAGTCATTCTAGACTACGCCACTCAGTCCCGGAGGCGGTGCCACTGCGACATACCTCGGCCAAGCTCATAGCTAAAGAGTTAATGGAGATGTTTTCCTGAGTAGGACTACCTAAAGAGGTTTTGACTGACCAAGGGACCCCTTTCATGTCCAAGGTGATGAGGGAACTGTGTAAGTTGCTGCACATAAAACAACTACGGACGTTCGTTTACTATACGCAAACGGACGGTCTGGTAGAACGGGTTAACCAAAAATTTAAAAATATGTTGAAAAAGGTAGTGTCTAAAGATGGGAAGGACTGGGATCTCCTTCTACCCTATCTCATGTTCACAGTGCGAGAGGTACCCCAAGCCTCTACTGGGTTCTCGCCCTTCGAACTGCTATATGGCAGAAACCCTCGTGGTCTCTTGGGACGTGGCCAAAGAGGCATGGGAACAACAACCCACTCCACATTAAAGTGTCATTGAGTACATTACCCATATGCAAGATCGGATAGAGCCTCTTGTTAGGGAGCATATGGAGGCGGCTCAGCGAACCCAGAGTCAGGTCTATGATCAGCAGGCTCGGGTCCAGATCTTTAACCCTGGGTGATCGGGTTTTAGTTCTGGTGCCGACAGTGGACAGTAAGTTCCTGTGAATATGCACAAAGAAAAGTCCAGCTCAACCCAATTATCCAAACACCTACGTGCACGGAAAAGGCTGGTGAGCCTGTATATCTTTAGTATGAAGCACAACAAAATTCCAGCACTCACGATTTTGGTAGCTAAAATCTTCGTCTTTTATTCAGGCAGTAGACAGTTTAGACAGGACATCCACCCACAAGTGTAGCAACTTTGACGCGTTTCGAACAATAGTTCTTAGTCGTAACCACGTTACGACTAAGAACTATTGTTCGAAACGCGTCAAAGTTGCTACACTTGTGGGTGGATGTCCTGTCTAAACTGTCTACTGCCTGAATAAAAGACGAAGATTTTAGCTACCAAAATCGTGAGTGCTGGAATTTTGTTGTGCTTCATACTAAAGACAGTAAGTTCCTGGCTAGGTGGCAGAGGCCCTACGAGGTACTCGAGAAAATTAGAGATGTAAACTACAAGGTACACCAGCCAGGGCGGCAAAAGCCGGAGCAGGTTTACCATGTGAATTTACTCAAACCATGGAAAGATAGGGAAACCTGTAAAGAAGACAGCCCGCGGCCGGGTTTTCTAGGAGAAGAGGTACCGGCCACTCTGTCTGATGCAAGAGAGGTGGCTGCCACAGTAAAAATTGCTGATAGCCTCTCCTCTAAACAGACTTAGGAGGCCAGGGAGTTCGTTAGTCGGAACAAGTATGTGTTCTCGGACCTCCCTGGACACACTTCCATAATCCAGCATGACATTGTCACTGAGCCTCAGGCAAAGTCTGATTATAACCATACCGGGTGCCCGAAGGCTCGGCGACAAGCCATATCAGAGGAGGTGCAGCTAATGTTGCAGCTAGACGTCATTGTGGAGTCAAAAAGTTAGTGGGCCAGTCCTGTAGTATTGATACCCAAGCCGGACGGGCGTTGCGGTTTTGTAACGACTTTCGAAAACTTAACGAGGTTTTCAAATTCAATGTGTATCCCATTCCCCGAGTGGATGAGCTCATCGAGAGGTTAGGACAAGCCCGGTATTTTTCTGTTTTGGAACTCACGAAAGGGTACTAGCAGGTGCTCTTAACGGAGGCTGCCAAAGAGAAAACTGCCTTCATCACCACGCCTGAGGGGCTGTATCAACATAAAGTCTTACCCTTTGGTCTGCATGGCGCCCCCGCCACTTTTCAGTGACTAATGGACATTGTGCTTCGTCCACATCGTCGGTACGCTTCGGCTTACCTGTACGATATTGTCATCCACAATACCGACTAGGAAAGTCACCTACCCAAAGTACAGGCCTAACCGCTAACCCAAAAAAATGTGCGGTAGGGTTAGAAAAGACTAAGTACCTGGGGTATGTCATTGGGCGCGGAGTCATCAAACCCCAAGTGAACAAAATAAAGGCGATACGGAATGGCCACGACTTGTCACCACTAGGCAAATATAGGCATTTCTGGAAATAGTCGGCTATTACATGAGGTTTGTTGCCCACTTTGCTACTCTAGCCGCGCCCTTGACAGGACTCTTAAAGGGACACAAGTCAATGATGGTTGGCTGGGATGATCGGGCAGAAAAGGCTTCCTCCGCTTTGACGTAGGCCCTGTGCGGGTCCCCGATTTTGGTGATGCCGGACTTCAATACAGAGTTTATAGTACAGACCAATGCCTCCGAAGTAGGCCTTGGTGCTGTACTGTCTCAGGAAGTCAACGGGGAGGAGCATCGGGTTGTCTTTCTCAGCCGTAAGCTCGCCCCAGCCGAGACCCGGTATAGTATAGTGGAGAGAGAGTGCCTGGCTATCAAGTGGGCACTAGAATCTCTCCGCTATTATTTATTGCCCCGGGTCACCCGATGGTTTCTCTCTATACAAAACTTTAAGTTTTCGGGGGAACACAGGGCAGGTTACTTACAGGGAAACGCGAATGCCCTGTCTCGGGTACACTGTCTGGCGTGTGTTCACCCCCTCAGGGTTGAACAAAAGGGGATATGTGACACAGTGAGAGGTTTGGTCTGGGAAAACAGGTATTTTCCTCCCAGCATGTGCTGCTGGGCTGATTTACAGCCAGGTGAGGTCAAATACCGGACAGGATTTTAAATGCCGGTCTTGGTTTTGGCAGCACCTGGCTGTCCTTAAATTGGCAGCTGGGCTCATAAGCCATGACTCTGTGTTGGGATCTGGGAGCCTTGTGTCTGGATGAAGGCTTGCTACCTGTTTGGCGTGAAAACAGGTTGGTGCTGTTATCAGCAAGGACTCTTTGAGGCAAAATTGCCGCATGGTGTGAATTACCACCAACACCACAAAGTGACTTTTTGTTTGAATAAGACTGCTTATTTCTTCACTTGCCTAAAGTGTGAATAAAACACTGAACTCTTTGATCCAAAGAACTTGCTGTTGCCTCTATATTGCATCCGCTAGTCCTGTCTACCAGAGCGAGTCCCCACAATATGCTTGTTTAAAGAAATCAAATAATCCCCCCCCCCCCCCCAAAAATGTAATTTCAACCGAGAGGTAATAGAACTCATGGAAACAGACAATTGAGGCCTGACGCTCAAATTCATGTTAACACTTACAGGTAAATTGCTTCCCTAGGCTGTGTATTGTAGTTGTGGTCAAGGCTCCGGGGGAAGTGTTGGGAAGAGGGTGTGTACTGGACACAGTAGGACCTAACCTTGGCTAGTGGTGTGCCTTTAGCCACGTGACGCGGGTAGCCAAAAAAGGGGGCTAACCCAGGGAGTCTGAGCTGAGTGAAGCTGGAAAAGAGGGAGGGTCGGGTGGGGCACTGTGCGATGCCGACACCAGAGGGAGGGCGTGAGCCGGCTAAATACCCTATGCCCCTCCCACAAATGCAGGCTGGGAATCCAGCCTGCTATACTTGTGGTCAAGGCTCCGGGGGAAGTGTTGGGAAGAGGGTGTGTACTGGACACAGTAGGACCTAACCTTGGCTAGTGGTGTGCCTTTAGCCACGTGACGCGGGTAGCCAAAAAAGGGGGCAAAACATGAATTTTAGGCAGTTTATTATTTGCAGATTACAAAACCAGACTGGAAAAAGCTTTGGCAATCTCGACCCGTGGATGAGGGATGTAACGGGAAAAACAGGAAGATTGCCATCGTCCCATCTTCCGTATGACGTGAGCGGGGACGCCATGTTTGGAGGCTGCCGATGCGGCCCCGATCCTGAAGGAGTGTCCGGAAATGGAAGCAGCGTGGAACCCCAGACCCGAAGCTATGGAACGAATGTGCCTGATGAACTGCGCGGATGTCAATGACAGCACGGGAAAAGGCAGTAGGGGGCTATCGGGAGTTCTGTCATGGAGAGTGGAGAGCAGCTGATTGAACACGGACACTGGGCACCAAGGATTGAACGACTTAAAGTATTCGATCTGTACCGGTGGACCGACTTGGGAGGTTTTGGAGGAAGGAAGAGAGAAGGTGAAGTGGTCTAAACTATGGTGGAGCTGGCTGATAACCGGCCCTGGATTCCGGGCTGAGGTGCAGCAGAATTCCCCCGGCCTGAGAAACCCATAGAAGCTGAGGTAGAGAGCGGCTTTGAGGATCGAACTTCTGAAAGGGCCAAAGGGATTACCATCTAGGGCGGCAGAAATTTTTTGGAATAATTCCCCTGTGACTGGTTGTCTGGAGGGAAGGGCAGGGGAAGAGAGCTTCTGAATGCCCCTCAAAACCGCCTTGACCGCCTGGGAGGAAAAGAAGGAGGTATGACTAGGATGACTGATCATGTGGTGGTGCTGGATGCCCGCTAAATAAAGTCTGATGGTATTGTGGGACAGATGGAGCTCCTTGTGGCAGTATGCCAGGAAGGCCAGGACGAAGGAGACTCTGTCCCTGTCCCCCCTGGGGTGAAGGTGGGCAAACCGCCTGAAGGTGTTCCACCCTGTTAAATAGTTCCGGGCAGAATTAGCCGAGAGAGACTCGCGGATGAGACCGTGGGCTGCGGAAACGTACTCCTCTAGTCCATGATCAGGGCTTCGAACCCCGGAGGGTTGATCCCGACCCTCCGAGCTCCCGGCATGACCTGGAAAAACAAATTAAAGTTTAAACGGGACAGAACATCAGCTGCGGTATTTTTCCTGCCCTCTATGTGCCTGCAAATGATGCGGAAGTTGCTTTGCAGGGACAGCCAGGTGAGCCTGCGAACCAAGCGCATGACCTTGGGGGAGCTGGACCTACCCCTGGCGAGGATGTCAACAACCGCCTGGTTGTCAGTCATGAAGCACACTGGCCTGTTACTCCACGATTGACCCCAGACAAGAGCGGCTGCGACGATGGGGTAGACCTCGAGCAGGGGGGAAGACCTGGCAGCCTCCTGGTCTGAGGAGACCTGCGTGGGCCAAGGACCCGCAAACCATTGATCCCCGCAGATAGCCCCGAAACCGAGGGAAGCAGCAGCATCGGAGAATACCAAGGGAGAGGCCTCGTTCCACTGAGGAACGAAGAGGGAGATGCCATTCCAGCTGGACAAGAACAAAGACCACATGGCCACATCCGCCAGCGCGTCGCGCCCGAGGTGGATGAGGGCATGCTGATCTGAGGCTGCTGGGAGGAGTCTGAGTAGGCCGGCGGTGAAAGACCTGCCCTGGGGCATGATCCTGGCGGCAAAGTTGAAAGACCCCAATAAAGACTGGAGTTCCAACTTTGACACCGTGCGGGTGCCCACGAGCCTGGCCACGGAGTCCTTTAACCTGTTCAATTTGTCCAGGGGGAGGCTGGCCTCCATTCTGATAGTGTCCAGGGTGATGCCCAGAAAGGTGATTACCCTGGAGGGGCCCTCGACCTTAGCTGAAGCCACCGGAACATTGAGGCGGCTGAACAGGCTGAGGAGGCTGTCCAACCTGTCCGGGGCGTGTTCGGCCTGCTCGATGAGCAAGAAGTCATCCAGGTAATGGATGACCCTCGGACAGTGGGCATGATTGACCAAGAGCCAATGCAGTGCTTGGGCGAACTGGTCAAAGAGCCAGGGACTGCTCTTTGACCCGAACGTCAAGCGGGTGGCAAAGTAATATTTTGCCCTCCATTTGAGGCCGTAGAACTTCCACAGGTGAGGCAGGATGGGCAGCAACTTGAAGGCATCAGCAATGTCCGCTTTTGACAACCAAGCCCCTGCCCCGACCTGTAAGATGAGCTCCACGGCCTCGTCCAGGGACGAGTACTGCATCGAGAACTCGTCCGACGGGACCAGGGAATTCAGGCTGGGGGTGCTGGATGCATGAGGAGCAGACAAGTCATAAATTAATCTTTTTTTATTGGAAGACTTTTTGGACACCAGACCTATGGGGCTGACCCGGTACAGAGGGAAAGGGGATTCCGCAAAAGGACCGATCATGAAGCCCTTCTGCAGCTCCGCCTCCAGCAGAGCGTCCACCGCCCCGGGATCCTCCAGAGAAGAGAGGAGGTTGGGGCACTCATGAGTGACCTGCGGAAGGGTGACTAGCCCGGTGTGGAAACCCTCCGAGAAACCCTGTGCGAGGAACTGGACAAAACTGGGGTCATGATGTTGTTGGAGGAGGGAGAGTAACAGGTCAACGTTGACCCCGCCTAGTCATGAGCGTTTTGCCGTGCGTTGGGAACAGGAGGACTGAGGATGGGCCCTGAAACAGATGGCGCAGATGTGCAAAGCCTTGCATTTATCATAACTGCAAAAACCCAGGTTGAAGTTGTTACAGAGCTGATTTTTCCCTAAGAAGGTGATGGGAGGGCCGAGTTTGTCCATGGCGGGGTTGGGTTTCTGCACCCCTGAGCTGGACGTTGGCCTGGCAGGAGATGGGTTGGTGACATGGGGGCACCAATCAGAAGAATGGAGGACTGATTGGCAACCGGCACAGGCTGGGGATTTTTGCCCGGCGAAGTGCCTGCAAAAAATCTCCATGTCCAACACTGCCCAGTTGGTGACATGCTGGTGCTGGAGGAAAGCCGCTGCAGCTTTGGCAGAGAAAGACCGGTGGTACTCGTAGAAGGCGGTACCGCCATATCTGTAACCCAGCTCGGTGACCTTGTACATGTATGTGTCCAATTCTACCCTGCGGTGGGGATGAATGGAGCACACTATGTCCCGGTACAGGCTGAAGGTCAGCATAAACTCGGGGATGGACAGCTTCTTGTTGAGGCGGACGTCTTTAGACCTCAGCACCACCGACACATCACCGCAGGCGATTGTCCGGTTTTCGACCGTATCATGGGTGGAGATTAGGATGGCGGCCAAATTGATATCCTTTCCCGCCAGGATATCCCGCCTGATGTTCTCTGAAACGAAGAATGCTGGGGCGATGTCGGGAGAGGCCAGACCTGTACCTGGGACGTTGGCCTGGGAAGTAGAAGGCACGGCTTCGGCCTCTGGCGGGGGAGGAGGCGTAGCAATCTTGCTCTCGACGGCCTGGAGCCTGGCGTCGATGTGTGACATCGAAGATGCCATGTTGTTGATGGTCGCATGGAGTTGGGTCAGGGAGAGCTGAATGGTCGACATGGAGACCAGATCTTCGGAGGCTCTGGGTGGTTCGGAAGCCCTGGGAGATTCCGGGAAGAGCAGATGATATAGTTCTGCCTTCCGTGCCGATGCCGAATGGCGGATCCCTTTTTTCTTCAGTTCCGCGAGCATCCTGGGGATGGTCCAATGCCTGTAAGATGCGCGGCTGGCTGCCTCCGAGACCGCTGACTCAGGGATGGACAGTGAGTCCTCAATATCCGAGACGTGCGACATGTTGCCCGAAGAAGACCGGACCCTGTGGAAGGATCTGACGTGAATTGACAACCCCTCGTGCAACCCCAAAAAATTTTTATTTTTTTTTCTTACCTGGAGCCTCAGAAAGTTTAGGATGGAAAAAAGTTAGGAAACCTGGAATCGAACAAAAACTCGGAAGCCCGCGGAGAGAGTGAACTTCCCACCCTGCGAATCTGGGATTGGTAAGTGAGGAAGAAATTTTTACTGGTACCTGCGGGGAGATGTACCCCAACATATGCTGACAAGACGAAACTTACGTGATGATGAAACAGGAAGAAAACGAACCCTGGAGGTGGCAGGCCGAAAACGCAAGAAATCCTGAACGATATCAGGCGAAGGGAGGACAACCTGAAAGAAAACACGAAAACCGAGCGGCCTGAGCGTGTCAGGTAGTGAGGAAAAAGGACCTGACGTGAACAAGTGAACGAATACGCCGGGCCCTGAACAAACCGAGAGCCGAGACGCGTCTGGAAACGAGGCCCCAACTGGCTGCCAGCATGGAGTTGACCAGTGTGGCAGGCAGTGAGGAGACATGACCCGTGCGTGCTGGCAAATGGCGAGCAACAGGCCCCAAGCGTGACAGATAAAGAAGCCTGAACTGACCGTGATAGGTACACCTGGGGAAGGAGAAAGATGCAACAGGACAGTAAGAGGGAAAGAAAGACGTGAAGTGAGAAGGCGAGCCCAAGAAATGACCCTGAAAAAGATGAAAAGTCACCAACAGGACTGACCGGACGGGACATGAACCAAACGTAACAGGAGGGAGGACATGATGAAGGCTTGACCAGCAAGAGGACATGACGAGGGCCCGAACGTATCAGGCAGACAGACACGAGAAAAAAAACGGAAAACCTGAACGTATCAGGCAGACAGTGACGAAGATGGAAACCTGAACGTATCAGGTAGACGGACATGAAAACGGAAACCTGGACGTATCAGGCAAACAGACACGAAAAAAGAACATCCTGAACGTATCAGGCAGGAAGACGTGGAGCCAATCCTGGACACATCGGAAAAGACACTAGAACGGATCAGGAGGGAGTACATGATGAAAGCAAAAACCCCGGACGTATCAGGCAACCGGACCTGAACGTAACAGGTGATTGGACAGGCCGTGAGCCTGGACGTGTCGGGCGAGACCCCGAAAAGGAACCTGAACGTATCAGGCTACAGGAAACGGAGAGAACCATATTAATACAAGACAGGAAGAGAAGACCACCTGGACATCCTTGGAGGAAAAACATGGCGACCAGGTAAAATAGAAAACAGGTGAGAGAAAACAGAACATATCTGCACAGATTTTTTTTTTCAGGGGCGGAACCGCGGCGTGCCTAGCAACCGGCACACGCGGCTGCTCCCGGAACGCCCGGCCGCACCGCAAGACCGAGCCGCCCGGCCACGGCATCCCCGCAACATGAACGCCCAAGCGTATACTGGGCTTATCATGTAACACTTCATTGAAACACATGTGGGGCATGAAAAATGTGGTCAGGGAACCAGGAGTGGGCGTGGTATGCCTTCCATATTGGAGCCCAGGATATGGCGGATGGGGTTCCCCCTGGGCGCCCCACGGAGGAGCGCAGGGAAGGTTGGAAATATGGGAGGCTTCCTGATGACTAAAGCGATGTGTGGAACGCCGATGCGTTCCACCGTGGAACGCACCGGGGAAGTGGTGGAGCTCCTGGAGATGGGCGGAATTGTGCATGCCGATGCGTTCCACCGTGGAACGCATCGGGGAAGTCGTGGAGTGGCGTCCCCGTCTGCCGCCCCCCCAAGGCCTGGACAAGGAGAAGGAATCAGCTCGGGGGGAGGGGGAGATGCACGGGACCCCCCGCGATGCGACGTTTAGGAGCAAGGCTTGCTGTGGAGGAGACTGGACGCGGGGAACGTGAAGCAACCAGTTCCGGTGTGCCCCAGCGAAATCTTGCCCCAGCGCTGCCTGAGCGGACCGCACCAAGTGTCCCGTCTCCTGCTGCACCTCTCCCCCGCCGGCCACGCCAGGGATGCGCGCTCCCCCAGACCGGGCGCGATGGCCGCGGCCGCACGGAGTTTAGATGGCGCGGTCAGAGGAGCGCAGCAGAGGAGACGCGTCGGTGGGGGAAGCGGAGGTGGGCGGCCGGAGATGGAGTGCGGCGGCGAAGCCCGGAGTAACTTACCCAGAAGGACCGCCGCCCAGGAGAAACGTACCGCCGCAGCTTCTGCCTCGTCAGTCTAGCCGGAACCGGAAGTCGCACTCGAATGACGTCGCCGTAACACGAGATGCACTGTGCGATGCCGACACCAGAGGGAGGGCGTGAGCCGGCTAAATACCCTATGCCCCTCCCACAAATGCAGGCTGGGAATCCAGCCTGCTATACTAGTCACATATACATGCTGGTTCAATTAAATTGAACAATCCCCCCAAAAATTATATTCCAACCATGTGAAAATGGATTTCACAGAAATGGAAAGTTGAGGCCTGGCCCTTAATATCTTGTTAACATTAACTGGTAAATAGTTACCCTAGCGTGTATTGGTTTACTGAGTATCTATATGCTGGTTTGATTAAATTCAATAACCATGTGTGTGGAGATAATAAACAGATTTCTAAATCACTGAAGTATTCGGTTTGCAAACAAAAACAAAAATAAATAAATAAATATGTGAGATGACGACACAGAGATCTCACTAGTATTCTATATGCTATGCTAGATTGATGGTAGGACACGTGTTGTACAGTTTCTGCTTATTCCACCCCACCCTCAGGAAAAAGAATTTCTGTGAAAAATGGGGAAACAAAATGAAAGGATTTCCTTGCAGGTAGCTGCTTTTGAAGTTTGCAGAAGCTGCAGTTCTGCTAGGAGGCACAGTGGCCACAGCTCCACACTACCCAATCCCTTGGCTGACAGCTTCCCTGCTTGTCCCTATTCTATATACACAATTCTTCTTCTTCTTCTTTGTAATCCCAGCCTTTTTCCTTCACTGTCCCTGACAGTAGAATACAAGCTTGGTTGATTTCTGACTGTCTCTGATTGTTTTGTTACTCTCCCTGACCTCTTAAGGCTACTTTCACACTAGCGTTTTTCTTTTCCGGCGCTGAGTTCCATCCTAGGGGCTCAAATCCGGAAAAGAACTGATCAGTTTTATCCCCATGCATTCTGAATGGAGAGTAATCCGTTCAGGATGCATCAGTACGGCATACATATTAGGACATCATCAGACATCATCCACAACTCCATCCTTCGTCAGGCAAAACTCCATCAGACCTCAGACAAAACTCCGTCCTCCCTCAGACATCAGCCAAAACTCCATCAGACATCAGCCAAAACTCCATCAGACATCAGCCAAAACTCTGTCAGACATCAGCCAAAACTCCATCAGACATCAGCCAAAACTCCGTCGTCCCTCATCCAAAACTCCGTCGTCCCTCAGACATCAGCCAAAACTCCATCAGACCTCAGACATCAGCCAAAACTCCATCGTCCCTCATCCAAAACTCCGTCGTCCCTCATCCAAAACTCAGTCGTCCCTCAGCCAAAACTCCGTCGTCCCTCAGCCAAAACTCCGTCGTCCCTCAGCCAAAACTCCGTCGTCCCTCAGCCAAAACTCCGTCAGACATCAGCCAAAACTCCGTCAGACATCAGCCAAAACTCCGTCGTCCCTCAGCCAAAACTCCATCAGACATCAGCCAAAACTCCGTCAGACATCAGCCAAAACTCTGTCAGACATCAGCCAAAACTCCGTCAGACATCAGCCAAAACTCCGTCAGACATCAGCCAAAACTCCGTCAGACATCAGCCAAAACTCCGTCAGACATCAGCCAAAACTCCGTCAGACATCAGCCAAAACTCCGTTAGACATCAGCCAAAACTCCATCAGACATCAGACAAAACTCCGTCAGACATCAGACAAAACTCCGTCAGACATCAGCCAAAACTCCATCAGACATCAGCCAAAACTCCATCAGACATCAGACAAAACTCCGTCAGACATCAGACAAAACTCCGTCAGACATCAGACAAAACTCCGTCCTCCCTAACTCAAAATATGCCCTACTACACACACTCTTCACCTGACAGAGCTGCTAGCTGCTGGAAAGGCAAAGGACCTGTGATGATGTCATGACCATGTGACGAGTCACGTGTGTGGGAGGGGTCAGATGTGCACAGCAGCTGGTAGAGTGTACAGAACTGTAGCCATCAAATAGAGCTCTGTACTAGAGATGTGTGTGTAACCTGCATGTAGCAGTGTTGTGTATTGTGTAGCAGGGCTGTATGTGTAACCTGCATGTCGCAGAGCGGTGTACTGTGTAGCAGAGCTGTATGTGTAAACTGCATGTAGCAGAGCTGTGTACTGTGTAGCAGAGCTGTATGTGTAACCTGCATGTAGCAGTGCTGTGTACTGTGTAGCAGAGCTGTATGTGTAACTTGTATGTAGCAGAGCTGTGTACTGTGTAGCAGAGCTGTATGTGTACCCTGCATGTAGCAGAGCTGTGTACTGTGTAGCAGAGCTGTATTTGTAACCTGCATGTAGCACAGCTGTGTACTGTGTAGCAGAGCTGTATTTGTAACCTGCATGTAGCAGAGCTGTATGTGTAACCTGCATGTAGCAGAGCTGTGTACTGTGTAGCAGAGCTGTATGTGTAACCTGCATGTAGCAGAGCTGTGTACTGTGTAGCAGAGCTGTATGTGTAACCTGCATGTAGGAGAGTTGTATGTGTAACCTGCATGTAGCAGAGATGTGTACTGTGTAGCAGAGCTGTATGTGTAAACTGCATGTAGCAGAGCTTTATGTGTAACCTGCATGTAGCAGAGCTGTGTACTGTGTAGCAGAGCTGTATGTGTAACCTGCATGTAGCATTGCTGTTTACTGTGTAGCAGAGCTGTATGTGTAACTTGCATGTAGCAGAGCTGTGTACTGTGTAGTAGAGCTATATGTGTAACCTGCAGGTAGCAGTGCTGTGTACTGTGTAGCAGAGATGTGTACTGTGTTACAGAGATGTGTGTGTAACCTGCATGTAGCAGAGCTGTGTACTGTGTTACAGAGATGTGTGTGTAACCTGGGAACTATAAAAAAGTGTAAAAAAAATAATAATAATTAGATCACCCCCCTTTTCCCAAAATGAAAATAAAAGAACTGAAAAAATACACATCATGGGTGTCGCAATGTATAAAATCACCCATTGTATAAAAATATATTCCCCATACGGCAAACAGCAAAACAGAAAAAAAAAGAGTCCAAATGTCCGATTCGTCGTTTTTGGTCGCTTCATTTGCTACAATTTTTTTTAATAAAAAGTGATCAAAAAGTCTTAAACACCCCAGAATGGTATGAGTGAAAAGTTCAGATTGCCCTGCAAAAAATGAGCCCCACCCAGCTCCGTAAACATAATTACAAAAAAGTTATAGGGGTTAAAATAAAAAATAAATAAATCAGATTTTGGAAATCTCCTGTCACTCCGAGTTACTCAGAATTGGTAGCCCTAATTAATAAATACATGCAACATGAATGTATATATGCCGCTTCACACAAAACTAGATCACAAGTGTTAGGCCTCTTACACATAAACGTTGTTGGTCGATTCTGTGCATTAGGGACAGCAATTTGCAGTCCCCAATGCACGGGCAACGTGCGTGCAGCGGCTGGGACAGATCCAGACTTATTCAACTTGAATGGGTCAGTGAGCATGTTCTACTTTTTTGCTGTGCGGTGGGACGGCCAGAAACACCACGGAAGCACTCTGTAGTGCTTCTATGGGGATCCGATCCGTGTTTTCGTTCCGTTCAAGTGAATGGGTCGACATCACGGATGCGGGATGCACACGGCTGGTGCCCTGTGTATTGCGGAACCGCCGTATGTAACATAGTAACATAGTAACATAGTACATAAGGCCGAAAAAAGACATTTGTCCATCCAGTTCGGCCTGTTATCCTGCAAGTTGATCCAGAGGAAGGCAAAAAACCCTGTGAGGTAGAAGCCAATTTTCTCCACTTTAGGGGAATAAAAAATTTCTTCCCGACTCCAATCAGAATAACTCCCTGGATCAACGACCCCTCTCTAGTAGCTATAGCCTGTAATATTATTACGCTCTAGAAACACATCCAGGCCCCTCTTGAATTCTTTTATTGTACTCACCATCACCACCTCCTCAGGCAGAGAGTTCCATAGTCTCACTGCTCTTACCGTAAAGAATCCTCTTCTATGTTTGTGTACAAACCTTCTTTCCTCCAGACGCAGAGGATGTCCCCTCGTCACAGTCACAGTCCTGGGGATAAATAGCTGATGGGATAGATCTCTGTACTGACCCCTGATATATTTATACATATTAATTAGATCTCCCCTCAGTCATCTTTTTTCTAAAGTGAATAACCCTAATTTTGATAATCTTTCAGGGTACTGTAGTTGCCCCATTCCAGTTATTACTTTAGTTGCCCTCCTCTGAACCCTCTCTAGCTCTGCTATGTCTGCCTTGTTTACAGGAGCCCAGAACTGTACACAGTACTCCATGTGTGGTCTGACTAGCGATTTGTAAAGTGGTAGGACTATGTTCATATCACGGGAATCTATGCCCCTTTTGATGCAACCCATTATCTTGTTGGCCTTGGCAGCAGCTGCCTGACACTGGTTTTTGCTGTTTAGTTTGCTGTTTATTAAAATTCCCAGATCCTTTTCCATGTCAGTGTTACCGAGTGTTTTACCATTTAGTATGTACGGGTGACTTGCATTTTTCCTTCCCATGTGCATAACCTTACATTTATCAGTGTTAAACCTCATCTGCCACTTATCTGCCCAAGCCTCCAATCTATCCAGATCCCTCTGTAGTAGTATACTGTCCTCTTCAGTGTAAATTACTTTACACAGTTTAGTGTCATCTGCGAAAATTGATACTTTACTATGCAAGCCTTCTACAAGATCATTAATAAATATATTGAAGAGAATAGGGCCCAATACTGACCCCTGAGGTACCCCACTAGTGACAGTGACCCAATCTGAATGTGTACCGTTAATAACCACCCTCTGTTTTCTCTTACTCAGCCAGTTACTTACCCACATACAGATGTTTTCTCCCAGTCCGAGCATTCTCATTTTATATACTAACCTTTTATGCGGTACAGTGTCAAATGCTTTGGAGAAGTCCAGATATACGACATCCATTGATTCGCCGCTGTCAAGTCTAGAACTTACCTCCTCATAGAAACTGATTAAATTAGTTTGACATGACCGATCCCTCACAAAGCCATGCTGATATGGCGTTATTTGCTTATTTCCGTTGAGATGCTCTAATATAGCATCTCTCAGAAAACCTTCAAACAGTTTACCCACAACAGATGTTAAACTTACCGGCCTATAGTTTCCAGGCTCTGTTTTTGGTCCCTTTTTGAATATTGGCACCACATATTCCACGCGCCAATCCTGTGGGACATTCCCTGTCAGTATAGAGTCTGCAAAAATCAGAAATAAGGGTCTGGCTATGACATTACTTAATTCCTTTAGGATACGGGGGTGTATGCCATCCGGTCCTGGCGATTTGTCTATTTTAATCTTTTTAAGCCGCTGATGTACTTCTTCCTGGGTCAGACAGGACACTTTTAATGGGGAATTTATTTTTGCATTCTGCATGTCATCTGACAATTTATTTTCCTCAGTGAATACATCGGAGAAAAAAATATTTAACAGCTTTGCTTTCTCCTCGTCGCTCTCTGCGACTCCCCCCTCATTACTCTTTAAAGGGCCAACACCTTCAGCTTTATACTTTTTAACATTTATATAATTGAAGAACATTTTAGGGTTGGTTTTACTCTCTTTGGCAATTAATCTCTCGGTCTCTAGTTTGGCCGCTTTTATTTGTTTTTTACATGTTCTATTTTTTTCCTTATAGTTTTTCAGTGCTTCCGTGCAACCCTCCTGTTTTAGTGTTTTATATGCTTTCTTTTTGTCATTTATTGCTTTCTTTACAGTTCTATTTATCCACATTGGTTTCTTTTTGTTCCTTAACCTTTTATTACCATACGATATGTACCTCTGACAATGAGTTTTTAGAATGTTTTTAAAGATATCCCATTTTGTGTCTGTATTTGTGAGGACTTTGTCCCAGTTAGTTTGGCCTATGGCCTCTCTTAGTTGGCTAAATTTAGCTTTTTTGAAGTTTGGTATTTTTGTTCCTCCCTGTAGAAACGCTCTTTTGAATGATAATTGGAAGGTTATTACTTTATGGTCACTATTTCCCAGGTGTCCCCCGACCTGCACGTCTGTTGTTCTGTCAGGTCTATTGGTTAATACTAAGTCCAGTATGGCCGTCCCTCTAGTCGGGTCCTGAACCAGTTGGGAGAGGTAATTGTCTTTGGTTATAGCCACGAACCTGTTTCCCTTATGAGATATACAAGTTTCAGTTTCCCAGTCTATATCTGGGTAGTTGAAGTCCCCCATAATAACCACCTCATTATGATTTGCCGCCTCGTCTATCTCGTTTAGCAGTAGATTTTCTGTGGACTCTGGTATATTAGGTGGTTTATAGTAAACTCCTATTAGTAATTTATTGTTGTTTTTAGCTCCATGTATCTCTACCCATAGTGACTCCACATGTTCATGTCCGTCACTTATATCTTCTCGGACTGTGGGCTTTAGACAGGACTTTATATAAAGGCAGACCCCTCCCCCTCTCCGGTTTTGACGATCCTTTCTAAACAGACTGTAACCTTGTACATTAACTGCCCAGTCATAGCTATCATCCAGCCATGTCTCAGTTATTCCCACTATGTCATAGTCCTCCTCACACATCACTAATTCCAGTTCACCAGTTTTATTAGTCAGGCTTCTGGCATTAGTATACATACATTTGAGAGGTTTATGTATATTTTTTACCCTACACCTTTCCTTCTGAATTGTTCTAGTCCCTCCTTCCATTCCTCCCCCATTCTTATTACCTTGCCCCCGGTCTCTATCTGCACTATCTTCCCCTCCTATAACGTAATTACCCTCCCCCCCAGTCCCTAGTTTAAACACTCCTCCAACCTTCTAGCCATCTTTCTCCCCAGCACAGCTGCCCCTTCCCCATTGAGGTGCAGCCCGTCCCTACGATAGAGCCTGTTGCCGATAGAAAAATCGGCCCAGTTCTCCAGGAACCCAAACCCCTCCATCCTACACCAGTTCTTGAGCCACTTGTTAATCTCCCTAATCTCCCATTGCCTTTCTTGTGTGGCTCGTGGTACAGGCAGTATTTCGGAAAATACTACCTTAGAGGTCCTTGCCCTCAGCTTTTGACCTAAATCCCTGAAATCATTTTTAAGGACTCTCCACCTACCTCTAACTTTGTCATTGGTTCCGATATGGACCATGACCGCTGGATCGTCTCCAGCCCCTCCCAGTAATCTGTCAACCCGATCCGCGATGTGTCGAACTCTAGCGCCAGGAAGACAGCACACTGTTCGGCGATCACGGTCTTTGTGACAGATTTCCCTATCTGTTCCCCTAATAATGGAGTCTCCCACTACCAGCACCTGTCTGGCCTGCCCTGCTCTCCTGGTTCCCTGCTTACTGGAGCTGACATTCCCCTGACTGGCAGAGGAAGTGTCTGGCTGCAGCAGTGCCGTCCCCGGACAGACATCCCCCTCATCTGCCAAACGTGCAAACTTGTTGGGGTGTGTCAGATCAGGGCTAGCCTCCCTGGCACTCTTCCCTCTACCCCGCTTTCTAACTTTTACCCAGCTAGCTACCTCACTTTCCTCAGCCTCCTCTCTGTCACCCTCCCCCTCATCTACCCCAAAGAGTGCTTGCTCGGTGAGAAGCAAACTCTTTTGCAAATTATCAATGCCTCTCAGTGTTGCAACTTGCCCATTTAGAGACTCGATCTGCGATTCCAAACGGGTAATTTGCTCACATCTAGAACAAAGATATACACCCTCGAACGGCTGTTCCAGGACTGCATACATCATGCAAGATGTGCACTGGACTGCGTTGTAAATTGTGCAACACATACTAAATGGGGATTACAACAGTAAAAAAGTAAAACAGTATAAATGATTTAGATTTAGACCCTGTCTGCTGTAGTTGAAGGACCACGTAAAATTAAGCCAACAACACACAAGGAAATTATATCCAACCTTAGTTTCCAAACTCCTTTTCTTAAACTCCTTATTTTTTAACTCCACTTAATAAGAAGCCACTTAGTAGATCAAGCCTCAGAAAGAGCAGGCTCTGAAGAGTATAAGTGGCTCAATTTATAGCACCTGGTTGCCCCAGGCACTCGCCTTAATTAAGCAGAGAAAAAAAACAAAAAAAAAAAACGATTTTAAATGCAAGTACAAAAATACAAACACTTAACTTTCAATGATCTCTGCTGCAATCCACACTCAGCCACCTGCAATCACTCCCACAAAACCACACACAGCTCTAGAACTCCTTATTTTTTAACTCCACTTAATAAGAAGCCACTTAGTAGAGCAAGCCTCAGAAAGAGCAGGCTCTGAAGAGTATAAGTGGCTCAATTTATAGCACCTGGTTGCCCCAGGCACTCGCCTTAATTAAGCAGAGAAAAAAAAAAAAAAAAAACGATTTTAAATGCAAGTACAAAAATACAAACACTTAACTTTCAATGATCTCTGCTGCAATCCACACTCAGCCACCTGCAATCACTCCCACAAAACCACACACAGCTCTAGAACTCCTTATTTTTTAACTCCACTTAATAAGAAGCCACTTAGTAGAGCAAGCCTCAGAAAGAGCAGGCTCTGAAGAGTATAAGTGGCTCAATTTTCCACAATACAACCACAGGCACACAGCGGCCATGTGCAAAGGCCTTACAAAGATGGGATTTATGGTGCACATCCTCTTATGCTTCCCATATTCCACAGATTTATATCACACAGCTACTTACAGTTGTGCTGATAAGTTTACATACCCTTGCAGAACTTATGATTTCTTAAAGGGGTATTCTCATCTTCACTTTTTTATACTTGCCTTTCTTGAGCGCGACGTTCACTTCCTGGATTCTTCTCCCGGCCGGGCCGTGCTTGCGCAGAAGACTGAAGATTTTCTCCCGGCCGGGGCGCTCAATGTCCTGAACGCGCACACCGCCGCGCATGTGCCATGGTGACTTATTCCTGGCCTGTATAGTATAGAGTCGGAGTGCGCGTTCGCGGCTCTGTACTATACTGGCCAGGAAGAAGTCATCATGGCGCATGCGCGGCGTCATGCGTGTTCAGGACATTGCGCGGCCCGGTGGGATTCAACAGGAGAGGTGGCCGTAACCAGGGGAGACCAAAGACAACATCAGGTAAGAGGTGACTTATTTTCTAAAAAAGGGTGGGAATTGGGTAATAAAATGTATTTAGAAAAATGATCACTGTCAAATCATTAACAGATTTAACAGTGATCAATATGATGGGAATACCCCTTTAACCATTGTTCAGAGAATATGAATGATAACACGGACACTTGTCTCTCGCTCATGGTTAGTGGTCGGCTGAAGCCATTTATGTCAAACAACTGTGTTTACTCTTTATAAATCATAATCACAACACAAACTCCCCAAATGACCCTGATCAGAAGTTTACACACCCCAGTTCTTAATACCATGTATTGCCCCCTTTAACATCAATGACAGCTTGAAGTCTTTTGTGGTAGTTGTGGATGAGGCTCTTTATTTTCTCAGATGGTAAAACTGCCGATTCTTCCTGTTGAAAAAAAAAAAGCAATTCCACCACAGTTTTACAGGATTTTTATTTACGACATTCGATGTGCGATAAAACTGACTTACTTTTATTCTACAGGTCAGATCGAATCCGGCGATACCTTATATGTATAGTTTTTCTTGCGTTTTAATAGTGATAAAAAAATAAAATAAAAATCTGATTAATTTTTTTGTCGCCATATTTTGAGCCCTATAACTTTTTAGCAATTATGTGTACGGAGCTGGGTGGGGGCTCATTATTTGAGGGGCAATCTGAACTTTTCACTGATACCATTCTGGGGTGTTTAAGACTTTTTGATCACTTTTTATTTAAATTTTTGTAGCAAATGAAGCGACCAAAAACGGCGAATCGGACATTTGGACTCTTTTTTTTTCTTTTTTGCTGTTTGCCGTATGGGGAATATATTTTTATACAATGGGTGTTTATACACATTGTGAAACCCATGATGTGTATTTTTTTAGTTCTTTTATTTTCATTTTGGGAAAAGGGGGGTGATCTGAATTTTTATGGGGTTTTTTTACACTTTTTTATAGTTCCCAGGTTACACACACATCTCTGTAACACAGTACACAGCCCTGCTACATGCGGTTAGACACACTGCTCTATATACACAGTACACAGCTCTGCTACATGCAGGTTACACATACAGCTCTGCTACACAGTACACAGCTCTGCTACATGCAGGGTACACATACAGATCTGCTACACAGTACACAGCACTGCTACATGCAGGTTACACATACAGCTCTGCTACATAGTACACAGCTCTGCTACAGCCAGGGTACACATACAGCTCTGCTACATGCAGGTTACACATACAGCTCTACTACACAGTACACAGCACTGCTACATGCAGGTTAAACATACAGCTCTGCTACATGCAGGTTACACATACAGCTCTGCTACACAGTACACAGCTCTGCTACATGCAGGGTACACATACAGATCTGCTACACAGTACACAGCACTGCTACATGCAGGTTACACATACAGCTCTACTACACAGTACACGGCACTGCTACAGCCAGGGTACACATACAGCTCTGCTACATGCAGGTTACACATACAGCTCTGCTACACAGTACACAGAAACATAGAAACATAGAAACATAGAAACATAGAATGTGTCGGCAGATAAGAACCATTTGGCCCATCTAGTCTGCCCAATATACTGAATACTATGGATAGCCCCCGGCCCTATCTTATATGAAGGATGGCCTTATGCCTATCCCATGCATGCTTAAACCCCTTCACTGTATTTGCAGATACCACTTCTGCAGGAAGGCTATTCCATGCATCCACTACTCTCTCAGTAAAGTAATACTTCCTTATATTACTTTTAAACCTTTGCCCCTCTAATTTAAAACTGTGTCCTCTTGTGGTAGTTTTTCTTCTTTTAAATATGCTCTCTTCCTTTACCGAGTTGATTCCCTTTATGTATTTAAAAGTTTCTATCATATCCCCTCTGTCTCTTCTTTCTTCCAAGCTATACATATTAAGGTCCTTTAACCTTTCCTGGTAAGTTTTATCCTGCAATCCATGTACTAGTTTAGTAGCTCTTCTCTGAACTCTCTCTAGAGTATCTATATCCTTCTGGAGATATGGCCTCCAGTACTGCGCACAATACTCCAAGTGAGGTCTCACCAGTGTTCTGTACAGCGGCATAAGCACTTCACTCTTTCTACTGCTTATACCTCTCCCTATACATCCAAGCATTCTGCTGGCATTTCGTGCTGCTCTATTACATTGTCTTCCCACCTTTAAGTCTTCTGAAATAATTACTCCTAAATCCCTTTCCTCAGATACTGAGATCAGGACTGTGTCAAATATTCTATATTCTGCCCTTGGGTTTTTACGCCCCAGGTGCATTATCTTGCACTTATCCACATTAAATTTTAGTTTCCAGAGTTCTGACCATTCTTCTAGTTTTCCTAAATCCTTTTCCATTTGGCGTTTCCCACAGCACTGCTACATGCAGGTTAAACATACAGCTCTACTACATGCAGGTTACACATACAGCTCTGCTACACAGTACACAGCCTGCTACATGCAGGTTACACATACAGCTCTGTTACATGCAGGTTACACATACAGCTCTGCTACACAGTACACAGCTCTGCTACATGCAGGTTACACATACAGCTCTGCTACACAGTACACAGCACTGCTACATGCAGGTTATACATACAGCTCTGCTACACAGTACACAGCTCTGCTACAGCCAGGGTACACATACAGCACTGCTACATGCAGGTTATACATACAGCTCTGCTACACAGTTCGCAGCACTGCTACATGCAGGTTAAACATACAGCTCTGCTACATGCAGTTTACACATACAGCTCTGCTACACAGTACACAGCTCTGCTACATGCAGGTTAGACATACAGCTCTGCTATATACAGGTTACACATACAGCTCTGCTACACAGTACACAGCTCTGCTACATGCAGGTTACACATACAGCTCTGCTACACAGTACACAGCAATGCTACATGCATGTTACACATACAGCTCTGCTACATGCAGTTTACACATACAGCTCTTCTACACAGTACACAGCTCTGCTACATGCAGGGTACACATACAGCTCAGCTACACAGTACACAGCTCTGCTACATGCAGGTTACACATACAGCTCTGCTACACAGTACACAGCTCTGCTACATCCAGGGTACACATGCAGCTCTGCTACATGCAGGTTACACATACAGCTCTGCTACACAATACACAGCACTGCTACATGCAGGTTACACATACAGCTCTGCTACATAGTACACAGCACTGCTACATGCAGGTTACACATACAGCTCTGCTACATGCAGATTACACATACATCTCTGCTACACAGTACACAGCTCTGCTACATGCAGGTTACAAATACAGCTCTGCTACATGCAGGTTACACATACAGCTCTGCTACACAGTACACAGCACTGCTACATGCAGGTTACACATACAGCTCTGCTACATGCAGGTTACACATACAGCTCTGCTACACAGTACACAGCTCTGCTACATGCAGGTTACACCAACAGCTCTGCTTCATGCAGGTTACACCAACAGCTCTGCTTCATGCAGGTTACACATACAGCTCTGCTGCATGCAGGTTACACATACAGCTCTGCTACACAGTACACAGCCCTGCTACATGCAGGTTACACATACAGCTCTGCTACACAGTACACAGCACTGCTACATGCAGGTTACACATACAGCTCTGCTACACAGTACACAGCTCTGCTACATGCAGGTTACACATACAGCTCTGCTACATGCAGGTTACAAATACAGCTCTGCTACACAGTACACAGCTGTGCTACATGCAGGTTACACATACAGCTCTGCTACATGCAGGTTACAAATACAGCTCTGCTACACAGTACACAGCTCTGCTACATGCAGGGTACACATACAGCTCTGCTACACAGTACACAGCTCTGCTACATGCAAGTTACACATACAGCTCTGCTACACAGTACACAGCACTGCTACATGCAGGTTACACATACAGCTCTGCTACACAGTACACAGCTCTGCTACATGCAGGTTACACATACAGCTCTGCTACACAGTACACCGCTCTGCTACATGCAGGTTACACATACAGCTCTGCTACACAATACACAACACTGCTACATGCAGGTTACACACACATCTCTAGTACAGAGCTCTATTTGATGGCTACAGTTCTGTACACTCTACCAGCTGCTGTGCACATCTGACCCCTCCCACACACGTGACTCGTCACATGGTCATGACATCATCATAGGTCCTTTGCCTCTCCAGCAGCTAGCAGTTCTGTCAGGTGAAGAGTGTGTGTAGTAGGGCATATTTTGAGTTAGGGAGGACGAAGTTTTGGCTGATGTCTGACGGAGTTTTGGCTGATGTCTGACAGAGTTTTGGCTGATGTCTGACAGAGTTTTGGCTGATGTCTGACAGAGTTTTGGCTGATGTCTGACGGAGTTTTGGCTGAGGGACGACGGAGTTTTGGCTGATGTCTGACAGAGTTTTGGCTGAGGGACGACGGAGTTTTGGCTGAGGGACGACGGAGTTTTGGCTGATGTCTGACGGAGTTTTGGCTGAGGGACGACTGAGTTTTGGCTGATGTCTGACGGAGTTTTGGCTGATGTCTGACGGAGTTTTGGCTGAGGGACGACGGAGTTTTGGCTGAGGGACGACGGAATTTTGGCTGAGGGACGACGGAGTTTTGGCTGAGGGACGACGGAGTTTTCCCTGAGGGAGGACGGAGTTTTGTATGAGGGAGGACGGAGTTTTGTCTGAGGTCTGATGGAGTTTTGCCTGACGGAGGATGGAGTTGTGGATGATGTCTGATGATGTCCTAATATGTATGCCGTACATCAGGATGTCTTCAGGATGTTCCGGCCAAAAATCCGGAACACTTTGACTGAACGCCGGATCCGGCCTTTTTCCCATTGACTTGCATTAACGCCGGATCCGGTGCCGTGTGTTCCATCAAACCGGATCCGGCTTTTGCATGTTAAACCCGATTTTTTTTTTTTAAAAGTCCATAAATGGCGGATCCGTTTTTTCCAATGCATTTTTTCATTGTGATCAAAATCCTGATCAGGATTCAAATGTAATCAGTTTTCACACGTTTTTCCGGATCCGGCGGGCAGTTCCGGTGATGGAATTGAACGCCGGATTCAAACAACGCTAGTGTGAAAGTAGCCTAAGATCGTTTTTCTGGTAGACACTGTAAGATCCAACCACCCTCATCAAGGGTACACCTAGCCACCTGGAAAACATTACATACAGAGCTATAAAACATACAGGGTAATTCAGTGCCACATACCTCTTACATCCAATGATGTGCCCTGTGATGTAGACATTCCCTTTCTTTATCTTCTCAATTCAGACCAGACCACCATGATTATTACTTTTAGCCCTCTTTTGTCTCTGCAGTTTGACAACTACTTTTCCATCCTCCTCCCCACCTTTTTAAACACCCCATCCTGCCACCTCTAATACTGTGCCCACTGTGCTTCCCAATACTATACTGAAGAAACAGATAATCCCCCTGAAAATACTATTACCACACAGATAGTTTCCCTTCCATAATTAATGACACACAGTGCCGTAAAAAAATAACTGTGCCCAACAAATAGTGTCCCTCAAACTTATAGTGCCATAAACATAGTGTCCTCCAAAAATAATTGTGCTAAGGCTATTTTCACACTTGCGGCAGTGTGATCCGGCAAGCAGTTCCAGCGTCGGAACTGCCTGCCGGATCCGCCGATCTGGATGTGACTGAAAACATTTGTGAGACGCATCCGGATGCGGATCCATCTCACAAATGCATTGCAAGAACGGATCCGTCTCTCCGCTTGTCATGTGGACAGACGAATCCGTTTTCTATCTTTTTTCACATTTTTCTCGGTCTGCGCATGCGCAGACCGGTAGGACGGATCCGGCATTCCGGTATTTTGAATGCCGGATCCGGCACTAATACATTCCTATGGGGAAAAATTATGGATCCGGCATTCAGGCAAGTCTTCAGTTTTTTTCGCCGGAGATAAAACCGTAGCATGCTACGGTTTTATCTTTTGCCTGATCAGTCAAAATGACTGAACTGAAGACATCCTGATGCATCCTGAACGGATTACTCTCCATTCAGAATGCATGGGGGTATGCCTGATCAGTTCTTTTCCGGTATAGAGCTCATGTGACAGAACTCTATGCCGGAAAAGAAAAACGCTAGTGTGAAAGTACCCTAAGCTGAAACTGTAGCAGGGTGCCTTCCAATGTAACAGTCCTCCCAAAAGTCCCACCAATGTGGTAACAATGCACTCAATAGTAATAATGTCCCCATAGTGCCCCCAGTAGTGATAATTCCCCCTATAATGTGTGCCTGTACAAAAAATACCCCCTTATAATGTGTGTCAGTACAAAAATGACCCCTTATAATATTTTCCAGTAAACTAATCACCCTTTGCAATGTGTGCCAGTACAAAAGTGTTCTCTTATAATGTGTGGTAGAACAAAAAAAAATAATCAGTGCCCCATGTAAAAGAAATGTACCCATAGTGGCCACCTTAAAATGTGTGCCAGTACAAAAAATGCTTCCTTATAATGTATGCCAGTACAAAAAAATGCTCCCTTACAATGTGCGCTAAGTAAAAAAAAAAAAAGCCCCCTTATGTGCCAGTACAAAAAATGCTCCCTTATAGGGTTGAGCAAACCCGTGGAAGTTCGGGTTCGCCGGGTTCGGCCGAACTTCAGGTCAAAGTTCGGGTTTGGGACCCGAACTTGACCTGAACTTCTGCCCGAACCGAGACTCCATTTAAGTCAATGGGGATCCGAACTTCACTTTATTATTTTCCGTATCTTCTTTTCTTCAGGATCTGCAAAAGGACCTGCGGTGACGTCACCGTGCTCACCACGCAGGTCCTGCTGAATGAAGATAGAAGGTCCATGTTTGTGACGGACGAACATCGGACGGGACAGTTCGCGAACCTGAAAAACCTTCAGTTCATATTTGCAGCCACCAAATACTTACTAGAAGTGCACAAATAGTCCCACAACATGGACAGTGACATACCAGAAGGGGATGATTGGCAAAAACTCCCACAAAAAAATATGTATTTTTCAATCAGGGGCCATTTTTATGCGTCTTAAAGGGAAACTCTCCAAAATGTGCCCTGCTGGAGCCTAGAAAGAATTTATTTTAGGTCACAGGAGTACAGGCCCCAAAAATTAGGCATTCACCTGACAGAAACGAACTTGTGATTATGTGGCTGGAGGTACATTAGACAGTCACTGGCTAAAAATGTTACTGTAGGCCAGTACAGGAAAATAACTGAAATAAAGTGGTCAAAATGGGAGGAAATGCTCAAAAAACCCAAACACTGTGGCGTGTTTATAACCAGGGGAGCGATTCCTCCACATTTGATCCGTTGCTAATAGCAATACCCAGCAAAACTACATACAATGGAGGTTGTCGGCAGCGGACCACATGCACCACAAAAGCATCCTACACAACATATGATAATGTATGGATGCAAATGTAAAAATACATAAATCACTGCGAAAGGTGCACCACAATGATTTGCATATCATTGTGGTGCACTTTTCGGAGTGATTTAGGCCAGTGCAGGCCCCAAAAATTAGGCATTCACCTGACAGAAAAGGCCGTTTATGCTGCTGTATATACATAAGACAAGGACCATTCTTTGTTATGGGTAGTGGCGGATATGTGTGGGCTGGCATGAGGAAATTCAATTACACGTGGTCGCCACAGGTGTTTAATTCCTCCGAGATCCATGCCTCATTCATTTTTAGAAATGTGAGAGAGTCCACACTGTTGTGAGCTAGGCAAGTGCGCTTTTCGGTCATGATCCCCCTGCTGTGCTGAACGTCCTTTCGGACAGGACACTCAACGAGAGGCAAGCCAAGAGTTCCATGGCAAATTGTGCCAGCTCTGGCCACAGGTCAAGCCTGCACACCCAGTAGCCAAGGGGTTCCTCGCTTCTCAGAGCATCCACATCGGCCGTTAACCCGATGTAGTTGGACACCTGTCAGTCTAGGCGTTCCCTGAGGCTGGATCCATAGGTCAGCTGTCGATGGGTTGGCTGCAAGAATGATTTCATATCCAAAGTGACCAACACATCTTCAAACCGCCCTCTTCTTGCAGGTGCGGTAGGATTGGTACCCGCACCTTTTTTGCTGTGGGTGGAAATTACTCTGCCAGCGCCCGCAAGAGCAGAATGCAGCATCTCTCGCAGCAAGGCCTGGAAATGCTGCATTCTGACCGGCCTTTTTTATGCTGGTAAAATGTCCGCCATTTTGTGTTTGTACCGGTATCTAAGTACGTTGCCACCCAGTACTGGCCCTTGCCCTTTATGCTTTTTATACGGGGGTCCCACTTCAAACACTGGAGCATGAAGACCCCCATTTGCACTATTTTGGAAGGGATCCCTGAAAAGTTTAAAGCTCTTCTTGCTCCTCCTCCTCCTCCCCCCAGCCACCATCCTCCTCTGACTCCTCTTCAGACTCCTGCTGACTTGTCTCAGATGGAGTAGCCCCCCTGGAAATTCATTCAGCATTGCGACTTCCTCATCTTCCAGCTCCTGCTCCTCAATGGCTTGATTAATGACACAACGCAATGCACACTCCAGAAAGAAGGCATAAGGTACGATGTCACTGATGGCACCCTGGCTCCCACTGACCAGTTTGGTGATCTCATCAAATGGCCGCAGAAGTCTGCATGTGTCGCGCATGAGCAGCAACTGGCGTGGGGAAAAGAAACCAAGCTCCCCGGAACCTAACCTGCTGTACAGTTCATACAGGTAGTCGTTAATGGCACGTTTGCTGCTGGAGCAGACTATCAAGCATATACAAGGTGGAGTTCCAGTGCGTCGGGCTGTCACAAATCAGACGTCTGACCGGCAAGTGGTGTTGCCGCTGAACGTCAGCAAGGCGAGCCATGGCCGCGTAAGATCTTCTAAAATGGCCAGAGATTTTCCTGGCCTGCCGCAAGACGTTCTGAATGCTGGGGTATTTTGCGCAACAAAGTTCAAGACGTGTGCCATGCACGGCACGTGTGTCATTTTGCCCTGTTTCATCGCGCTCAGCAGATTGGCACCATTGTCGCACACCACTTTACCAACTGTCAAATTAAGCGGGGTTTGCCACTGATCGGCCTGTGATTGCAGAGCTGAAAGCAGTGTAGGACCAGTGTGGCTTTTGGTTTCCAGGCACAACAGCCGCAGCACAGCATGGCAACGTCTCAACTAAGACGTCAAAAAAGTTCTGGGGAGCTTGGGGGGTGCAACGGAAGAGGCGGTAGCAGTGGAAAAGGAGGAGTCAGCTGAGGAGGAGACGGAGGATGGAGGAGGAAAAGAAGATGCACGCCTGCATGTAATCCTTGGCGGTAACACCAAATCTAACGGGAGCCACGGGTTACATGCTTGACGGCCGTCAGAAGGTTCACCCAGTGGGCAGTAAAAGTTATGTACCGTCTCTGCCCATGTTTGCTAGACCATGTGTCTGTGGTCAGATGTATCTTTGCACCGACACTGTGCCAGAGATATATTCACTTGCCGCTGAACGTGGCCATATAGCTCTGAGATGCCCTTCTGATAGAAATATTTCCTTCCGGGACCTTCCATTGCAGTGTGCCAATGGCCACAAATTTTCTAAAGGCCTCCGCGTCCACCAGTTTATATGACAGTAGATGGCCACTAGCAGTTCAGACAAGCCAGCGGTCAGCCATTGGGCAAGAGGGTTATCTGGCGTCATCAACTTATTACGCTAAAACATTTGGGCCACGGAAGCCTGCCTTCTGCCAGATGAACGCGACGATAGCACGGTGGAAGGTGGAGTGGAGGACAAATGGGAGGAGAGATGAGAAGGAGAAGAGGCAGGACGTGGAGTGACGGTAGTGTGGCTTTGTAGATTCTGACGGTGTTGCTCCCACTGGGCTCGGTGATGTAAGGCCAGGTGCCATCTTAAGGCGGTCGTTCCTAGGTAAGTGTTGGGCTTAACGCGACTTATGCTTTGACAGCACAGGCTGCAGATGGCAACACTATTGTCAGCAGCTGACACGTTAAAAGAAGCCCACACTGCGGAGCCATGTGCTGGCATCCTGGGAGCGCCAGAAGTGACCGTGCATGGTGGATGGCTCGCTCCAGATACATTTGCAGTCTGCTTTTTGCCTCCTGTGCCCTGCGAGCTCTGCCTGCTTCTCCTCCTTCTCCTCCCTCTCTGCTACTCCGTCTCTCCCTCTGAACTCCCCTCCTCTCCCTCTCTTTTGGGCACCCACGTGACGTCCATTGACACGTCATCATCGTCACCTTCACCACTACTGACATTTGAGATATCGGAGTAGGCAGCAGCAGCGGCGACCTCCCTCCTTGGGCTGATCTGGGTACTGTCAGACCGCTGGGTGGCGGCCGTTGCTACCTTCTCTTCCTCATCCAATGTCAAGAATGGCTGCGCATCGGTAAGGTCTGGGAATGGATGGGAAAATAATTTCTCTAACTCGAGTGGAGGGGGGCTATGGTGGTGGTGTATTAGGGGGTGCACACAGCAGAGAGTGAGGAGGGTGCAGATACAGAGGATGAGGAGGATGCGGAAGGGTGAGTGAGCCACTCAACCAACTCTTGTGCGCCCTTTGAAGTAATCGCTCGCACCTTCTCCAACTTCCCACTTAGGCTCCGGTCTGGTGCACATGCCTGACCCCTACCACCCCTGCGAAACCGCCTGCCTCTTCCTCTGCCTGTCATTTTCAAAATGACCCTGTGCTTAAGTCCCTAGAAAAGAGCAATATTTGTGGAAGCAGGTGTATCGCAGGCCTCAATCAATATTTAATGGAAACAGGTATATCAAACCCCTTAATCGGTATTTTGTGAAAGCAGGTATTTCACACCCCGCAATCAATATTTGGTGGAAACAGGTATATCGAACCCCTTAATCAGTATTTTGTGGAAGCAGGTATATCGCATCCCTTAATCAGTATTTTGTGGAAGCAGGTATATCAAACCCCTTAATCAGTATTTTGTGGAAGCAGGTATATCGCAGACCTCAATCAATATTTGGTGGAAACAGGTATATCAAACTCCTTAATCAATATTTTGTGGAAGCAGGTATATTGCAGCCCTCAATCAGCATTTTGTGGAAGCAGGTATTTCAAACCCCTTAATCAGTATTTTGTGGAAGCAGATATATCAAAGGCCTCAATCACTATTTGGTGGAAACAGGTTTATCGAACCCCTCATTCAGTATTTTGTGGAAGCAGGTATATTGCAGCCCTCAATCAGTATTTTGTGGAAGCAGGTATTTCAAACCACTTAATCAGTATTTTGTGGAAGCAGGTATATCGCAGACCTCAATCAATATTTGGTGGAAACAGGTATATCAAACTCCTTAATCAATATTTTGTGGAAGCAGGTATATTGCAGCCCTCAATCAGTATTTTGTGGAAGCAGGTATTTCAAACCCCTTAATCAGTATTTTGTGGAAGCAGGTATTTCAAACCCCTTAATCAGTATTTTGTGGAAGAAGGTATATCACAGGCTTCAATCAATATTTGGTGGAAACAGGTATATCGAACCCCTTAATCGGTATTTTGTGGAAACAGGTATATCGCAGGCCTCAATCAATAATCGGTGGAAACAGGAATATCGAACCCCTTAATCAGTATTTTGTTGAATCAGGTATATCAAACCCCTTAATCAGTATTTTGTGGAAGCAGGTATATCATAGGCCTCAATCAATATTTGGTGGAAATAGGTATTTCAAATCCCTTAATCAGTATTTTGTTGAAGCAGGTATATCGCAGTCCTTAATCAGTATTTTGTGGAAACGGGTATATCAAACCCCTTAACCTCTTGGAGACACAGGGCGTACAGGTGCATCAAAATAAATTAAAAAAACAATACATATTAGGTATCAACTCGTCCGAAAGAATCTGCTCTATAAAAATATCACATGACCTAACCCCTCAGTAAATACCGTAAAAATATTTAAATAAAAACAGTGTCAAAAAGCCATTTTTGTCACCTCACATCACAAAAAGTGTAATAGCAAGCGATCAAAAAGTTATATGCCTCCGAAAATTGTACCAAACCACCATCTCATCCCGCAAAAAATTAGCCCCTACATAGGGCAATCGCCCAAAAAATATGGCTCTCAGACTATGGAGACATTAAAACATGATTTTTTTTTTGTTTCAAAAACGATATTATTGTGTAAAAGTTAAATACACAAAATAACACATGACTTAACCCCTTAGGTAAACACAGCAAAAAAAATTATATAAATACAGTGTCAAAAGACATTTTTGTCACTTTACATCGCAAAAAGTGTAATAGCAAGCGACCAAAATGTCATATGCACCCCAAAATAGTGCCAATCAAACCGAGATCTCATCCTGTAAAAAATGAGCCCCTACATAAGACAGTCGCCCCAAAAAAATATATATATGGCTTTCAGAATGCTTTATTATGTAAAACTGAAACAAAAACCCACAAAAAGTAGTCATATTTGGTATTGCCACGTCCGAAACAACCTGCTCTATAGAAATAGCACACGATCTAACCTGTCAGATCAACGATGTAAATAACAAAAAATAAAAACGGTCCCAAAACAGATATTTTTTTTGCAAATTTTCCATTTTAATCCATTTTTCCAGTAACAAAGCAAGGGTTAACAGCCAAACAAAACTCAGTATTTTGTGGCAGCAGGTATATCACAGCCCTCAATCAATATTTTGTGGAAGAAGGTATATCACACCCCTCAATCAGTTTTTTTGGGGGCAACAGGTATATCACACCCGTTGCAATTAGTTGTTCGAATAGCGCTTGTCCCTTTATATAGCTGCGGTATCGCAGCAGAACCGCACACAACTGCTGCACAATACAAATGCACTATATACTTTCTATTTTAGAAAGTATATTATAGGTATATCACACCCCTCAATCAGTTATTTTTGGGGCAACAGGTATGTCACACCCGTTGCAATTAGTTGTTCCAATAGCGCTTGTCCCTCTATATACCTGCGGTATCGCAGCAGAACCGCACACAACTGCTGCACAAAACAAATGCACTATAATATACTTTCTATGTTAGAAAGTATACTATAAGTATATCACACCCTTCAGTTTATCAAATCGATAGCATACCTATACCAGTACTTAAAAAGACTTTTGTGGCCCTATTAGCTAGCGTTTGGTGTCCCTAACAGCCTGCGCCTGCTCCACAAATCAACCTCTCCCTACACTGGCAAAACATAGAATGTAAAATTGCTGCCAGATCGGGGGGTGTGTCCATGTGCTGAAACATCTCAATTGGCTGTCCTGTCCCACCTGATGGATGTGTCATGGGTCAAAGTTCGGCGCAATGCAAAAGAATATTGTGCCGGCGGACATCGACATATGTTCGCATGTTCTGCGAATCGCAAAGTTCGCCGCAAAATGACTGCCTGGTGAACCACAATGCCTTCTCTATTCAGAATTGGCTGCTTCTCGGGGCGCTGTTATCTATCTCAACTGTATGGCTGGCTCAAATATTACAAAATATTTTAAATACCCATCTGTAACTCTTTTTTTCCCATGAACTAGAGATAACCATCTTATTTTTATGCAGATTTTATTAGAGATACTTTACAATTTAATTTCAGGCTGCTACGTTAATTCTAATGAGACCGGAGATGGAGGAATGTTTTGGAAAATGTTAATTAATTCGGCTGTCGTGTTGACCTTTAAAGGTCAATAGTGTTGTCCCTCTTGTGCAGTAAAGCTGCTTTATGAAATACTTGTCAATGATAGGTCAATATCTCTGAATGAGAGTTTGTCCATTCTGTGTGAGAGCCTGATTAGACTGCAAGAGGAGATCTTGAACTCTACTTGGTTCCCAGTTTGATATCCATCTTCATTGATGAAGAAGAAGCTGGCTCCACTCTTGTTTAAGTCTGAAATATAAGAATACGGAGTAAATGCCAAGCAGACATCAGGCGGGGGGATGAACTAAGCTCTATTTATTTTTTTTTTATCATTGATTGCTTTATATGCTGTCCACTCATATTGAGACATTTCCAGTTACAAGGCTTTAAACCATTAGCCAAATATATCAGAGTGTTTGTGATACTGATTATTGTAGGTCATTTGCAATCTTATGCTAGATTATATTGCACTTACTAATATAGTATTTGTAGAAATTGTGCACCATTTCCTATATTTCATAAGGTATGTCTTCTTGTGTGCCAAGTCTTTTGTGGTGTCCACACAGAGGTCCTGTGTCCACACAATGGCTGCTGATGAAGGCAGATGTGACCATGCAAGTGACCTCCATGTGATGTCTCCTCGATTCAAATGTATTTGAATAAAGGAGACATTACATGGAGGTGATTTGCCTGGTCACATGACCCTCCATCAGTGGCTATCTTACGGACATGACCTCTATGTGGATAACACTGAAGATTTCCTCAATAAGGTGACATGGTTTATCACATACATAGCAAACAGCACAGAATATCAACAAAGGCTATATTAATAAATGCCATATAGTCATCTTACATACACCCTATGATAATCAAACATTACCTTTCCTTGATGTATGTATATCTAAAAAAAGTGGGGGGGAGCTTTCTACTAGCATTTACCGCAAAGCCACAGCGACTAATTCAGTCCTCCATTGGCAGAGTAGTCACCCCATGCCCTTAAAGCGAGGTATTCCCTATGGGCAGTACCTGCGGAGGAACTGTTCGGAGGAACAGGAGTTCAAGACGCAGGCGGCTGACCTCAGACAGAGATTCTTGGCTAGGGGTTATCCTGACTGTGTCTTGAAAAAGGCGTTTCAGAGAGCAGCCCATACCCACAGAGACACACTGCTAGTCCCTAAAAAGAAGCAGGAGACGGATAAGAAAATCAGGTTTATAACCACATTTGATGGCTCTGCGAAAAAATCAAGAGAGATCCTTGAACGCCATTGGCCCATTCTTTTGATGGACCCTGACGTGAGTGATGTCTTGTTTGATTACCCACAGGTCACATTTAGACGAGGCAAGAGCCTCAAGGACCTGTTGGTACACAGCCACCTTTTACCACCGGCTGCCCCGGACACCTGGCTGAGTCGTCGGCCTGTTGGCAGTTTCAGGTGTAGTGGCTGTGTGGCCTGTAACAGTATTACCACTGGAAAGACCTTTTTCAGTAGCAACCTCAGGCGAACATTTGATATCAAGGATTTTATCTCTTGCAGAACGGCAGGTGTTATATATAAAATCACATGCACCTGTGAAAAAGAGTACATTGGAAAGACCAAACGTGAACTACGTAGGCGAATAGGAGAACATCTCCTTGATATCGAAAAACGACGAGATACGGCAGTTGCCCGTCATGTGTGCGACTTTCATAAAGGTGATACATGTGCCATTAGAGTTAGTGGTATTGAAGCAGTCGCCCCCCCCCCCCAAACGGGGAGGAGACTGGGATAAGATTCTCTTACAGCGTGAAGCCCGCTGGATCTTCCTTCTGCGAACAGTCGCACCAATGGGCCTAAACGAACAGCTGAATTACAGTTGTTTTCTGTGAAATACTCAGCTGTCCCCCTATTCTTGTATAGGTGCAGACACTGTAAAGGGCTGTATCAAGTTGGCCTCTACATCCCTAGTTATTAATGTTACCTCTTCCACTCTATCTATAATGTTTTGTGCCAAAATATATCTATTAGTCGACACATCATAGTGTCTGTTTTTTCCATTGTCTAGAAATCTAATCTCTAGTCTGTATCTGACTAGATAGCCTAAATACCGTTCTTTACTGATGGCTCGATCCTGGGCTAAGATGCAGTGTGGACAGGACGAGTTCCGAGCGCCCTGCCACTCTGCACCATCAATAGACAACGGCTATCAGTTCTTGTCTAAAGTATTGCTGTCAAATCAGCTGACAGCCGCGGCACCGTAATAACAAACGAGGCCGCGCATGAGCAGGAGAGAGCCGGCATCGATGGCATTTCCTTGCGTTCCAAACCTCGCTTCTGACTCCGCAGTGTGCGCATGAGCGGCGCCGACGTGCGAGCGCACGGATGCGCCCATTGGCCCTGTTACATCGTGGGCGGCGGAGGCAGCAGCCAGGTGATTATTTAAACATGGTGCAAACGCCAGACAGGTTGGCGTCCCATGTGCAGTTCTTTTTATCATGTCACTGCATGCACCATAGTCTCCTTATCTACAGAGACCGCCCCAGGAGGTTTCCACCATCTGGTTACCCCCACTACTGGCTGACGTATCTAGTTAGGCTGGTCTCTAGGGATATAGGGTGTATCTTATACCTATCCCTAGTACTTTTTCCCTCATCTCTCCCTTGATGAATTGCCTTTTAATTTGGTTTTTAAGGCAGTGAAACATGCGTGTAGGGAGATCTTTTTTCCTTTAGGGACACACAGTTAATTCATTTTAGGGACAGGTTCCGGACGGGGTCGTCCTTGTTAGGACGAGTGCCCTGTGGTGAGGCTGCTACCTACATCTAGTGTTAGGGATAAACATCTTAGCTAGCCATAGGGCCTCAACAGGGACCCTGCACACATGTGCATCACTGCCTGATGTTCATTGATTTCTTCAATATTTATCTTAATTGGAGAAACCTCAACCGAAGGTTTGACGACGGTGGTTATCGATCCGCATCCTGTTCCGCGGTACCGGCAGGACAAACGGTTACTGGTGCCGCCGTGCACTATTGTGTATTTTTTTGTTATTTTCATTTGGGATAGACACCTGGGTTGCCCTAGGGTTGATACATCATTTCTATCCCAAGGTTTGTCTATTGCACACTTTATTTTGGAAACTATCTTTTTATCTGCATTACTAATAAAATATTACATTTTAGATTACCCACTTTCTGATTTTTGCCCCTATTCTTGGTAATCTGGAGCGCCAATTTGTATTGTTGTGACCTCCTATGTCAGTACACTCAGTTTACATACACCCTAGTCACAAGTAGCCAAAAAGTGGCCATCAACTTTAATTAAAAATGGCACTAATATCTGGCACAAAACTACACCTGCCTATAGCATATATATATATATTTCTGCCTGTTTGAGAGGTCAAAATGTTCCAAATTTATGGAGGCTAACACCTTTTTATTAATTTGACACAAATCCCTGCTACAAACTCCCCCATTTGACTGGTATAAAAATTATATTCCCAGTAAATTTGAGTTAGTATAAAGGGAGTCTGTAACCAAATTTTCACCCATTAAACTATCAGCAATTACCAGCAGAACATTGCAGGTGCCTGTGCTGCGCTTCTTGTGCATGCGCAGAACAATTCTCTGAGGCATTTGCTCACTAGAGGGAATGTTCTATGCCAAGGCATATCTCTGAAATCAGAGGTGAAGGGAAGATGCCAGGCTCAGCTTACCAGAGAAGCAAGCAGCTGGAAAGGACCGCATCAGATTAACAGTGAAGAGGGGAGGAAACATTTGCAAGTACATTGCATAATAAGCAGTGGGCTTGGGCACTTTGAACACTAAAGACCGCCCTCTTGGCACTTTAGAGCCTTTTTCCATATGATGCATTTCCAGGACATTCACTACAGACAGAAACAACATAAAGGTACAGACTACTGTTCTTTACCTCACACTGATTATGTCAGGGAGCTGCTATAAAGGTGCAATCTGGAGCCCTTATCTCTGAATTCCTTACAGCTCATAGACACTCATTTAATCCATATTCTTATCAGTTTGATAGGAATTTAGCTATGCTTAGAGTTTATGGGAAGTTTAGAGATAAAGACTACAAACTGAGTCATCAGAACGGCTCCCTGACAGATCTACTATGAGGCAGAGAACCGACTACCATATGAAGTTATGAAATTATAATACATAATATAATAAATAAATAAATAAATACATAAACCAAAAAGAAATAAGAAGCAGTAAATACATTTGGTCTTGCATGCATAACAAAATGAAAGGTTAACATAGCATGTGGCCAAGGTTCTGGATGCCATGGGGGTGGGGGGGGGGGCACCAATAAGACACATTACCTTGAGTATTTAGTACTTGGACAATGATCCAAAGTTATCCAAAGTAACTTGTCACTAACTTTTCATCCAACTTTCCATACATCAATAGTACAGGTAAATATAAGAAACCTTGTAATATATCTTATCGGAACAAAATGCATTGTTCTCCAGTTATCAGCTGATTTCTTCCTCCCATCCCTTTCCTAAGCTAGCATTCACTCTGAACTTTCTGCTAATTTCTTCTTGTGACACCAATGCAGTCTGCTCACTGAAGGATCAGATTACATCATCCCATAGAAGTCTATGGAGAAGCGAGGAGGAGAAAGGATGATCGGCGGTGAGAAAGAAACAAGCAGAAAGACACAGATGTTATTCAGTAGCTAATAGTATGTGGTATATCTAACATAAAGTGTTTTATTGACATCTCTACTGCTCAGTACTTCTCTATAATGTTCTATATGGTGGTTCTGAGTTATTCTGAATGAGTGAGTGACAGGAGGCAGAATCTCATATCTCTATAATCTCATATCTCTATGTGTAGTCTGTGAGAAGATATCATAGAATCTAGTCTCCACCTGCCATCTCAGGGCAACTTAGAATTAGAGATGGAGTCTGCAGAGGGCAACATTCTAAAAATACCAGATACAAATCATATAGTGGCCAGGTATAGTGCTGTCACTCATGTATATAGTCATGGCAGCTTTTTCTGTTACTTATTCTGTTAAAGTTATTAGAAACAACAGATATGTTTTCACTTTTCCGCATCATGACAATTTACAGTGGGCTTACTTGCAGTCCTGTATAAAACCCACAAATAACACATTGTAATAAATAACAAACTCAATCCTTCTACACCTCTATGTGAATTGCCTGTGATGTGAATCCATTCTTATTTCAATGATAGCGTCTTGATTATCTTCTGTGCAGTAAATGTAGACTTTAATGCTGCTTTAAAGAGCACCTGTCACCTCTCCTGCCTCTTTTAGCAATTTCCTATGCAATACCAATTGTGGAGCGTGTTTTCTTATTAGATTAAATGTTCCAGAACTGGCATTTCATGTGGAATGCCATTATTTATTAAAACAGACACATCAGGAGAGGTCAGCGGTGTTCTTTAAGCTTATATTATTTTATTTATTTATTTTTTGCAAAAGTGGATTATCAAAAAATCTGACCATCGTGTTTCAGATGAAAGAATTCCTACTGTCTTTCATTTTGGATGGAAAAGATAGAGATATAACAAGTATCTCCTGGAGCCTAATGCAAATTCTGTAACATGTCTCTTCTCCTACCATGTACCATATATATTATACTAGGGATGTAGCTATTCACAGATATTGCACCTGGGACCTGGTGCCTTATGGCTCATGCACACAACCCTATGCATTTTGCGGTCCGCAAAACATGGATCCGTATTTAGCAGAACGGACCAGCTGGCCCCTAATAGAACAGTCCTATCCTTGTCTGTAATGTATTTTTTTTTTGCGGAACGGACATACGGAAATAGAATGCACACGGAGTAACTTCCGGTTTTTTTGGGGACCCATTGAAATTAATGGTTCTGCATACGGTCCGCAAAAAAAACCCGGAATGGTCCAGAAAGAAAATGCGTTCGTGTGCTTGGGCCCATAGAGTTTATAAAAGTCCCTCTGCCACATAAGAAAACGCCAGCATTGTGGCACAATAATTGATACATGGTAGGTGGGGGTTTTGTTATAGATTTTGCTGAAGCTTCATGTTACCCCTCTATATCAGGGGTAAGCAACCTCCGGCACTCCAGCTGTTGTGAAACTACAACTACCAGCATGCTCCACTCACTTCTTAGAGCAGCCAAGCAGGTGTGCATGGTGGAAATCATAGTTCCACCACACCTGGAGTGCCGAAGGTTGCTGATCCCTGCTCTATATAATGCTGGGATCTTCTTATGTGACAGAGGGGTCCCTGATCCCTCTCAGATACCAGGTGCCATTTGTATCCCAACACCTCTATAGCTGCACCCATAAAAATGGACATATCTCAGACACTGCGGTTGTTGAATCAAATATATTTTCTGCTCGTTCTTGTGATTTATGGGCAAAAATGAGTCACAAATACTTGAACGAACATAATAATAGTATACTATAAATAGTAGATGCTCGCTGATAGAAAAATGAACCATTCATCTCGAAGAATGATTTTTCTGCATTAGTTTAGTGCTCGTCGAGTTGAAACAATCAGCTGATCCTCAGCCTCTCCTGTCTGCCATTGTCTAGCAGGGCCCTGACCTGCTGGAGATAATGGCCATTGCTAGGAGCTATTATTGAACTTATAAAATAACTGTTACAACACGAGATGAAATTGATTTCCTCTCACTGTATAATATATGAAATAACCTGATCTTTCAATGGCTGTAAACACATTAGGACCTCACATCACTGATCATTTGGTTACTGTTGCAATAATTACTACATTTTCTCTTTTGTGTCTTTGGAATAAGAGCCCTTTCAGTGGATTGCTGTAGGTCTCTTTCTATACAAGCCTTGTGCCTGGGCCATTCCCAGAAGGGCACATTGTACTGTATAAAAATATGTCATTTCATACCATATAGATTTACGGCACATTCTCATCACTAACATTTTATATTGATTTTTAAGAAAAAATACATTTGCGAAAATGAAAAAGAAACATTTCTGGATTTTCTATATAGAGAAGAATGCATGTGGAATGTATGGATGTTGAGCTAATGGAAGGGATTTTGTAGAAAAACACATCTCTGCAAGTTATAATGGTAATGGGTAGGCAGTATATTACAATGCAATTAGTGTTAAGCGAGCACCAAAGTGCTTGTGTGCTCTGGCCAAACACATCGGTAGGCTCGTCTGTTCTACTGGGCACAATGGAAGTCAATGGGAGAACCCAGGCACCCCTTGCTCGGAAGAGAAGTGAGTATCTGGTTCATAAAAAAATATTAGAAATTGATGGAAACCCCATCAAAATGGTTTGGAAACAACATTAAGAGTATAGCTGGATGCGTTTTAGACTCCTATTATGTACGACATATAATAGACAACCACACAAAGGCTATATGCCAGGTATGTGCAAGCCATCAATCTATTCATAAGACAGATAACAGCCAGCATACCTTACAATGGCAGCCTTGTGCACTATGAGACATTCCAAACCAGCTCTCATCTGACTGAGAACCAGTAAACCTCAAAGTTATTTTGCATCTGTTGGATGGCTTGGGTGGACCTGCGTACCTAGATGAATATCATTAGAGAGACAACAAGTTTTCTGATTGTCCTAACATAATATTCAATAACCTTTCTATACAGTTTTGTATACTCATGGGCATATGGGAAAGACATGCAAATGAGCAGAATCTGCCTTGTTTTTCAGCTGTCATAAGACTATTAAAACCAATAGATGGTGCTATTGAGTTATGAACAGCGCCATCTATTGGTTTCACAGTCTTATGACAGCAGACTAATAGTTTTTTCAGAAGACTATGAAACTGTAACGGTCGCGTACACACACACACAGGGGGAAGGGAAGTGACCACTGCGCTCCACCCTTACCCCTGGCCCTGCCTACTTGCCTCGCGAGTCCTAATGACAGGGGACAACTGGACGGCAATCCCTAACTTGGAGTAAGTGCAGGGATGACAGACAGACAAACAACAGGACGTGAACGGACCGAGTCAATACCAGGAAAGCTGCAAAGTACAAATGGAGCAAGCAGAGAATTGTCAGGAGAAGCCTGGGGTCATAAATACCAGGAGAGCAGAGAAGTACAAGAGGAGTCCTAAGAGAGTAGTCAGGTGGGAGCCGAGGTCACAATACCAGGACGGATGCGCAGTACAGGAGGATCAGGCAAAAGGATGGTCAAGGAACAGGATCAGGTAAGTATTCAGCAGTCCAACAAATACCAGGAACCTAGAAATTAACAGGCAACCTGTAGCCAGCAGGCTGCCTGTATTTATAGTGGGGAGTGAGGGTCATGTGACGTGGCCAGCGTCACATAACCGACAGACCAACCAGTCGAGCACCGAGTGATCAGCTCGGCGCTCAAGGCAGACTTAGGAGCAAGGAGCCACCCAGCTAGTGAAGCCGCCCTGGGAATGAGGTCAAACACAGAACCTCATTCCAAAAGCTAAGCAACAGTTCTGCGGGCAATGGGGGACCGAGTGCACCTTCGGAACCCCGTGACAGTACCCCCCCTTTTACGAGGGGCCACCGGACCCAAGACTTCAGGCGATGGCTTTTCAGGGTGTTCTAAATGAAATTTACGAACAAGTCTAGGAGCATGAACCTCCCTGGCAGGTACCCAAGATCTCTCTTCAGGTCCATACCCCTTCCAGTGAATCAGGTACTGCAAGGAATTACGCACCTTCCTGACATCCACTATTTTAGACACCACATACTCGACAGCATCATTAACAAGAACTGGCGGAGGCGAGGCTTTTGATGGTACTACCGGTTCAAAATATTTTTTAAGCAGAGATTTATGGAACACATTATGAATGTGGAATGACTCAGGCAGCTCCAACCTAAAAGATACCGGGTTAATCACTTCCGTGATCTTATATGGTCCAATAAAACGAGGAGCAAATTTTTTAGAAGTTACCTTGAGAGATAGATTCTTGGAGGACAACCATACTTTATCCCCAACCTGAAAGTTTACCCCCCTTGAACGTCTCCTATCGGCCTTGAGTTTTTGAGAACATTGAGCCTTTTCTAGGTTCGATTGAACCCGGGCCCAAACTGTGCATAGTTCGGAGGAGAGTTTATCAGCTTCAGGGTTAGAGGAGGAGACGGACGACCCAGAATGAAAACGGGGATGAAAACCATGGTTACAAAAGAAAGGGGAGACCCCAGCAGAAGAATTGACACGGTTATTCAGAGCAAATTCAGCCAATGGAAGGAATTTGACCCATAATTGCTGGTCATCAGCAACATACAACCTCAGGAATTGTTCCACAGACTGATTAAGGCGTTCAGTCTGCCCATTACTCTCAGGATGGTAGGCGGAAGAAAAAGACAACGAAATTTTACATCTTTGACAGAAGGCTCTCCAGAATTTGGACACAAACTGCACACCCCTGTCCGAAACAATATTTTCCGGGATACCATGCAATCGAACAATTTCTTTCACAAAAATAGACGCCAGGGTTTTGGCATTCGGGAGTTTAGACAGGGGAATTAAATGGACCATCTTGCTAAACCTATCCACCACTACCCACACTACAGTCTTACCCTCCGCCAGCGGTAGGTCAGTTATAAAGTCCATTGAGATATGGGACCAGGGTCTACTGGGAATGGGTAGGGGTCGTAGGTTACCAGCAGGGCGAGTCCTAGGTGTCTTGGACCTGGCACAAACCTCACAGGCTGACACATAGGACTTGACATCCCTAGTTAGAGTGGGCCACCAATAAGATCTAGAAACCAGATCCTTAGTGCCCTCAACACCCGGATGTCCACAAAAGGCAGAATCGTGACACTCACCCAACAGCTGGAGACGAAATTGTACGGGAACAAACAACTTATCTGTTGGGGTGGATACCGGTGCCAGATGTTGTTCCGACCTAATGCGAGCCGAGATATCCTGGGTAAGAGCTGCTAAGAAGATTTTTGCTGGTAGGATGGATTCAGGTGGTACCTCAGTAGGTTGAAAAGCCTGGAAGGGCTGAGATAATGCGTCCGCCTTCACATTTTTACTTCCCGGCCTGAACGTGATGGAAAAATCAAAACGAGTAAAAAACAGAGCCCATCTGGCTTGACGGGGATTCAACCTCTTAGCAGACTCGAGAAACATAAGGTTTTTATGGTCAGTGACAACAGTTACACAATGCCTTGCCCCCTCCAGAAAATGCCTCCACTCCTCAAATGCCCATTTAATGGCCAGCAGCTCCCTATTCCCTATGTCGTAGTTTCTCTCCGTGGGAGAGAATTTCCTGGAGAAGAAGGCACATGGTCTCAGATTAGTGAGGCTGGCAGGACCTTGTGAAAGGACTGCTCCTGCGCCATCCTCGGACGCATCCACCTCAACAATAAAAGGTTTCTCCTGATCAGGCTGGATCAGAATGGGAGCGCTACTGAATGCCTTTTTTAATTTTTCAAATGAAGAAATGGCCTCAGTAGACCAATTCTCCAAATCCGCCCCTTTCTTAGTAAGGTCGGTCAACGGTTTAGCAATTACGGAAAAATTCATAATAAATTTACGATAGTAATTGGCGAAACCTAAGAACCGTTGTAAGGCCTTTAAGGATGAAGGTCTTACCCATTCCTTAATTGCTAGTACCTTACCAGGATCCATCTTGAAGGCGTGAGGAGTCAGAACATGCCCTAGAATCAGAATCTCCTGCACACCAAAGACACATTTCTCTTGTTTAGCGGATAGCTGATTCTCCCTCAACACCTCTAATACTTGTCTAACATGAGACATATGGGATTCGAAGTCAGGAGAGAATATCAAAATATCGTCAAGATAGACAATAACAAATTTACCTAAGAATTCCCTAAGAATGTCATTCATGAAGTTTTGGAACACAGCTGGGGCATTGCTGAGTCCAAAAGGCATCACCTGATATTCAAAGTGTCCTACCGGAGTATTGAACGCCGTCTTCCATTCGTCTCCCTCCTTGATTCGGATTAGATTGTATGCCCCTTTCAGGTCAATTTTGGAAAACCAGGTTGCCCCCAGGACCTGGTTAAATAATCCCGGAATCAATGGGAGGGAGTATCTATTCTGGACAGTGATTTTATTTAATCTCCGGTAATCGATACATGGCCTAAGATACCGGGCCATAAGATGCACCTAGGTTTTTGGGGAGGAAAATAAGCCCAATTTTTTTTTAACCAAAAGGTGTGCTGTGGGTTTGGAACTAATGGCACTATTACTGTGGATGGCACTATTACTGGGGATCTGTGGATGATGGACACTGTTATGGGGGGATCTGTGGATGACGGACACTGTTATGAGGGGATCTGTGGATGACTGACACTGTTATGAGGGGATCTGTGGATGACGGACACTGTTATGAGGGGATCTGTGGATGATGGACACTGTTATGAGGGGATCTGTGGATGACGGACACTGTTATGGGGGGATCTGTGGATGACGGACACTGTTATGGGGGGATCTGTGGATGACTGACACTGTTATGGGGGGATCTGTGGATGACGGACACTGTTATGGGGGGATCTGTGGATGACGGACACTGTTATGGGGGGGATCTGTGGATGACGGACACTGTTATGGGGGGATCTGTGGATGACGGACACTGTTATGGGGGGATATGTGGCTTGCACTGTTACAGGGGGATCTGTGGCTGGCACTGTTACAGGGGGGATCTGTGGCTGGCACTGTTACAGGGGGGATCTGTGGATGGCACTGTTAGAGGGGGGATCTGTGGGTGGCACTGTTATATATGTGCCATCCACAGACAGCCCCACCCCATAACAGTGCCATCCACAGACCCCCCCCCCAGCCCTAACAGTGCCATCCACAGACCCCCCAGCCCATAACTGTGCCATCCACAGATGTCCCCCATAAAAATGTCATCCACAGATCCCCCCCCGCCGCTCCAGTATGCTAATATAAGATGTCTTATTCAATTAATAGTTAATAAACATGCCCCCTCACTCCTAATAGTACCTTACATCCTAACCGCTTCAGTACAATGCCGGCAGGCAGGCCGGACGGCCGGAACGTCACTCACTGACGTCACTTGCCTGCGCCGCCTACTTTATTCACAAAGTAGGAGGCGCAGGCACGTGACATCAGGGAGTTACGCTGCCGCCCGTCCGGCCTGCCTGTCGGCATTGTACTGAAGCTGCTAGGATGTAAGGTACTATTAGGAGTGAGGGGGCATGTTTAATAACTATTAATTGAATAAGACATCTTATATTAGTATACCGGAGCGGCGGGGCGGGGCTATAGTACACTGACTGCACCACCCCACCACTATTGCCGGCCCCCAGCTCCTCCTCCCAGTCCCTCCCCGAGTCCCCACTCGCTCGTACATCACAGCTTGCAATGTAAAACTGCCAGCATTCGCCCCATAAGACGCAAGGGGATTTTGGGGGAAGAAAAAGTGTGTCTTATGGGGCGAAAAATACGGTACTCGACCGTTACCATGTACCTGCTGCTGCTGTCAGTCCTGATCCTGATGAGTTATGTGTAAGCCTTATACTTCACTGTTATCATGTACCTGCTGCTGCTGCTGTTTGCCCTGATCCTGAGGAGTTTGCCCTGGACTAAAGGGGCCTTACTGCAACCTTATCTGTTAATATTACACGAAAACATAACAATTTAAAAAAACTACAGCACACGTTAGAACTGAACAAAATATTTATTTACAATTTAGGAAACAAATATGCTTCTAGGGCAATTTCTTAAGTTTGCCTTGAAGGTCCAAAAGCTCCTGGATTCTCTGATGGTGCTGCTCCTCTATCTGCTGCACCTTTCTGTCAAAAATCAGCTGCTGCTTTTTCTGCTGCTCCCGGAGTTCCTGCATTGATTTTAGATTTGTTTTTTTAATTGAATTTGTACTGTTATGATTTAAAAAAATAATTAAAAATTACTTGCAATTCAGATTAAGGGGCAATGAGTGCATTGTGTGGAGCATTGTTAAAACACTTCTGATTTACATCTCAATTCGTTAGTTTATGAAATTTATGATGATTATATAGTTGGTTAATTACTGATAGCTCAGTAGAGTATATATATATATATATATATATATATATATACAATGAAACCTGATGGCGGCACCGGACAAATGAAGATGGCGGGTGCTAGGTCCGAGGGTATAGCTGCTTACCCAATATTATAGACAGGAAACCGGACAGCACTCCAGATAAAAATAGTAGTTTATTCACCCATGTGGTGTAGGCAACGTTTCAGCTCATACAAAGAGCCTTTTTCAAGCAGTGAACACAAGTACAACATAGGGTATATATAGCTCAACCCCTACATACAATTATCAATAAAACAATTACATCAATCAGCATATTGTGCATAAAAAAGATTATTAAATCTGCATAAAATATATCCAGTGTCCATATAAAGTGCATATGGTCCATGTGGGGACCTACCCATATAGAAATAAAGTGCATACATAGTTACGATCTTGTAAAATACAAGAAAAAGTGCAAAGTGCTTGGTGGTGGCTTTGGAGCTCGGCAAGCTCACACACATCCCATGCCTAGCCCACGTGTTCAACCTAGTGGTTCAGCAGTTTCTCAAAACCTACCCAAATTTGCCTTAGCTACTGGTGAAGGTGCGTTTCATGTGTGCCCATTTCATCAAGTCATCGACAGCTTCTGGCAACGCTGCAGTAGACGTTCCACATGTTGGCCTAGCTTTGTGAGCAGCAGAGGGCAGTAGTGGAATACCAGCTGCAACATGGTCATTGCCTTTCCAGTCAGCTTCCGCTCTTCACAAGCGATGAGTGGGCATTGATGTCTGACCTCTGAGGTTTTACGCAACTTTGAGGAATCAACACAGATGGTGAGCGGTGATAATGCTATTATCAGCGTAACCATTCCACTTTTGTGTCTACTCAAACACTCACTGCTCATAATGTTCACAATTAAGGCGGAGGTGGAAATGGGGGAAGAAAGTACACAGGGTGATAGCAGACCACCCTCAGAGGGTAGTACCCATGGAAGTTTTATTCCATCTGGTCAGCGTGGATGGGTAGAAGAGGATGAGGAGATTCAGAGTCATCCTCCTGATGAGGACAGCGAAGTCTTGTCTGTTGGGACTCTGGCACACATGGCTAACTTGTTAGGCTGCCTTTCCCGTGACCCTCGCATTGTACGCATTTTGGCCAACACTGATTACTGGTTGTTCACCCTTCTCGACCCCCGCTACAAAGAGAACTTCTCATCTCTCATTCCTGTGGTGGAGAGGAGAAGCAAAATGGTGCAATACCAGAAGGTCTTTGTGGAAAAATTGCTCCAAAAATTTCCAGCTGACAACGCTGGCTGCAGAGTACGTAGTTCCTTGGCCAACCGAGGAGGGAAGACGAGGGGAACACACAGCAGTTCCAACAGAGGCAGGGCAACACTCTCCAAGGCCTGGGACAGTTTTATGACACCCCCCGCCAGCACCCTCAACCCGATGTCACAAGGAGGGAAAAATTTTGGAAGATGGTGAAGGAGTACGTAGCAGACCGTGTCCTCAGTAATCCCTCTGTGCCTTACAACTATTGGGTGTCTAAGTGGGACACGTGGCACAAACTGGCGGTGCTGGCCTGCCCTGCCACCAGCGTTTTGTCAAAGCGTGTATTTAGTGCTGCTGGGGGCATAATAACTGATAATGCACCCCTTCCACTACTAAAAAGGGTATATGGTTCAATCTCCCTTATCTAATCCTCCTCCTCCATCATATCAACATGCTAATTAGGCTGCCCTCATTCCTAATGTTTTAGATGGTCAGCTCAGCAGCGGGCCCTCACACATAATGTTTTAGAAGGTCACCAGCAGGCCCTCACCCATAATGTTATTGAGGGTCACAAGCAGGCCCTCAGCCATAATGTTTTAGAGGGTCAGCTCAGCAGTAGACCCTCACCCCTAAATTTTTAGATGGTCAGCTCGGCAGCAGGCCGTCGCCCACAAATTTTTTTAGATGGTCAGCTTGGCAGCAGGCCCTCGCCCACAAACATTTTTAGATGGTCAGCTCGGCAACAGGCCCTTACCCACAACATTTTTTAAATGGTCAGCAGGCCCTCACCCCTAATGTTATGGATGGTCAGCTCAGCAGCAGACCCACACCCATAAATTTTAAGATGGTCAGCTCGGCAGCAGGTCCTCGCCCACAACATTTTTTAGATGGTCAGCTCAGCAGCAGACCCACACCCCTAAATTTTTAGATGGTCAGCTCGGCAGCAGGCCCTCGCCCACAAACATTTATAGATGGTCGGCTCGGCAACAGGCCCTTACCCACAAAATTTTTTAAATGGTCAGCTTGGCAGCAGGCCCTTGCCCACAAAAATTTTTAGATGGTCAGCTCGGCAGCAGGCCCGCACCCCTAATGATATAGATGGTCAGCTCAGCAGCAGACTCACACCAATAAATTTTTAGATGGTCAGCTCGGCAGCATGTCCTTGCCCACAACATTTTTTAGATGGTCAGCTCAGCAGCAGACCCTCACCCCTAAATTTTTAGATGGTCAGCTCGGCAACAGGTCCTCGCCCACAAAATTTTTTAGATGGCCAGCTCGGCAGCAGGCCCTAACCCACATTTTTCAGATGGTCAGGTCGGCAGCAGGCCCTTTCCCACAAAATCTTTTAGATGGTCAGCTCGGCAGCAAGCCCTCGCCCATAATGTTTTAGATGGTCAGCTGAGCAGCAGGCCCTCGCCCACAAAATGTTTTAGATGGTCAGCTCGGCATCAGGCCCTCACCCACAAAACTTTTTAGATGATCAGCTCGGCAGCAGGCCCTTGCCCACAAATTTTTTTTGATGGTCAGCTCGGCAGCAGGTCCTCACCCCTAATGTTATAGATGGTCAGCTCAGCAGCAGACCCTCACCCCTAAATTTTTAGATGGTCAGCTCGGCAGCAGGTCCTTGCCCACAATTTTTTTTAGATGGTCAGCTCGTCAGCAGGCCCTCACCCCTAATGTTTTAGATGGTCAGCTCAGCAGCAGACCCTCACCCCTAATATTTTAGATGGTCAGATCAGTAGCGGGCCCTCGTACCTAATGTTTTAGAGGGTCACCAGCAGGCCCTTGCTCCTAATGATTTTGAGGGTCACCAGCAGGCTATCAATCATAATTTTTCATAAGGGTGTGTATGATGCCCTCCTTTAGGTGTAATAAAGGGTGTATTGGAGTGACGGTTCCTTGTAATTTTTAGCAGCCCTTGCCGTTATTGCATAGGCTTTATGAGTGTAGGAGTCCCACTACCTGAACAATTGTACCACAATGTGAATGAGTCCCTCCTTTATGTGATATACAGGTTGTATCGGAGTGCCTCTTACTTGTAATTTTTGGCAGCACTTGCACTTTATATACAAGTAAATATACAGGAAAGAATGTTTCCTAACAATTTTTCCTCTAAAATTGATTTTATCTTCAGTTTGGTGCGTATTATTGTCAGTCTGTAAAAGTGGCGTACTACTCGGACAACATCGTTCCCAGCAGCAACCTGGGAGTCCAAGATGCATTCAGACATCCTCCCCATGCTGTTCCCGAACCATTTCAGTGGTATTTCCATAAATTTCTGATCTTTTCCTATAAACCAGACACCCTCCCCTCTTCAGAGCAGGGGGTGCCTGATTTAATGTTCGAGTTCTCCCATTGACTTCCATTGTGCTCGGGTGCTCGGTAGAGCACCCGAGCATCCCGAGGTGTTCTACTCGAGCACTTTGTGTCACGGAACCATGAACCAGACGTACAACAAGAGATAAGAGAAAATAAGAAGGCTTTATTGAAAATAAAGCTGTAAAGCAAAAGTCCAAACGGATGGTGAAACCGAGCAGAGTCTTTGCGAAGCCAGAGGTCAGGAACCAGAAGGGTAGTCAGACGAAGCCAGGATCAGGAACCAGCAGGGTAGTCAGACGAAGCCAGGATCAGGAACCAGCAGGGTAGTCAGACGAAGCCAGGATCAGGAACCAGAAGCAGCAGCAGTCTTAGAAGCATGTGAACACAAGAGGACCAAGCAAGGAACTGAAGCCACAGACCTCCTATATATATGAGCTAGGCATCCAGCTCCTCCCAGTGGGAAGGAGGAGCCGCAGGGTGGAAGGCTACAAGAAACCCAGAAACCAAGATGGCCGCCAGCACATGTCAAACGAAGGAGAACAGCAAGAAGGTAAGACCATGACAGTACCTCCCCCTCAAGGGCCCCTCCTCCGCGGAGCACAAAACGGTTTCTGAGGGAAGCGTGCGTGGAAGGCTCGGAGCAAGGCAGGAGCATGGACATCTGCAGAGGGAACCCAGGAACGCTCCTCTGGACCATAACCACGCCAATGGACCAAAAACTGCAACCGACCGCGGACCAGGCGTGAGTCCAGGATATTGCTCACCTCATATTCCTCACGATTGCCCACTTGGACCGGACGAGGCCGAGGAACCGAGGAAGTGAAACGATTACACACCAGTGGCTTCAACAGGGAGACATGAAACACGTTGGAGATCCGCATGCCAGGAGGAAGCGCAAGGGCATAGGCTACCGGGTTTACCCTGCGAAGCACTCGGAAGGGACCAACAAAGCGAGGCGCCAGCTTGGGAGTGGGCACTCGAAGGTTGAGGTTGCGGGTGGACAACCATACACGGTCTCCGACCTGGTAGGAAGGAGCAGGCGCTCGTCTGCGATCAGCCTGGAGTCTCTGGCGCTGCGCAGAGACCTCAAGGGACTTCTGGATCTGTACCCAAGAAGCACGTAGGACGGAAAGGTGATCCTCCACAGCCGGAATATCCTGGGGAGAGAATACCTCCGGTAACACGGCAGGTTGGAACCCATAATTGGCCATGAAGGGAGACGTCCCAGAGGAAGAGTTCACCGCCGTGTTCCTGGCAAACTCAGCCCAAGGCAGGAGGTCAACCCAATTGTCTTGGTGATCGGAGACATAGCAACGAAGGAATTGCTCCAAGGCCTGATTGGATCGTTCTGCGGCCCCATTGGACTGAGGGTGGTAGGCCGAGGAGAAGGAGAGATGAATCCCCAACTGGGAGCAAAAGGCGCGCCAGAACCTGGACACAAACTGACTCCCCCGATCCGACACAATCTCCTTGGGCAAACCGTGCAACCGGAAGACCTCCCTGGCAAAAATCGTGGCCAACTCTTGTGCAGAGGGTAACTTCTTGAGAGGAACACAGTGGCACATCTTGGAAAACCGATCCACAATCATGAGAATGACCGTATGGCCTCGGGATGCAGGGAGGTCCACAATGAAATCCATCCCCAGGTGTGACCATGGGCGCTCCCCGGTGGCTATGGGTTGCAGAAGGCCCAACGGAAGGTGCCGAGGGGACTTACTCTGGGCACAAACGGAGCATGCCGCTACATATGCGGCGATGTCGGAACGTAGGGAAGGCCACCAGAACAGACGTGAAACAGCCCAGGACAGCTGATTCTTTCCAGGATGCCCCGCGGTCTTGGAGTTATGGTAGGTTCGCAACAACCGAGTGCGCAACTCCTCAGGCACAAAACATCTGCCGTTGGGTCTCCCAGAGGGAGCACCAGATTGAGCCGCCAAAATCTGCTCACCCAGGGGAGAGGTCAGGCTGGTGCGAATGGCGGCCAGGATCTGATTCGGAGGTATGACCGAAGTCGGAATCGACTCCTCCCTGGACAGCTCGGAGTACTGCCGTGATAAGGCATCCGCCCTGATGTTCTTGGAACCGGGTAGGTAGGAGACCACGTAATTAAAACGTGACAAGAACAGAGCCCATCTGGCCTGACGTGGTGTCAATCTCTTGGCCTCAGAAAGGTAGGTCAGATTCTTGTGGTCCGTCAGGATGAGAACCGGAACCACCGAACCCTCGAGCAAGTGCCTCCATTCTTTAAGGGCCTGCACGATGGCCAATAACTCCCTGTCACCAATCTGATAGTTGCACTCCGCAGAAGACAGTTTCCGGGAGTAAAACCCACAAGGAAACAGAGGACCCTCTGGTGTTCTACGCTGAGACAGAAGGGCGCCTACTCCCGTCTCAGACGCGTCCACCTCGAGGACAAAGGACAACCCAGGGTTGGGATGCGACAGAATCGGAGCCGACACAAAGGCGGACTTTAGGGCCTCAAAAGCTCGGATGGCCTCGAGCGGCCAGACCTGGGAATTACTGCCCTTCCTGGTCAGATCCGTGAGAGGCTTGGCCAGCATGGAAAAGTCCCTGATGAACTTCCGATAATAATTGGCGAAGCCCAAAAAGCGCTGCAGGGAACGAAGACCACTGGGCTGGGGCCACAGTAAGACAGCCGAAACCTTCTCAGGATCCATGGAGAACCCCTCAGCGGAAATGATGTAACCTAAGAAGGTTACCTGGGATCGGTGAAATTCGCATTTCTCAAGCTTACCGAACAGCTTGTTCTCTCGTAACCGTTGCAACACTCGTCTGACATCCAGAATGTGGGCCTCCATGGATTCAGAATATACCAAGATGTCATCCAAATAGACCACCACACACTGCTGCAACAGGTCACGGAAAACATCGTTGATGAATTCCTGAAAGACTGCGGGCGCATTGCACAACCCAAAGGGCATAACCAAGGATTCATAATGACCGGTCCTGGTGTTAAACGCGGTCTTCCACTCATCGCCCGCCTTGATCCTTACCAGGTTATATGCCGCCCTCAGGTCGAGTTTGGTAAAGACCGTGGCCCCTTTAAGGCGATCGAACAGCTCGGAAATCAAGGGTATCGGGTAAGCGTTCTTGATCGTGATGCGATTGAGACCCCTGTAATCGATGCAAGGCCTCAACTCACCGCCCTTCTTTTTCACAAAGAAAAATCCAGCCCCTGCCGGGGACGAAGATTTGCGAATGTGTCCGCGTGAAAGCGCCTCCCTCACGTACTCCTCCATGGCCTCATTCTCCGCTACCGACAGTGGATAGACTTTGCCACGAGGAGGAACGGCACCAGATTGTAACTCTATGGCACAATCGTATGGGCGGTGCGGAGGTAGGGCAACCGCGCGCACCTTATCGAATACATCCCGGTACTCCTCGTATTCAGGAGGCAACAGAGAGTCCGAGGAAGTACACAGCAACTTGACAGACCCATGGATGCAACTAGCCCCACACTGCGGTGACCACGAGAGGATCTCGACCGATCTCCAATCGAAAGTCGGATTATGCTTCTGGAGCCAGGGGTACCCCAAGACCACCGAGTAGTGTGGAGACGAAATAACCTGGAGGCAGACCGACTCTCTGTGAACGGCACCAATGGCTATCCCCACTGGAAGGGTCTCATGAGTCACGTGTGGCGGCAGAAGGGGTCTGCCGTCTATCGCCTCAAGAGCCAGTGGGGAACCTCGAGCCTGCAGAGGAATGGAATTGGCGGCAGCGAACACACTATCAATGAACAAACCACCAGCACCAGAGTCCACCAACGCCTGGGTCGTCACCGAGCCCCCGACCCAGGAGAGGACAACAGTGATCAGTGGTTTGTCAACACGGGAAACCGGGGACGAGGAGACTCCACCCAAGATCTGCCCCCGACAGGATCTCAGGTACGAGCGTTTTCCCGGACGGTTCGGACATGCCAACCGAAAATGCCCACCGAGACCACAGTACATGCATCGGCCCTCGCGTCTCCGGAGTGCCCTCTCCCCCTCGGACAGGCGAGCAAGCCCCAGCTGCATGGGTTCACCCCCAGACAAGTCATCCCCAGGAGGCGTGGGAGGAGAGGGAGGCACGGGTGGGACAGCAAACGTAGGCACCAATCTGTTAGAAGACCTCCGCAGGTTCTCCTTAAAGGAAGGTCTCTCCCTGAGTCTGGTGTCAATCAAAATCAGGAAAGAAATAAGAGACTCGAGCTCAACTGGTAGGTCCTTAGCTGCAACCTCATCCTTCAAGGCATCCGAGAGACCATGAGAGAAAGCAGCGACCAGAGCCTCATTATTCCAGCCCACCTCTGCTGCCAGGGTACGAAACTCAATGGCGTATTCAGCTACGGATCGTGAACCCTGTCTGATGGACATAAGGAGCTTCGCAGCAGAGGCAGCACAAGCCGGCACATCGAATACCTTCCGAAGAGAAGCAACAAAACCGGAAAACTCGGCAACCACCGGATTGTTGTTCTCCCATAAAGGGCTGGCCCAGGCCAAGGCCTTGTCCGAGAGCAGCGAGATCAAGAAGCCCACCTTTGATCTCTCAGTGGGAAAGGCATGTGGCAGCAACTCGAAATAAATGCCCACCTGGTTAAGGAAACCTCGGCACTGAGTTGGCTCTCCCCCAAAGCGCTGTGGAAGAGGGGCAGAACCGGTCATACCCCGAAACACCGCAGGCGCAACAACAGGTGTCGGGGTAGACTCTGGCGCAACAACCCGAGCGGCAGTAGGAGCGAGCCCAGGAGCGACAACCGACCCAACAGGTGATCCTGCTGATCAAGTCTGGCAACCAGCGTGGGTAGCGAGGATGGCCCTGTACCGTCAGAATTCATGGCTTGGTCCTAATGTCACGGAACCATGAACCAGACGTACAACAAGAGATAAGAGAAAATAAGAAGGCTTTATTGAAAATAAAGCTGTAAAGCAAAAGTCCAAACGGATGGTGAAACCGAGCAGAGTCTTTGCGAAGCCAGAGGTCAGGAACCAGAAGGGTAGTCAGACGAAGCCAGGATCAGGAACCAGCAGGGTAGTCAGACGAAGCCACGATCAGGAACCAGCAGGGTAGTCAGACGAAGCCAGGATCAGGAACCAGAAGCAGCAGCAGTCTTAGAAGCATGTGAACTCAAGAGGACCAAGCAAGGAACTGAAGCCACAGACCTCCTATATATATGAGCTAGGCATCCAGCTCCTCCCAGTGGGAAGGAGGAGCCGCAGGGTGAAAGGCTACAAGAAACCCAGAAACCAAGATGGCCGCCAGCACATGTCAAACGAAGGAGAAAAGCAAGAAGGTAAGACCATGACACTTTGGTGCTCGACCAACACTAGTGCTAACGTATTCGGGGGGAAATGGGTAACACAATGTGGGGTGCATTTTATCCTGTTACCCCTTGTGAAAGTGAAAAATTTTGCTGTAAAGCCACTTTTCCTGGAAAAAATGTAAATTTTTAATTTTTACAGCCAAGTGTTTCCTAATTCTGGGAAACGCCTGATCGGCCAAAATGCTCACTACACACCTTGAAATATTCAATATACATGTTATGGATACAGAATTGTATTGCTGTGTGCACATATTTACCCTCCTGGCAGGGGCTGGTGACATCCTCCTCCCCCTCATCAGGACCTGGAGGGGGAAAACGGGTCCTGGGAGGGTCCGGCTTCTTCAGTGTCCACCTCCACCACTTTGCCCACATCAGGTGGGGGTGGCCCATCCTGCTTCTGGGAGGGTCCCGTCTGCTCTCCCTCCTCCTCCACAGACACCACCACTACCTCCAGTTCCTCTGTGGAAGGCCTGCGGCGGGCGGAGGGGAAGGGAACACCTGTAATCACACAATGTTCAGAATTTAAACAAAAATTTTTTTATATAAAAATCCAAATTAAGTGTATGTAATGTAATGATGGACGGGGCTTTTTGCTGGAATACAGAATGATGATTGCAGTTTATGTATATATTGTGAAGGGTAGCTTTCTTTCAGGTGATCATCCTCACAGATACGGCTTCAGGACACCAGGTTTTATGTCCAAACAGTGCATTTTTTGTGGCACACCAGCAAAAGCGGAACAACAAATCAATAAACACTTGCCCGTCCAGGCTCTAACTAATACATTAACGTGGAATGATATACAAAATAAATGGGCAGTCAGAGTCACATAGAAATCTAATAATACATTTTAATAAAATCAATACATTAGGAAAACCGTTAAACAAAGACGCAGTCTCAGCCGGGCAAGGCTGAGGGGCCATGAGGCTGGGTGGTAGCCTGGAGTTGGGGAATGCAGCGATGCCTGGGAGGGTCGTTGGGCCATAGTCAGGAAGACTACTGAGCCTTAATCCCCCACAAGAGACATTGGACTTGAGACCGTGTGTGAATGGTGCTCTGTACAGTCAGGAGGCTGTGGGACATTGGCTGGGAATGCCGCATCTGTTCACAGGGTGTGAACTGTACCTAATAGGTGAGTCAGGGACGTTAATGTATTAAATGTGTATATGGGACGGCTCACCCTATTAGAAAGATGGTTAGGTGCTCCAACTATAATTGATGCAACCGAATAAATACAAATATAGAGGAATACTATAAAAAATAGATGGGCACTCAGCAGTCAAAATCACATAGAAATCTAAAAACGCGCGTCGGGATGTGCAGTCTCCCTGTGGATTTGTTACTTTTAAGATACGGTATGTGACCTCTGTTTCTTTCCGCTTGTCTGATGTATTTCCTTGCGGTTTGGGCCTTCTGAACAAACATTTACTATACTTCTCTGTCATCCCATGTGGTTTGCACTTGCACTTTATTATGGGATTCTGTTGCATCTGATTGAATACTGCACTTGCACTTTACTATTGTATTCTGCTGCATCTGATTGAAAAGATATATATATAATCAAGACTCACACCTGAGAGTTGCTATTAGTTTTTTCCTGCTTATATTGCAGTTTGCATTTGCACTTTACATCTGATGATATTTTGCACTCTCATGGTGAGTGGATACCTTTTTAAATATATATCTTATATGGCAGTTTTTTCGCTTATAGGCTCTTATGTTTAGGTCATTTGCTTCATTATATTGTTGTACTCTATAAATTCTCCCAGGATTGTAATGCACCTTTTGCATTTGTCTGTCATCTCTTTTGTATGTTTTAAATCATGTATTCAATAATATAATATTTTAATAGCTTAGCAGCTCTCAGTGTCCGTTTATAGGTTTTCTAGTTGTTTCTGAGTTAAGCTCTTGTGAGGGGCTCTTTTGGTTATATCCTTGCTTTACGCAATTCTTTTGTAACCCATTTCTGTATTTAATCAGTATATGTCACTAATAGGCATTAAAGAAAAATATCTTGCTGCTGTCAAACACACGCACAGCAGTCCTTAAAAGGACTTTGGGGTCTTTGAAAAGCTTTCGGTAGTAAAAACAACAAATTTCTCTCCCTGCACTATCTGTCCCTTCCTCAGCACGGATGTCCCTGAGACTGATATATTTAGTGCAGGTAAAAATATATTGCTGCTCTAAAACACACACACACAGTAGTCCTTAAAAGGACTTTTGGGTCTTTGAAAAGCTTTCTTCGAATAATAACTGAGAATTTCACTCCCTACACTGCCTTTCCCTTCCTACCCTCTGCTCTCCCTGACTATGACTGATCCGAGCACGTGTCATCGGGTGCTATATATGACGCGTTTCGGCCAGCCAATCACTGTAATGCCAGCAACCAACATGGCTACTGCCATTACAGTGATGGCAGTAATTACCTGCACGTTTATTGGCTGATTAGCAGCTGCGAAACGTGCGAGAAGGAGACTCGAGCATGGCACTAGAGTACATGCCATGTGCCGAGCATAGCGATGCTCGAGCCGAGCCGGTATTCGGCCGAGCATGCTCACTCATCACTAATCAGCACCTTCCTAGTCATGTCTGTTAAAGGTTTAACCACCATTGAATAGTTCAAGATAAATTTACGTTAGTAGTTGGTAAACCCCAAAAACCTAATAAGCGCCTTCAGATTTTCAGGTCGATCCCAGTCCAACACACCATGGACCTTCTCGGGATCCATACGAAAACCTGAGGATGAGAGCAGGTAACCCAGAAATTGCACTTCCTGTACAGCAAATACACACTTTTCCATCTCAGCATACAACTTATTCTCTCTTAGGATCTGTAACACCTGTCTCACATGATCCTGATGAGTCTCCATATTAGGCAAATAAATTAGTATGTCATCAATGCATACAACTGCAAACCTCCCCACCAGACGATGAAAGATGTCATTGACAAAGTGTTGAAAACTGCAGGAGCATTGGTTAACCCAAAGGGCATGACCAGGTTTTCAAAATGACCCTCAGAGATATTAAATACAGTCTTCCACTCATCCCCGTCCTTGATCCTTACCAAATTATATGCCCCTCTCAGATCCAATTTAGAGAACACCTTAGCACTGACAATCTGACTAAACAAATCCGGAATCAAAAGAAGAGTGTAAGGATCATGGACGGTAATACGATTGAGCTCACGGAAGTCCAGAAATGGCTTCAGGTTACCATCCTTTTTCTTTACAAAGGAAAATCCAGCAGCCACTATGGACCTGGATGGTCTAATATGTCCCTTTGCCAAACTCTCGGTGAGATACTCTCGCATGGCCTTTCTTTCGGGTTCCAAAAGACTATACAAACGAGATTTGGGCAATTTAGCTCTGGGAATAAGATTGACGGGACAGTCATACTCCCGGTGCAGAGGCAACTCCTGATTACCACTCTCAGAGAACACATCAGAAAATTCTGAAATGAAAGAGGGAACAGTTTTAGTGGTAACCATGGAGAACAATGCATCAACTCCTTAAGGACACAGCCTTATTTCACCTTAAGGACCAGGCCATTTTTTGCAAATCTGACCAGTGTCACTTTAAGTGGTGATAACTTTAAAACGCTTTGACTTAGGCTACTTTCACACCTGCGTTAGGTGCGGATCCGTCTGGTATCTGCACAGACGGATCCGCACCTATAATGCAAACGCTTAGATCCATTCAGAACGGATCCGTTTGCATTACCATGAACAAAAAAAAAAACAAAAAAAAAACATTTTTTTTATTTTTTTTGTTCATGATAATTCAAACGGATCCGTTTTGACTTTACATTGAAAGTCAATGGGGGACGGATCCGTTTGAAAATTGAGCCATATTGTGTCAACTTCAAACGGATCCGTCCCCATTGACTTACATTGTAAGTCTGGACGGATCCGTTTGCCTCCGCACGGCCAGGCGGACACCCGAACGCTGCAAGCTGTGTTCAGGGGTCCGCCTGCTGAGCGGAGCGGAGGACAAACGGTGCCAAACTGATGCATTCTGAGCGGATCCGCCTCCACTCAGAATGCATTAGGGCTGGACGGATCCGTTCGTGGCCGCTTGTGAGAGCCTACAAACGAAACTCGCAAGCGGAGCCCCGAACGCTAGTGTGAAAGTAGCCTTATCCAGGCCATTCTGAGATAGTTTTTTCGCCACATATTGTAATTCATGACACTGGTAAGGCTACTTTCACACTAGCGTTCAGAGAGGATCCGTCTGGGGTCTGCACAGACGGATCCTCTCCTATAATGCAGACGTTTGGATCCGTTCAGAACGGATCCGTCTGCATTATAGTTTAGAAAAAACTCTAAGTGTGAAAGTTGTTCAGACGGATCCGTCCGGACTTTACATTGAAAGTCAATGGGGGACGGATCCGTTTGAAAATTGAGCCATATTGTGTCAACTTCAAACTGATCCATCCCCATTGACTTACATTGTAAGTCTGGACGGATCTATTTGCCTCAGCACGGCCAGGCGGACACCCGAACGCTGCAAGCTGCGTTCGGGTGTTCGCCTGCTGAGCGGAGGCTGAGCGCTGCCAGACTGATGCATTCTGAGCGGATCCGCATCCACTCAGAATGCATTGGGGCAGTACGGATGCATTCGGGGCCGCTTGTGAGAGCCTTCAAACGGAGTTCACAAGCGGAGCCCCGAACGCAAATGTGAAAGTAGCCTAAAATGGAGTAAAAAAAAGTTTCAATTTCTCTACTTCTATACATAGTAATACCTACAAAAATAGTTATTACTTTACATTCCCCATATGTCTACTTCATGTTAGGATCATTTTGGGAATTACATTTTTTTTTGGGGGGGGGACGTTACAAGGCTTTGAAGTTTAGAAGTAAATCTTAAAATTTCGCAGAAATCTTTAAAAACCAACTTTTTAAGGACCAATACAGGTCTGAAGTCACTTTGTGAGGCTTACATAATAGAAACCACCCAAAAATGACCCCATTCAAAACCGATTTTACAAACGTTGTTAACCCTTTAGGTGTTCCACAAGAATTAATGGAAAATAGAGATACAATTTGAAAATTTCACTTTTTTGACAGATTTTCCATTTTAATATATTTTTTCCAGTTACAAAGCAAGTGTTAACAGCCAAACAAAACTCAATATTTATGGCCCTCATTCTGTAGTTTACACCCCATATGTGGTCGTAAACTGCTGTACGGGCACACGGCAGGGCGCAGAAGGAAAGGAATGCCATATGATTTTTAGAAGGCAGATTTTGCTGGACTGTTTTTTTTGACACCATGTCCCATTTGAAGCCCCCCTGATGCACCCCTAGAGTAGAAACTCCTTAAAAGTGACCCCATCTAAGAAACTACACCCCTCAAGGTATTTAAAACTGATTTTACAAATGTCGTTAACCCTTTAGGTGTTACACAAGAGTTATTGGCAAATGGAGATCAAATTTCAGAATTTAAATTTTTGGGAAAATTTTCCATTTTAATCCATTTTTTCCAGTTACAAAGCAAGGGTTAACAGCCAAACAAAACTCAATATTTATGGCCCTGATTCTGTAGTTTACAGAAACACCCCATATGTGGTCGTAAACTGCTGTACAGGCACAGGGCAGGGCACAGAAGAAAAGGAATGCCATACGGTTTTTGGAAGGGAGATTTTGCTGGACTGGTTTTTTGGCACCATGTCCCATTTGAAGCCCCCCTGATGCACCCCTAGAGTAGAAACTCCAAAAAAGTTACCCCATTTAGGAAACTGCGTGATACGGTGGAAGTTTGTTTGTACTACACTGCACAAAAAAATAAAGGGAACACAAAAATAACACATCCTAGATCTGAATTAATTAAATATTCTTCTGAAATACTTTGTTCTTTACATAGTTGAATGTGCTGACAACAAAATCACACAAAAAAAAAATAATGGAAATCAAATTTTTTAACCCATGGAGGTCTGGATTTGGAGTCACCCTCAAAAATAAAGTGGAAAAACACACTACAGGCTGATCCAACTTTGATGTAATGTCCTTAAAACAAGTCAAAATGAGGCTCAGTAGTGTATGTGGCCTCCACGTGCCTGTATGACATCCCTACAACTCCTGAGGGATCTCCTCCCAGACCTGGACTAAAGCATCTGCCAACTCCTGGACAGTCTGTAGTGCAACGTGACGTTGGTGGATAGAGCGAGACGTGATGTCCCAGATGTGCTCAATTGGATTAAGGTCTGGGGAACGGGCGGGCCAGTCCATAGCATCAATGCCTTCATCTTGCAGGAACTGCTGACACACTCCAGCCACATGAGGTCTAGCATTGTCTTGCATTAGGAGAAACCCAGGGCCAACCGCACCAGCATATGGTCTCACAAGGGGTCTGAGGATCTCATCTCGGTACCTAATGGCAGTCAGGCTACCTCTGGCGAGCACATGGAGGGCTGTGCAGCCCTCCAAAGAAATGCCACCCCACACCATTACTGACCCAATGCCAAACCGGTCATGCTGGAGGATGTTGCAGGCAGCAGAACATTCTCCACGGCGTCTCCAGACTCTGTCACGTCTGTCACATGTGCTCAGTGTGAACCTGCTTTCATCTGTGAAGAGCACAGGGCGCCAGTGGCGAATTTGCCAATCTTGGTGTTTTCTGGCAAATGCCAAACGTCCTGCACGGTGTTGGGCTGTAAGCACAACCCCTATATGTGGACGTCGGGCCCTCATATCACCCTCATGGAGTCTGTGTCACGGATGGTGTACAGGAAACAAGACAATGCAAAATAATCTATGACTCACTGGATCCACAACTAAGGAACAAAAGGGAGACCCCTGCATGAGACCTGGCACATTCTCCCTGACTGCTCAGCCTATGCGAACACCCCAAAGGTGGATGGTCGCATATCCACGTACCTCGACTATCTAACGCCTGAAGACCCTACAATAGTGAGGGGACACGACCACCGGCTCCCTACACTAGACACGGAGGGAGTCAGGGTCTCCTAAGATCCAGCAAACAGAAAATCACAAATAAATAAACAGCACTTATCTTGCAGAAGACTGGGATATAGGAACAGCATGCACACACACTCCAGGAAGTTGTATAAGCCGCACACTACTGCATTATGGGGAGGAATTTAAAGGGAAGCAATCAGTCCAACTGCATGACAGCTGAGAGAGGCTAACGAGATGAGGAACTGAAACCAAAACAAAGAAAACTCAGGAGGTTCTGAAAGGCTTCTGTCAGAGCTTCTCAGCTGTCTGGTTGTGACAGTACCCCTCCCTCTACGAGTGGACTCCGGACACTCAGAGCCCACCTTCTCAGGATAGGACCTATGGAAAGCCCTGATGAGACGAGTGGCCTTAATGTCCGTCACTGGGACCCACATCCTCTCCTCAGGACCATAACCCTCCCAATGAACGAGGTACTGGAGAGAACCGCGGACAAGACGAGAATCCACAATCCTAGAGACCTGAAATTCAAGATTCCCATCAACCATAATCGGAGGAGGAGGCAAAGGCGAGGGTACAATGGGTTGAACATAAGGTTTCAATAAGGACTTATGAAAAACATTATGGATCTTCCAAGTCTGAGGAAGATCAAGACGGTAGGCAACAGGATTGATGACAGACAGGATCTTGTAAGGCCCAATAAACCTAGGACCCAACTTCCAGGAGGGAACCTTCAATTTGATATTCTTGGTAGACAACCACACCAGATCACCAACATTCAGGTCCGGACCAGGCACACGTCTCTTATCTGCCACACGCTTATATCTCTCACTCATGCTCTTTAGATTATCCTGAATGTTTTGCAAAATAGATGACAAAGACGAGGAGAATCTGTCCTCATCAGGTAAACCAGAAGACCCCTCTACCGAGAAAGTCCCAAACTGCGGATGAAACCCATATGCACCAAAAAATGGTGACTTATCAGAGGACTCCTGACGACGGTTATTTAAAGCAAACTCAGCAAGGGACAAAAAAGAACACCAATCCTCCTGATTCTCCGCCACAAAACAGCGCAGATATGTCTCCAGATTCTGATTGACGCGCTCCGTCTGGCCATTCGACTGCGGGTGGAAAGCAGAAGAGAATGACAACCGAACCCCCAAGCGAGAACAGAAAGCCTTCCAGAATCTGGAAAAACAAACTGCGTGCCCCTATCAGAGACTATGTCCGAAGAAATACCATGCAATTTTACAATGTGGTCAATGAATACCTGCGCCAGCGTCTTAGCATTGGGCAAACCCGGAAAAGGGATGAAATGCACCATTTTGCTAAAACGGTCCACCACCACCAGAATCACAGTCTTCCCCGAGGAACGAGGCAGGTCCGTTATGAAGTCCATGGACAGATGTGTCCAAGGACGGGAAGGAATGGGTAAGGGAAGGAGAGGACCTGATGGCCGTGAATGAGGGACCTTGGCACGAGCGCAAGTCTCGCAGGCTGCCACAAAACCCTCAACCGACTTACGAAGCGCAGGCCACCAGAATCTCTGAGTGATGAGATTCAGTGTGGCTCTTGCCCCCGGGTGCCCAGCAAGGACCGTATCGTGGTGTTCCTTAAAAATCTTGTGTCTCAAAGCGAGAGGCACAAACAACCTCCCAGGAGGACAAAGATCAGGAGCCTCTGACTGGGCTGCCTGCACCTCTGCCTTCAATTCAGGAAAAAGAGCAGAGACCACCACACCTTGAGCCAAAATGGGACCGGGGTCTTCAAAACTCCCACCTCCCGGAAAAAACAAGGTGACAGGGCATCTGCCTTCACATTCTTAACCCCAGGGCGGAACGTAACAACAAATTCAAACCTTGAAAAGAACAAAGACCATCTGGCCTGTCTCGGGTTCAGACGCTTGGCTGACTCCAAGTAGGCCAGATTTTTATGGTCAGTAAACATGGTAATAGGGTGTCTGGCTCCCTCTAGCCAATGGCGCCATTCCTCAAAAGCCAACTTGATGGCCAACAATTCCCTATCTCCCACATCGTAATTTCTCTCTGCGGAGGAGAGTTTCTTCGAGAAAAAGACACACGGTTGCCATTTGGCAGGAGAGGAACCCTGAGACAAGACCGCACCCACACCTACCTCAGAAGCATCAACCTCAACTATGAAGGGTAAAGAAATATCAGGTTGTACCAGGATGGGAGCGGAAGCAAAACTCTCCTTGATATTAGAAAAGGCCTTACGCGCCTCTACCTACCAGGAAGAAAAATCTACCCCCTTTCTGGTCATATCAGTGAGTGGTTTAACAACAGAGGAATAATTCAAAATAAATTTCCTGTAATAATTGGCAAAGCCCAAAAAACGCATCAGCGCCTTCTGATTCTCAGGAAGCTCCCACTCAAGCACAGCGCGGACCTTCTCGGGGTCCATGCGAAAACCAGAAGCGGAGAGAAGAAACCCCAGAAATTGAATTTCTGGAACCGCAAACACACATTTTTCCAGTTTCGCGTATAATTTTTTCTCCCGCAGGATGAGCAAGACCTGACGTAAGTGTTCCTTATGAGTTTTGAAATCAGGAGAAAAAATCAAAATGTCATCCAAATACACTAATACAAATTTTCCCATTAAATGATAAAAAATGCAGTTCACGAAATGCTGAAAAACGTCTGGGGCATTCATCAAACCAAAAGGCATAACCAAATTCTCAAAATGGCCCTCAGGGGTATTGAAGGCCGTCTTCCATTCGTCTCCTTCTCTGACCCTGACCAGGTTGTATGCCCCTCTTAGGTCTAATTTGGAAAATACTTTAGCCCCAACAACCTGGTTAAACAGGTCCGGGATCAGAGGAAGCGGATAAGGGTCACGAATAGTGATACTGTTCAGCTCCCTGAAATCCAGACAAGGTCTTAAAGAACCATCTTTTTTCTTAACAAAGAAAAAAACAGCGGCAACAGGTGACTTCGAGGGTCGTATGCGTCCTTTTCTCAGACTCTCAGAGATATAAGCACGCATAGCGACCCTCTCAGGTTGGGAAAGATTGTATAAACGAGATTTAGGCAGTTTGGCGCCTGGGATGAGATTAATAGGGCAATCGTACTCCCTGTGCGGGGGCAAATCCTGAACTCCACTCTCAGAGAAGACATCCGAAAATTCAGAGAGGAAAGGTGGTACAATCTTAGTAGAAACCTCAGAAACAGATGTCGTGAGGCAATTCTCTCTGCAAAAGTCACTCCAACCATTTATTTGCCTCGCTTGCCAATCAATGGTGGGGTTATGTTTAGTAAGCCAGGGTAGCCCCAACACTAGATGAGTAGGTTATCCGCTAAGGACGAAACATGACACATCCTCAACATGAGTATCACTCACAATTAAACGGATATTGTGAACTATGCCCTTTAATGATCTCTGAGAAAGTGGAGCGGAATCAATAGCAAAACAGGAATATCCTTTCCCAAAGTGCATACCTGGAAACCATGAGTTATTGCAAATTGACTATCAATGAGATTGACAGCTGCTCCACTATCCACAAAAATCTCACAAAAAATGTTCTTGCTCTCTAGCGCCACCCTAGCAGGCAGGACAAAACGGGAACTACAAGCAAACGGAAAACCTTCAATCTCCGCCTCAACCCTGCCAATAGTAACAGACGGAACATTTTTAAAAGATTTTTTCCTTTTTGTTTCTTTATTACTCCCAGAAAACTGCCTGAATCTCCTAGAGGGACAAACATTTGCCAAATGATTTATACCTCCACAACGAAAACAAACCCTGCCATGCGGGCTGAATCTTCTATTGTCAGAGGCAATCAACCCCAGCTGCATGGGCTCCTGCTCAGAAGGGGCTGACAGCGACTGAGACCCCTGCGCACAGAATGAGACCGCTGCACTGTACCGGGACTGAGTATGACAGGAAGGAGAGATCTCTCCTCTCTCTCTAAGACGCCTGTCAATACGAACGGCCTGAGACATAGCAGAGTCCAAGGAGATAGGCCTCTCATGAAAGGCAAATGCATCTTTCAATCCCTCTGAAAGACCATGCAAAATTGACTTCGGAGTGCAGCATCATTCCAACCAGTATCAGCTGCCCATCTCCGAAATTCTGAGCAGTATATCTCTGCGGATTGTTTACCCTGGCATTACAGACGTAGTCTAGACTCAGCCAGAGCAATACGATCCGGATCATCATATATCTGACCCAGGGCTAAAAAGAATTCATCCACTGAACAGAGGGGCCGTGCCCCCTCCGGCAGCGAAAAGGCCCAGGACTGAGCGTTACCCCTGAGCAGCGATATAATGATCCCCACACTCCGTTCCTCATCACCAGAGGAATGGGGAAGAAGGCGAAAATGGAGTTTGCAAGCCTCTCTAAAACGCACAAAATTCTCACTACCCCCGGAGAACGTATCCGGGAGCGAGATCTTAGGCTCAGAACAAACTCCATGAACGCAAGCTGAAATGGTCACTTGAAACTGCGAAAAAGTCTTACGGAGATCAGCTACCTCCAATGAAAGACCCTGGAAGCGTTCAGCCAAAAGTGAAACCGGATCCATGCTTAAGACGGTTTTGGCGGCTTATAATGTCACGGATGGTGTACAGGAAACAAGACAATGCAAAATAATCTATGACTCACTGGATCCACAACTAAGGAACAAAAGGGAGACCCCTGCATGAGACCTGGCACACTCTCCCTGACTGCTCAGCCTATGCGAATACCCCAAAGGTGGATGGTCGCATATCCACGTACCTCGACTATCTAACGCCTGAAGACCCTACAATAGTGAGGGGACACGACCACCGGCTCCCTACACTAGACACGGAGGGAGTCAGGGTCTCCTAAGATCCAGCAAACAGAAAATCACAAATAAATATACAGCACTTATCTTGCAGAAGACTGGGATATAGGAACAGCATGCACACACACTCCAGGAAGTTGTATAAGCCGCACACTACTGCATTATGGGGAGGAATTTAAAGGGAAGCAATCAGTCCAACTGCATGACAGCTGAGAGAGGCTAACGAGATGAGGAACTGAAACCAAAACAAAGAAAACTCAAGGAGGAGGTTCTGAAAGGCTTCTGTCAGAGCTTCTCAGCTGTCTGGTTGTGACAGTCTGTTTCTGACCGTTTGAGCAGACACATGCACATTTGTGGCCTGCTGGAGGTCATTTTGCAGGGCTCTGGCAGTGCTCCTCCTGTTCCTCCTTGCACAAAGGCGGAGGTAGCGGTCCTGCTGCTGGGTTGTTGCCCTTCTACGGCCTCCTCCACGTCTCCTGATGTACTGGCCTGTCTCCTGGTAGCGCCTCCATGCTCTGGACACTACGCTGACAGACACAGCAAACCTTCTTGCCACAGCTCGCATTGATGTGCCATCCTGGATAAGCTGCACTACCTGAGCCACTTGTGTGGGTTGTAGACTCCGTCTCATGCTACCACTAGAGTGAAAGCACCGGCAGCATTCAAAAGTGACCAGGGGGCTGGATCTCACAGGCTCGTCACCGGAAGGCAGCGCAATGCCTTCCTTAGGCATCGGGCTGCCTTCCATGCCATCGGGTCTTCCCTACAGCCCCACAAGGACCCGATGGCACTGCCGATCGCCGCCGCCGCAACATTGAAAAGCCGCAAACCGCAGGCCCCACTGTCGATAAATGCTTAGATTTTCCCAGTTTTGGACTCTAGCGCCACCTCCGCAGACAGGAGAAAACAGGTACTACCAGTAAAAGACAAAAGTAGTTTCTCTTGCTCTTTACCCACACCACCAATTGTAATTTGGGGATTAAACATCTTTTTCTTTTTGTTTACACCTTGATGCTGCAAGTACGGACAAATATTCACAAAATGTCCCTTCTTGCCACAACAAAAGCAGACTCCTTTCACATGACCCAAGCTTTTGAATAGGCTCAACACCAGTGTCTCTCCACCATAAGTGTCAAAGGAAACAGTACCCTTGTTGGACAGTACGTCCTGAAGGTGAGGACCCCTAGATCTCTCCCTCAGGTGTCTATGAAGATGTACAGCAAGGCACTTAGCTGCTTCCAATGACTCAGGATATTCAAGAGAAGCCAACGCATCCTGCAGTCTCTCAGAGAGACCCTGACAGAATTGGCTACCGAGAGCAGGATCGTTCCACTCTGTATCAGTAACCCATCTCCTAAATTCAGAGCAATAGATCTCCGTGGAACCTTCTCCCTGCCGCAAACCCTGTAACTTGGTCTCGGCCTGAGACATCCGATCCGGGTCATCGTAGATAAGACCCAAGGCTCTAAAGAATTAATCTAACGATCGGAGGGACGGTGATCTGGTCAGCAGAGAAAAAGCCCAAGATTGGGCGTCCTCTTTAAGCAACGAAAATCATACCCACACGTTGACACTCATCCCCAGAAGAGTATGGACGCAGCCTAAAGTATAATTTACATGACTCCCTGAACCAGATAAAATTGTCACTACCCCCGGAAAACCTGTCCGGGAGAACCACTTTCGGTTCAGGGCAGGCCTGGGACCCACCACCGGAACCAGCAGCCTGTAGACTGAATCTGCAAGACCATCGCGCGAAGGTCTGCTACCTCCAAAGTCAGATTTTGCAGCTGTTCGACCAGTGCAGACATAGTATCCATAGCTGCACAGATCAGAACAAAAAATGTCCGTATGGGCTCTGGATAATGTAACGGATATAGTAGGGGAGAACACCAAAAGACAACAAGAAGGAAGAGGAAAAACACTAGGCCTCACCACTATGGAAGGAAAAGGGTCAACACCTATAAAACCCTGCTCCTGGCCCTAACTCCTATCCGTATGGTTACCTCTCGATGGTAGAGTTTCCCATACAGAGGAACCTGGAAAACCCTGGTTCGGATGCCCTAAAGGTAATGACAGGGCAGAAACAACCCGTTCCTTCCCTGGTGAAGGAACCAGCGTCTCGCTGAGGCCTAGTAAACAACCTGGGGGGGGGGGGAGGAATACAAAACACAACAAACGGAACACTTAACTTCTGAGGATGATGGATGAACAGGACTTCAACAAGAACCACACTCTAGCTCTTCCAAAACCAAATGAAGCTATCCAGAGCAAGGAGTGATGGGTAATGTCAGACTAAATAGGTAAAGGTCACATGATCCACACCTGAACAGGAGGTGTGGACATACCAGCAACACACAGACAAAGTGAAACAAAAAAAGGCTGTCAGATCACTCATGTGCAGTCAGTTTTTCAGACCTTCTAACACCTGTCACCATATACGGAAAAAGTGCACTGGATGTCACTGATATTTTAGCGATGCGCACACTTTAAACAGGAGATGTGGCGCAGATAATTTAACTGTCCGCAGCAGACACCGTCTACGGAAAAAGTGCACTGGATGTCACTGATATTTTAGGGATGCGCACATTTTACACAGGAGATGTGGCACAAATAATTTAACTGTCCGCAGCGGCCTATTACACGGTATTCAGCGCAGGATGCGATAAAAATATATATATTAAAGGACTTTTTGGTCTCTGAAAAGTTTTTTGTATAAAAGTCTTCCTATTACACTCCCCACACTGTCTGTCCCTTCCTATGTACAGCTCTCCCTAATACTGAGAAATTTAGCGCAGGTTGCGCTAGAAACATATATTGCTGCTGTCACACACAATAGTCCTTACAAGGACTTTTGGGTCTCTGAAACTTTTTTGTCCCAAAAAAATATTCAATTACACTCCCTACACTCTCTGTCCCTTCCTATGCTCAGCTCTCCCTGACTACGAATTAGTAGTGTTGATCGCAAATATTCTAATCGCGAATTTTTATTGCGAATATTGGAACTTCGAGAATTCGAGAAAATCTAGAATATATTGCTATATCTTCGTAATTGCGAATATTCTAGATTTTTTTTCATCAGTACCCATGATCCTTCACTGCTTCTTGCTTGTGGGCCAATGAGAAGGCTTCAATATCTTTGACTTTAGGTGTAGTGTTTTTGAATTTAGGTGTATTGTTGATTGCAAATTTTAGTATTTCAAATTTTAATTGCAAATTTTTCGATTGGCGATTTTCGCAATCAAGAAAATAATGACTGGAGATCACGAATTCACGAATTAGTGAATATATGCCGAATATTCGCTCAACGACTAAGTTCAGGACGTGTGCCATGCACGGCACGAGTGTAATTTTTCCCTCAGCGCGCTCAGCAGATTGGCACTATTGTCGCACACCACTTAACCAACTGTCAAATTGAGTGGGGTTAGCCACTGATCGACCTGTGACCGCAGAGCTGAAAGCAGTGCAGGACCGGTGTGGCTCTTGGCTGCCAGGCACAACAGCCGCAGCACAGCATGGAAACGTCTCACCTGGGATGTCGAATAGGTTCTAAAGAGCTTGGGGGGTTCAGCGGTAGCAGTGGAAAAGCAGGAGTCAGCCAAGGAGGAGACGAAGGATGGAGTAGGAGGAGGAGAAGAAGAGGCAGGCCTGCATGCGATCCGTGGCAGCAACACCAAATCCACACGGCAGCCACGGGTTACATGCTTGAAGGCTGTCATAAGGTTCACCCAGTGGGAAGTAAAAGTTATGTACCTTCCCTGCCCGTGTTTGCTAGACCACATGTCTGTGGTCAGATGTATCTTGGCACCGACACTGTGTGCCAGAGATATATTCACTTGCCGCTGAACGTGGCCATATAACTCTGGGATGCCCTCCTGGGAGAAATATTTCCTTCCGGTGACCTTCCATTGCGGTGTGCCAATGGCCACAAATTTTCTAAAGGCCTTCGTGTCCACCAGTTTATATGGCAGTAGTTGGCGGGATAGCAGTTCCGACAAGCCAGTGGTCAGCCTTTGGGCAAGAGGGTTATCCAGCATCATCAACATTTTACGCTCAATATTTGGTGGAAACAGGTATATCAAAACCTTTAATCAGTATTTTGTGGAATCAGGTATCTCGCAGGCCTCAATCAATATTTGGTGGAAGCAGATATATCAATCCCTTTAATCAGTATTTAGTGGAAGCAGGTGTATCGCAGGCCTCAATCGGTATTTTGTGGAAGCAGGTATACCAAACCCCTTAATAAGGATTTTGTGGAAGCAGGTATATCGCAGGCCTCAATCAATATTTGGTGGAAGCAGGTATATCAATCCACTTAATTAGTATTTTGTGGAAGCAGGTATATTGCAAGCCTCAATCAATATTTGGTGGAAACAGGTATATTGAACCCCTTAATAAAATTTTTTTGGAAGCAGGTATATATCGCAGCCCTCAATCAGTATTTTGTGGAAGCAGGTATATCAAACCCCTTAATTAGTATTTTGTGAAAGCAGGTATCTCGCAGGTCTCAATCAATATTTAGTCAAAGCAGGTATATCAATCTTCTTAATCAGTATTTTGTGAAAGCAAGTATCTCGCAGGCCTCAGTCAATATTTAGTGGAAGCAGGTATATCAATCCCCTTAATCAGTATTTTGTGGAAGCAGGTATATCGCAGGCCCCAATCAATATTTGGTGGAAGCAGGTATATTGAATCCCTTAATCAGTATTTTATGGAAGCAGGTATATCGCAGCCCTCAATCAATATTTGGTGGAAACTTGTATACCAAACCCCTTAATCAGTATTTTGTGGAAGCAGTTATATCGCAAGCCTCAGTCAATATTTGGTGGAAACAGGTATATCAAATTCCTTAATCAGTATTTTGTGGAAGCAGGTATATAACGAAGCCCTCAATCAGTATTTGGTGGAAGCAGGTATATCAAACCCCTTAATCAGTATTTTGTGGAAGTAGGAGTATCGCACCTCTCAATCAATATTCGGTGGAAGCAGGTATATCGAAACCCTTAATCAGTATTTGGTGGAAGCAGGTATATCACACCCCTTATTTATTTATTTTTGCCACAACAGTTATATCAGATCCCCCTGTTTTTTTGGGGCAACAGGTATATCGCAGCCGTCAATCAGTATTTTGTGGAAGTAGGTACATTACACCCCTCAATCCGTTTTTTGGGGGCAACATGTATATTAGACCCGTTGCAAATAGTTGTTCCAATAGCATTTGTCCCTCTATATACAGTAGCTGCGGTATCACAGCAGAACCGCACAAAACTGGTGCACAATACAAATTCACTATAATATACACTGCTCAAAAAAATAAAGGGAACACTTAAACAACACAATGTAACTCCAAGTCAATCACACTTCTGTAAAATTAAACTGTCCACTTAGGAAGCAACACTGAGTGACAATCAATTTCACATGCTGTTGTGCAAATGGGATAGACAACAGGTGGAAATTATAGGCAGTTAGCAAGACACCCCCAATAAAGAAGTGGTTCTTCAGGTGGTGACCACAGACCACTTCTCAGTTCCTATGCTTCCTGGCTGATGTTTTGGTCACTTTTGAATGCTGGCAGTGCTTTCACTCTAGTGGTAGCATGAGACGGAGTCTACAACCCACACAAGTGGCTCAGGTAGTGCAGCTTATCCAGGATGGCACATCAATGCGAGCTGTGGCAAGAAGGTTTGCTGTGTCTGTCAGCGTAGTGTCCAGAGCATGGAGGCGCTAATAGGAGACAGGCCAGTACATCAGGAGATGTGGAGGAGGTCGTAGGAGGGCAACAACCCCGCAGCAGGACCGCTACCTCCACCTTTGTGCAAGGAGGAACAGGAGGAGCACTGCCAGAGCCCTGCAAAATGACCTCCAGCAGGCCACAAATGTGCATGTGTCTGCTCAAATGGTCAGAAACAGACTCCATGAAAGTGATATGAGGGCCCGACGTCCACAGGTGGGGGTTGTGCTTACAGCCCAACACCGTGCAGGACGTTTGGCATTTGTCAGAGAACACCAAGATTGGCAAATTCACCACTGGCACCCTGTGCTCTTCACAGATGAAAGCAGGTTCACACTGAGCACATGTGACAGACGTGACAGATTCTGGAGACGCCGTGGAGAACGTTCTGCTGCCTGCAACATCCTCCAGCATGACCGGTTTGGCATTGGGTCAGTAATGGTGTGGGGTGGCATTTCTTTGGAGGGCTGCACAGCCCACCATGTGCACGCCAGAGGTAGCCTGACTGCCATTAGGTACCGAGATGAGATCCTCAGACCCCTTGTGAGACCATATGCTGGTGCGGTTGGCCCTGGGTTCCTCCTAATGCAAGACAATGCTAGACCTCATGTGGCTGGAGTGTGTCAGCAGTTCCTGCAAGACGAAGGCATTGATGCTATGGACTGGCCCGCCCGTTCCCCAGACCTGAATCCAATTGAGCACATCTGGGACATCGCTCTATCCACCAACGTCACGTTGCACCACAGACTGTACAGGAGTTGGCAGATGCTTTAGTCCAGGTCTGGGAGGAGATGCCTCAGGAAACCGTCCGCCACCTCATCAGGAGCATGCACAGGCGTTGTAGGGAGGTCATACAGGCACGTGGAGGCCACACACACTACTGAGCCTCATTTTGACTTGTTTTAAGGACATTACATCAAAGTTGGATCAGCCTGTAGTGTGTTTTTCCAGTTTAATTTTGAGTGTGACTCCAAATCCAGACCTCCATGGGTTGAAAAATTTGATTTCCATTTTTTTATTTTTGTGTGATTTTGTTGTCAGCACATTCAACTATGTAAAGAACAAAGTATTTCAGAAGTATATTTAATTAACTCAGATCTAGGATGTGTTATTTTTGTGTTCCCTTTATTTTTTTGAGCAGTGTACTTTCACACCTAACAATAGCACACCTTTACCTGTCCTTAATAGAAACAAACGTAGAATGTGACGGCAGATAAGAACCATTTGGCCCATCTAGTCTGCCCAATATACTGAATACTATGAAAAGCCCTTGGCCCTATCTTATATGAAGGATGGCCTTATGCCTATCCCATGCATGCTTAAACTCCTTCACTGTATTTGCAGCTACCACTTCTGCAGGAAGGCTATTCCATGCAAACACTACTCTCTCAGTAAAGTAATACTTTCTGATATTACTTTTAAACCTTTGCCCCTCTAATTTAAAACGATGTCCTCTTGTAGCAGTTTTTCTTCTTTTAAATATTCTCTCCTCTTTTACCGTGTTGATTCCCTTTATGTATTTAAAAGTTTCTATCATATCCCCTCTGTCTCGTCTTTCTTCCAAGCTATACATGTTAAGGTCCTTTAATCTTTCCTGGTAAGTTTTATCCTGCAATCCATGTACCAGTTTAGTAGCTCTTCTCTGAACTTTCTCCAATGTATCAATATCCTTCTGGAGATATGGTCTCCAGTACTGCGTACAATACTCCAAATGAGGTCTCACTAGTGCTCTGTAGAGCGGCATGAGCGCCTCCCTCTGTCTCCTGGTAATACCTCTCCCTATACACCCAAGCTTTCTGCTCGCATTTCCTGCTGCTCTATGACATTGTCTGCCTACCTTTTGTGGCCCTATTAGCTAGCGTTTGGTGTCCCTAACAGCCTGTCCCTGCTCCACAAAGCAACCTCTCCCTACAGAATGTAAAATGGCTGCCTGGTTGTGTTCTGTTATAGGGTGTGGGTGTGTCTATGTGCTGAAATGTTTCAATTGGCTGTCCTGTCCCACCTGATGGATGTGTCATGGTTCAAAGTTAAGCGCAATGCAAAAGAATATGGCGCCGGCGGACATCGCCATATGTTCGCACGTTCGGCAAATCGCGAGCGCGCAAAGTTTGCCACGAAATGACCGCTGGGCGAACCGCAAGGCCATCTCTAGTACACATTTAGTTGAGCAGTATGTGTGGATGAGGAAGTTGTGAAGTTTCTCAGTTTCACTTTAACTACTAATTTAAGAAAGAAAAAATTGCACTGTTGCATTAATTAAGTTATTTATTTGAATAGTGGTCTTATTAGGTCACTATTCATCTACAATTTTGAGATACATGACAACCATTTATGATGAGGAAAATTATTTGAAGGTAGGGCTAAAGCGTGACAGGGAAAAGGTTTTGCTTGCCACCGAAATATCTAAATAGGAAGTAACATCTGGTTGTCCTGTGCCTCAAGGTGCACTAGGTGTTCTCAGAGTCTAGCGATATGACTGATCTGGGCTTATGACTGCCTTCGTCTTGAGATATGATATCAATTGGGTTTACCTTTAAGCGCAAAGAACCATCACAGGTCCTTAGCTCCCCAAAACGCATTGCATGTCTTTTGCTGAATAAAATCCAGAAGAATCCACTTACCTGAATATCCTTGATGGTTCTTTGCGCCTAAAGGGAAAACGACTTGATATCATTTGTCATCCTCCTGGGGATCAGGCGTTCCATTTGGAGGTACCACACCCGCTGGCTTCAAACCTCACACATTTGTATCAACATATCCTGCTCTCAATAGCGTTGTGTCTATCATAGCACAATCAAAAGGTGAGCCTCTATTTGGAGTTTGTTATACCCAGGCCAGTAGGCCACCACCTGGACGTATTTACCCTATGTTGCGCCTTTTTGTGTTTACACAGTAAACTTTGCCTTCTTCACTGCAATTTGTCTTGAAATATAACTATGACAGTAAAGGTGTCCATACACATTTCTGTCAGGCAGGCCAACCATCTAATGTATGTGTGGTGACTGTGGTTATAATTTCTACCATAGCTACAGTAACAAGAGCAGCTCAGGCACATAAATTGCTACTTCAGCAATTAAATAACAGAGAAAATGGAAAAGCCTGGATCATCATGAGTACATACGTTTCTTGTGGGCAGAGAGGAGCTGTAAACATAGAAAATCTCCACTCTACACTGCATATGCCATAAATTGCCCAGTAAGAGAACTGTGCTTCATATTTCCAACTAGTCAAGTTATTGACTGGGAATTATAACCCCCAATGTCTTTCTTTTGGCACATTTTACCATGCATTGAATCCCCTCTATACACAGAATATTATTGTTACATATTTTATAATCTTTTGTCTGACTTGGGTTATAAATCACCGAAACTACAGTCTTCATTTCTGTATCAGTAACACAGTAACTCTTGAGGGAAATATAAAATAGAAATCAATATGAAATCCTGGCAGTCTTTACTGGCATTTACCTTTCTTATGTAATATACTGTGTACTATGGATCTTTTATTATGGTGTATTTCTCCTGTCTGTGTCAGGTCAGTTGTACAGTATTAGGTTAGGTCCCTATCTGATCATCTTCAGTTCTTTTAAATATTTTAGTAGATTGCTGTTATAATGGCTGTATCCACTAAATGAGCCAACACAGCCTTCATATATTATAGCTCTATGGTCGCCAGTAAACTTAAGGAACCTTGGTTTTGATTAGCCTATACACCACACCACCACTAGAACATGACAACTGTGTGCAACCTGGTCAATTTATTATAGAATAATACAGATTGCTTACTATATACACTACATGGACAAAAGCTTTGGGACACACCAATTAATCATTGAATTCAGGTGTTTTATTCAGTCCCATCGCCACCGGTGTCTAAAATCAATCACCTAGTAGAGATGAGAGAATTTCCAAAAATTCACTTCAGGTCAGATTCCAACGAATCAGCTATCTAATTCAATTCAGATACAAATAAATTTGACCAGAATTTAAAAGTGCCCCAAATGTCTAGGAAAGTTCTGGAGTGTATGACACCGTGGGGCTGTATGACACCCCTTTAGAGCTCTTTACCATCAAGACAGCATTAACCATGTCAAAGAGATGAGAGATATCATAGTGGCGCTCCATGTCTGTCACCATCCCATCCCTCACTGGAGACTGCAACCTGTGCCAGGCTGCAAGATCTCCTCCTGTTTCCCATAGGGTGCATGCATGTAACAGCGGCTTCTGTGCGCCGCTGTTCCCCTGCTTACCACCACGGTCCCTGTCGCCCTGTTCAACAGTGATCTGCTGCTAGTGCTTTCCTATTCACCACTCCAGTCCTGGTCTCTGTCTTTGTGGCTGCTGTTTGTTCTGGGATCCGCTTCACAGTTTCCTTTCAGGCCTGTTCATCAACTCTGAAGCTTTGCTGCCTGCCCTAACCATAGCCTGTTTATTGCATTGATCCATTGCAGCCTACCCCTACCTCAAACTTATTTTCCAGATTTGCACAGTTTCTGCCTACCCTTATCTCTGCCTATTTCTTGACTATGAGTATTGCCTGATCCCTCAATGCTTCATACTGGTGTCTCTAACTCCTGTGGGTCAGCCGCTAACTAAACTGGGACTATTCCAAGTGGTAGAGGCCTGGCAGCTCCCCTGCAAGGAGGGCCAGATCCCTGTACAGGGGACTGCCGGGATAACGCCCTTAGGCCTAGCCAAAAGCCAAACTGGATAGTTGGTACAGTGCATCTACATCAACTGCCCGCTACAAGAGATAATGCTGCGGGCTGGGGTTGTTTTTCAGGAATTGGCCTAGGCCCCTTAGTTCAAGTGAAGGGAAATCTTAATGCTTCAGCAGACATTTTGGAAAGTTGCATGCTTCCAGCTTTGTGGGAACATTTGGGGGAGACCCTTTTCTGTTCCAACATGACTGTGCCCCAGTGCTTAAAGCAGGGTCCATAAAGGCAGTTTTAACACAAAGGGAGAACATCTCCATATTAATGCCTATGGATTAAGAAAGGGATGTCATTAAAGCTCCTGCAGGTATAATGTGTAAGTTTCCATATAGTGAATATACACTCATGGCAAAAAGTTTTGAGACTGAAAAAACTTTGGTTTTCTCAAAGTTTGCTGCTTCAATGTTTTTAGATCTTTTTGTCAGATGCTTCTATGGGTTACTGAAGTACAATTATAAGCATTACATAAGTTTTTTTTAACCTTATAGACACATACATGAAGTTTATCCAAAGACTAGAATTTTTCCAGTGTTGACCCTTCCTTTTCAAGACTTCTGCAATTTTGCCCTGGCATGCTGGATCCTTGTGACATGGTGCTCCATTTTGATTGAAAAGCATTGTTCATCACTAAATTGCTCCTGGATCATTTGTGGAAGTTGCCCTTGGGGAATGTTTTCATACAATTCTTTGTTCTTTGCAGATTTTTTTAATGCAAAATTGCTAGTGGTCTAATTCCTTTGGATGAAAAGTAACCCCGCACATGAATGGCCTCAGGATGCTTTACTGTTGTCTTGACACAGAGCTCATAGTAGCGCTCACCTTTTTGTTTCCAGATGATAATTTTTCCAGATGTCCCAAACAGTCTCAAGAGGTCTTCCTAAAAACGGCCTCTGCAGTCCAATCCCTGTACTTCCTTCAAAATGTCAGTTTGTCCTTGATTTTTTTTCTTGGAGAAAAGTGGCCTTTTTGCTGCCCTTCTTGACATTAGGCCATCCTCTAAATCCTTTGCATCACTGTGTATGCAGATGCACTAACACCTGCCTGCTGCCATTCCTGAACAAGGTATGCACTGGTGGGGACCAAATGCTATAGCAGAATCCTCCCTGCACTTGCTGGACTTTTTTGGGTGCCCAGAAACCTTCTTCACAGCAATAGCTACTCTCTCCTTGAAGTTCCTGGTGATACGATAAATGGTGAATTAGGTGCAATCTTACAAGCACCAATGTCCTTGTCCGTGAAGTCCTTTTGATGCAAAGCAATTATGATTAAATCTGTTTTTATGGAGGTATCCATGGTTAACAGAAGAAAACAATGATTTCAAACACCACCACCCCACACTTTTAAAGCAACCAGTCTTCTCTTCTATTTCAATAAGCATAACAGAGTGATATCAGCTTCCTTGCCCTCATCAACACTTTCTCCTGCGCTAATGAGAAAATCTCTGAAATAATGTTAGCAGGTCATTTTGTGGCAGAAATGAAAAGAAGAGGAAATTGAGTTTTGTGATTAACGCTTAGTGACCAAGCAATTTCTTTCTTTCATTTATTTATTTCATTTATTTTTCACATACACATAACTTATTGATTAACTGTTATTAACTCTTTCTGGGGGGTAGGGAAAAAACAGCAATACTGCCACAGCTTTTAGGGCTCATGCACACGACCATATGTATTTTGCGGATTGCAAAACATGGATCTGCAAAAATATGGATGATGTCCATGTGACACCGCATTGCATCCTTTTTTTTTGCAGATCCATTGTAACAATGCCTGTGCTTTTCTGCAAAACAGACAAGAATAGGACATGTTCTATCTTTTTTGCAGAATGGCCATGCAGACAAACGGAAATGGAATGCACACAGAGTCATTTCAGGTTTTTTTGCGGACCTGTTGAAGTGAATGGTTCCGCATAGAGGCCACAAAAAAAAAACTGAACGAACATGGAAAAAAATAAATTTGTGTGCATGAGCCCTTACATTGAAAATTTTGCAGCCTTCATTTTTTGGCATAAATAACATAACTTTGTTCTCTGGATCAGTCTGTTTACAGCGATTTTTACAGGATGAATTATACTTTTTTACTGTATAATTTTGGGGTGCATAGCACTTTTAAATCACTTTATTTTAATTTATTTTTTGGTGGCAAATAAGCAAAAAACTAAAATTTTGGCTTTTTTCACAGTGTTCGCCAAATGGAATACATTACAAGATATATGTGTAGTGTGGGTTGTAACGGATGCGTTGATAACAAATATGTGGAGGGGATTTTTTTTTGCAACTTTTTTCACTGAAAAGCTTTTTTCGTATCAACGGTTTGTTTTTTACTTTGAAAATGTTTTATTTAATAAGACCTTTTCAACCTTTTTAACCATTTACTAATCCCACAATGGGACTTCAACAGGGAACCTTTTGATCACTTCTATAATACATTGTACTGCTTAGACTGGGTTCACATCTCAATTTTGTTTCCCGTCCCGGTCACCGCCTGTTAGTTGGTTGCGGTTAGTTGCACTGTTATCTTTTCCCCACTGACACCAGGTCTAAAATTGTGGGCATTTACCATTTTATACGCCTGTCTTACATTTAGAACTGGCGCTGGATGCACCGAAGTTATGGAGAGGCCTGCGGAACCACCGCCAGTGCAGGGGCTTTATTAAGATGGGCGTCTAAAACGCTCTTAATAAATGTGGTCCAATATTGCTAAACTACGAAGAAGTCATAAACACTTATTTAAGCCACATTCTTAGAATAAGAACTGAGCTATAATGAGTGATTTTTATGTCAGAGAGCAGAGATAAGGACCCCGTCAGCTCCCCAACTGATGGAAAAGAAAGAAAATCCAGAGCCTGTATGGAAAAGAGGACTCAATATTTTTAATAAAGACCAATTGAAAAAACGATTTTAGATCAAAATGAGTACAATGCAATAATAATAAAATATTTACCCAAAAGGGATAAATAGCCTTTAAATGAATGACCGACCATTTACAAAGTTAATAGGCTGGGTCTACAATTAGATGGAAGCATACTGCATATAATCTTGTCATAGAGTTTTATGCATAAGGTAACATCACCAGGCATCTTTTACAGACATCCACCCCTAATGTTTCAGATGCAAAATGGCATTTTATGGCAATAGAATGTGGAAGTAGTAAACAGCAGCACAGTGATGCAATTAACCTTAGATGATTTTTTAAATTAGGTTTAAAGCTGCCAATCTCAATGTAAATTTCAGCTTCCTTTTTGCTTCCGGCTTGTGCAGCGGGCTATTGCCAGCGTCTGTGATATGCCTTGCCCCTTAGGAGGTTTCTACGAAATATGTCCCTCTTATAGAGCAAGTAATCGTGACGCCAGTTGCAGTTAAGCAACGAGGACATGGATTCCCCTTTGTAGATGGTATAAATGTGGGTATCCAGATGTAGGGTTGCCAGAGTGGTGTAGAGTGGCCTACAATGTCTCTATAGATGTTGTATGCATGTGTCACATGCTCCTACCTGGATATCCTTGGATCTCAGATAAGGTATAGTCCGAAGCATGTGCAAAAAGGGGTTGTTGGGCGGAGCTAGCCGCGTCAGGAAATGGCCGCTTGACCCGAGAGCTCCTCACAGCAGCACTCTCATATAGCTATTTTACGGGTCCCCACCTCGATTTATCATGGGGAAACCTACTAAAGATAAGCCTAAGGAGACCCAGATGACTCCTAAATATGCTACTAAAGGTCAATGAGACCTGGACAAGTACCTGAAAAAGAAGATGTCCTCGCCGGCTGCAAGATCTAAGATGGCGCAGGAGGCTGCCACCGCAATGAACTACACAGAGGAATCTGACAATGAGGGCTCCCTCGCTATGTCTGAGACACACAGCGAACTAGGCTCGATACCCATCACTAGAGCCTTCCTCAAGGAGTCCCTAGCTCTCGCTTTTGAACCCGTCCTGAAGGAACTCTCAGCAATCAAAATGGAGTTCAAACAAACAGGATTCAGAGTGGCAGCCTTAGAGGACTCCCAGGTTGCGCTGACTAAGCACAGCCGGGCGCTGCAAGCTAAAGTAATGGAGGTCCGCGAACAGATGAACTCAGCTTTCCTGCACCTGGAAGACCAGGAGAACAGGAGCCGAAGAAAGAACGTTCGCATCAGAGACGTCCCGGAAAGTGTACAGAGAGACGACATTCTGGATACGGTCAGTCAAATTTTTCCACCCTACTTGGCCAAGAAAGGGCAGAGAAAATAATCATTGAAAGAGCCCATAGGGCTCTCAGGCCCAAACCGCCGCCAGATGCCCCGCCACGTGACATTATATGCGGCTTACTTAGCTTCGTTGATACGGCAGCCATCTTGTCTGCCGCCAGGAATAAAGGGGACACATTGCTTGAAGGCTGTAAAATTCAGCTCTTTCAGGACCTGGCAGCAAGTACCCTAGCCAAGCGGAGGCAATTGAAGCCGCTAACAGATCTCCTTAGGGAAAGAAGGCACCCCATACGCTGGCTCTTTCCGTTTGGCCTATGTGCCACTATAAACAGGAAACAAGTTATTATCCGACATCCAGATGATCTCTCCAAAATGTGGGACGCTCTGCAAATAGATCCTCTGGACATTCCCTCGTGGTTACCCATGGCGGGTGAACTGAAGATGCCACCATTGCCTGCAACTGAGGAATGGCGAGTCGCCAAGAAGTTCAAATCTCCTCAGGCCAAGAAGCGTCATGCTGAACTCCCAGACACTTGAGGACAGTTTATTATTTTATCTTTTCACTTTGACCTCATCCTCTCTTTGAGGTACAAGGCCGGTAACACGGTCTTAGTCCTGGCATTTGTTATGATCCATTCCATTTAAGTTTATTTTGTATGTCTTACACTTGCTGCCGTACTCTGGTAGTTCAGTAGTCCTCTCTACCGCCATTGCCTCCTTAACCCTTTCACATCTCCCCTTTATCTTTTTCCACTTAAGCTGAGATGTGATATGGGACTGCTTTATGATTTCTCTTGCTGTGTGTTCATCCAGAGCCAGGCAGATCTCGACTTTGGGTGGTCTTATAAATCCTTTAATCTCTAGATCTGGTTTGCTCTGGATGGAGGGGCAGTGGTGGAGTACTGAGTCCTCTTACTTTCTCCCTTAGTTAGGGGAATGTATAAGTTAATTTGTACTAGGTCTCTATTACCTTGATAGATATGTCCCTGGGTTAATCTCCCCATTACACTTTACTAGTTGGAATTCCCATTAATCTAATTGTCTTATCAGCTTTCAACTGTGTGGGAGCCCGCAGCCTTGATGCTGGGAGTAGAGGGGGGAGCAACTTTTGGATGATAAGCATGTGCTGACTGCTTCCCCCCCCCTCTCCTCCCGGATTGTCTCAACAAGCTAGTGCTGAGGAGCTCACACAGGCTTTGTGTACGTCACAGTTCTCCTCCCTCGCTCTAACCCCTATACCCGCTCTTCTCCTTTATGTTACTGAATATTCCCATCTTCTCCCCCAGAGTGCTACCCTCCTCTCACCTCTCTGTACTTCCCCCCTTGCAGGAGGTATTTATTCTGTTAGGATTCAACAGAGTAATTAGTATGCTCAATCTTGTATTTACTTACCCTGTATATAGTTTCTCAAGACGGGTCTGGTGTCCGGAAACATTTACCTCACTGGGATGTATTCTCCTCCACTGCTTTGCAACCACCCATACCTCATGGATCCGTTAAAGGTAATATCTCTTAACGTGAATGGGCTTAATGTTCCCCAAAAGAGAAGTCAGGTCTTCCAAATGCTTAGGAGAGAGAGGGCAGACCTGCTGTTTCTGCAAGAGACGCACTTTAGGCATAGCCACATTCCGGTTCTCTCTTCCTACTATACTAAATGGTTCCATAGCACTCACTCCTCGGCCTCTAGCGGAGTCTCTATTGGAATAGGTGCCAATATCCCTTTTCAATTCCAAGCACAGTACATAGACCCTAAGAGCAGATACTTGTTCCTCAAAGGTACGCTCTTTGGTAATAAACTGACCTTAGTTAATGTATATGCCCCTAATTCCAAACAAATACCTTGGCTAATTAAGATGTTAAGTTCCCTACAAGAATTCAGAGAAGGAATCTTGATTCTAGGGGGTGATCTAAACTTAGTGCTGGACCACCCTATGGACTCCACGTCCGTTGTCCCCAAATATTCCACTGCACAACTTCGCAAACTTCGTAAGGCACTTTCTGCTCACCAGATAACGGATGCCTGGAGGATGTCTCACCCTGGAGACAGGGACTATACATTTTTCTCAGCGGTCCATAGGTCCTATAAGCGTCTAGACTACTTGTTTGTCTCCAACCATGTATTAGAGAGGCTTAAATCCTCTACTATTGGACAGATTACAGTCTCTGACCATGCCCCTATCTCTTTGGTGATCCAGCTGAAAGGCCTCCCCCCTAGGGAGTGGTCGTGGAGACTCAATGAAACCCTTTTAGAAAATGAAAGAGATAGAGATAAGCTAGAGGGAAAACTTAAAACCTTTTTTGAACTAAACAACACCCCCTCGATAGATAAGGCCATGATATGGGAAGCCCATAAGGCGTTTATTAGAGGGGAGCTTATATCTCTGGGGACCTGGGTGCGCAAGCAAAGATCAGCTCACATAGATTTCATTTTAGCCCAAATCTCTGCCCTCGAAGTTATTAATAAGAGCAATCACTCGGAAACCTACTACAATGATATTCTTAAACTAAGAAGCCAATTGAAAGATCTATTAAACATCAAATCGGCCAAAGCTCTTAGATCAACTAAATACAAGTTCTATATTCATGGAGATAGGGGTTCTAAACTCCTGTCACAGATGATTAAAGGGCAAAGAGAGAAGGCTTTTATCTCCAGCATCAAATCAGACAAGGGCCACCAGTTCACTAATACCCCGGCAATAGCTGAAGAATTTGCTAGATTTTACTCTTCTCTCTATAACTTAAAATCTGAAGACCCAAGCCATACAATTGCCAAAATAAACAATTTTCTGGAAACAGTTAAGGTCCCGACCTTAAAAAAGGATGAAAAAGACATGCTACTTTCCCCAGTCACAGAAGAGGAAGTGGTGGAAGTATTAGCGAGTATCCCTTCGGGAAAATGTCCAGGTCCTGATGGGCTACCCATAGTGTACTATAAAAAATTTAAAAACATTCTTGTACCACAATTGGTAGACTTATGTAATTCCCTTTTAAATGGTCAACCCCTTCCACCACAATCACTAATCGCCCACATAACAGTTATCCCTAAAGATGGGAAAGACCCCATTAAATGCAGCAGTTATAGACCAATCTCCCTGCTCAACGTCGATGTTAAACTATGGGCCAAGCTCCTCAGTCACAGAATAGCAAAGTTTCCCCCTAAGCTTATTGGTGAAGAACAAGTAGGCTTTGTAAAGAGTCGTGAAGGTAAACACAACGTTAGGAGGGTCTTACACGCCATATATTACACAAAAAAAATAAGATCGCCCTAACACTTTTAGGAACTGATGCTGAAAAAGCATTCGATAGGGTCAATTGGGCTTTTATAGACAGTGCACTACATCACTTTGGCTTCCCGCCCTTGTTTATCTCGGCCATATTCTCACTTTATACTCGTCCCTCTGCTAAGGTACTTATTAATGGCACCCTTTCTCCACCTTTCTACATCACTAACGGGACAAGACAGGGCTGCCCTCTCTCTCCAGCATTATTCATTCTATCCCTAGAGATGCTACTTTGCAAATTGAGAACCTCTGAGGCTATTAAAGGCCTTAAAGTGAATGGGAGAATTCATTCAATGGCAGCCTTTGCGGATGACCTGCTTCTCTTCATAACAAACCCTAAAGACGCTATTACAGAAGTGATCAAAATCTTCTCTGACTTTGGAGAAATCTCTAACTTCAAGGTCAATTACGACAAATCCGAAATACTGAATGTAACAGCCCCGGATAGACACATGTCAGAGATCAAATCATGCACTTCCTTTCAATGGCCAAAGGAGGCAATTAAACACTTGGGAATTATGATCCCAGCTAATCCCCTACATCTATTCAGGCTTAATTACGTCCCCTTATTCAGTAAAATTAAAACCTTCCTAGCTTCGATTAAACTCCCCTTTCTTTCGTGGTTGGGAAAGAAAAACCTTCTATCAACCTATGTCCTGCCACAGATTTTATATATTTTAAGGTGTATACCAATCTCTCTGTCGTGCAGATATCTCTCAGACTTCCGCACTTTATTTAGTCATTTCCTATGGTCCAACAGAAAATCATGTTTAGCATACTCCCTGCTTATTAAGAAAACCAATAATGGGGGATTATCTCTCCCTGATTTACAGTCTTATCTCCATGCTATACAGTTGGAACGGTGGATTGATTTAGCTAGACCCCACAATAAGGCCCTACATGTTGAGCTGGAAAAAGCTCTGCTTGGCGACAACGCTTGTCACCGTCTCTGGGTTAACACACGCACTAAAAAGGGTAAACCCCCCCTTAGTGCCCTAACACGTTGTCTGTTCCAGTACTGTGGAAAAACCGAGGCCCTGTTGATGTCTGATTCCAAATTATCACCTATAGCCCCTCTGTCTGTCCTCCCCTTCTTCCTCAATACAGACAAAAGTGACTCCCATAGAGCATGGTTTTACCTAACCGAACTTAGGATATCTGATCTGATTAAATCCACAGATCTCTCGGAATTCCTTAAAAAGGTCCAAAGCCACATACCTGGACATTTAAGATCTGTGCTAGTAAAGTTAGATGTCGAATATAAGAATTCATACGCAGATGCTCATGTTGACCCCATTTGGCTTAAAAATTACACCCTGTTACTAGAGTTGTTGCGATACCAAATTTTTGATTCGGTTTCGATACCATGAAAAAGTATTGCGATACTCGATACCATTCGATACCACGCGAAAAAAATAAACAAAAAAAGCCACGTGCATTCCTCATTTTTAAAAATGGCGAATCGCGCAGTTTTTATTTTATTTTTTCTGTTCCGGCATTCACCACCTAGATTTTTTTTTTATATTTTAATAGTTTGGACTTTTCTGACGTGGCGATGTAATATGTTTATTTATATATTTTATATGTGAAATTGGGAAAAGGGGGGTGATTTATACTTCATATTTTAGTGTTTTTTTTTTTTTCACTTTTTATTTAATAACTATTTCCCCCCTTAGGGGCTAGAACCTGGGATCTTTCATCCCTTTTCCTATTCACCCTGATAGATCTCTATCAGGGTGAATAGGACTCCACACTGTCCCTGCTGCTCTGTGCTTTGTGCACACAGCATCAGGGATGTTACCATGGCAACCAGTCCTGGCTGCCATGGTAACCGATCGGAGCCCCAGGCTTACACAGCTGGGGCTCCGATCAGAAGCTGCCACTGCACCACCAATGAGGGGGAGTGGAGAGGTCCCTGTGGCCACTGCCACCAATGATTTTAATACTGGAGGGTTGAGAGGGGCCGGCGCACTGTGCCACCAATGATTTTAATGGGATGGGGGGATTGAGGGGGGGGGGGGGCACACTGCACCACCAATGATTTTACCCCTTTATACAGGAGGCGGGTACTAGCAGATCAGCGGCAGTTAACTGCCGCTGATCGCAGCTCCCTGTCAGGGGCAGGGTGCCGGCAATGGCTCAATCTTCAAGCGGATCCGTCCCTCATTGACTTTACATTGAAAGTCTGAACGGATCCGCTCAGGCTACTTTCGCAGTCGCACTTAGAAATTTTTCTAAGTTATTAATGCAGACGGATCCGTACTGAACGGAGCCTCCGTCTGCATTAATATGATCGGATCCGTTCAAACGCAAGTGTGAAAGTAGCCTTAGATGGTACTTTGGGGGTCACTTACTCTTAATGTGAGGCACATGGGGTCCATTCCAAAGACTCCAAAAGCATGCGCCCAGCCTGACATTAAAAATAAGTGACCCCCCATCATGTTTAAAACATGGGTAGTGGCAAGATTGGGGTTAATGAGTCACATTAACCCCAAATCTTGCTGGCTGTCTTCCTTATAGATATGGTTTTTGCCTGCCTTTATTTTGAGGCAGGCTAATCATCACTCTTGCACTGGGTCTGGCTGTGGGCTAGGCTAGGTACCTGCTATGCTGGGCTGGCTGCTTTTCAGTCTCACTGACTCTGGGGCTCGGGCTGACGCTCACTCGTCTCAGTCAGACGGCGCAGCACACGAGACAAACGTGAGTAACTCAGTTAGGAGTCAGGACGGAGGAGGAGGCTGCTCTGCTGCCGCTGGTGCCGTTCGCTGAGCTCAGCGCTCACTCGTCTCAGTTAGACGGCGCAGCACACAAGACAAGTGTGAGTGACTCAGGACGGAGGAGGAGGCTGCTCCGCTGCCGCCGGTGTCATTCGCTGAACTCAGCGCTCACTAGTCTCAGAGTCAGACGGCACAGCAGTTTATTACCTCCCCCGTCCCTCCTCCTCCTTTAATTAAACGCACAGTCATTGGTGGCAGTGATGCAGGCATCTTCAGAGCCCGCTTACTCCATTGGGCTCAGCGGCGGCAGCGTCATAGGAGGGAGGGAATCCCTCCCTCCTTCTCCCTCCCTCTCTCTCTCCCGCCTTCTCTCTCCCGCCTTCTCCACTGTCTTTCTGGCGGAGCGCCATGTTGTGCCATAGGAGATAATGGGCTGCGCAGCCCAGTATCGAAAAAGTGCAAATCACAGTACCGAATCGATACTTGTAAAAAAGTATCGATTGGGTATCGATTTTTCGATACCCGCAACAACCCTACCTGTTACCAAACTCCCCTCCTAAAATCCTCTCAAAACTATATTCCCAACTGATACTGAATTCCTCATCTAAGAAGCCAACTTACTTGAGGGCATGGGAGGGAGAGCTACAGACTTCCTTTTCAAGGGAAGAAGTTAGAGTCATTCTAAAACACTCTCATGGATTCTCGAGGTGTATACGCATCCAGGAAAATTCTTTTAAAATACTATCTAGATGGTATAAAACTCCAGACTTCCTATACAGAGCCCATCTCTCCCCTTCGGATAAGTGCTGTAGATGTCAGGAAGAACAGGGTTCCATCTCCCACATATGGTGGTCTTGTAAAAATATCTCAAAATTCTGGACAGAGGTAGAACATATCATTAATAAAGTCTGTAGCTCTCACATCTCATTGACTCCAACACTAGTCCTATTATGGCTACCACAGAGCGATTTCAGACTCTCCGTTAGAAATTTGGTCACGCATATGATCTCAGCTGCTAAGTACATTGTTCCTACCAAGTGGAAAAACTCAGAACCTCCCACCATTAAAGAGTGGCTGGATAAAACCCATCAAATTTGCCTTATGGAAGAAATGGTGGGTTGGGAAAGGGGCAACAGGAAAGGTTTTTTAAAAATTTGGCAGCCGTGGTTGAACTTCTATAGAGAATATGGGAAGACTTAGGTTCTTATTCACCTTTTTAAGGGTTTGATCATTCACTTTCGGCTATACAGTTGGCAGGCCTGACACCCCCTCCCCTCCCTTAGGTGAACCACTAGTGGAACGATCATTCTCCCCTGTTCCCTTCTCATGTAGTGCCCACACACGGGATAAATGTATCCAGTCAAATCTCATCCTCCTATGCCTTAGGTTGCTTACCTGTGAAGATTGATATAATACCTTAATATGCTTATACATCCAAGTCTCGAAGATCTGGTTCAGACCCTACCGTCTGTTGTGTTTTCTCTCCTTCTTTTGTTGGTTGACAGTACAACTAAACCTTGAGATCTAAGGCTGACAGTTTAACCATTCCTCACTAATTGCAATGTCCTTGCTTCACATGTTTATAATGCTCCTTGGAAAAATATTATGTGATTTCTGCAAACACCGGTTGGTTACCTTATTAAGAATTGCCTGCAATACTGGAAGGATTTTTGTGCCGACTTATGTGGGGATTGTCCACTTGAGATTCTATAGATATACTATTTGCCTTAATTGTACTTGAAGACCTGTACTTGTTTGTTATCTATTATTTCTTTATTGAAAAATCTCATAAATAAAGAATTTACAAAAAAAGGGGTTGTTGAACTTGGGTGATGAATAAGTAGAATAAACTGACTTTTTATTAACGTTGAACACAGCTTTACTTGGCATAACTGGTAATCCAAACAATTTCCAAACTTTTTCTTGGTCATCAGCAGGTATTGGCTTAACTTTGGCAGGCAAACACTTCTGCAACAATCTAAGCTCTGCTATGCGTTAGCTCTCTCAGCTCTGCTAGCTGGAGTAAACAGGAACTTTTCTTCTTCTGCTGGAACTTTACTTAGCTGTCTATAGTCTGTCTCTTACTTTAATCCTAGGAACTTCTTCCTGGCATCAAGCAATCTTAGCTTGGAATTTAAGGCAATGAAAGCCCAGGAGGGGACAAGAAACCATGTAGAACTTCACAGACAGGACCTGTGGGCCTAGCAGAGCAGGCAGTGCTCTGCTGGCCGACACACAACCTTCCCTTAGAAAGGGTAGACTAGACTAACCTCTATCTAACTAACTCCTCCCTCTCTAGAGAGGGCTGGAAGAGAACTATGTTGCCAATGTTGCTGCCACCTGCTGGTGAACCAGGTGCATTACATGTTAACATAAAATTTGCAAGGAAATACATACACACATTGCAGGAATAGGAAATAAATATCAGAAATGACACATGATGCACCAACCAAAGATAGTGTGGGTACAAAAGAGGTGGTAATGCCACTCTGGGGTATTACACTTGTATACCAGTGTTCTTCCAGTAGGCACTGATCTTCTGGTGTGGACTTCCATTTACTTTCCAGGTTTAACTAGTTTGCAGGAATCAAGTTCCACTTGGTTCTCTGTACTAAAGGCGGGTTTACACATCCTGATGTAACACACGATTTTTGGGAAGGAACACTTCACAGTCGGCAGCTCGTTCAATGAAGGAGACCGCTGCATTTACATGAAGCGATCTCCTTTACAGTATGACTAGGGATAGCTATTGTGATGCCTTGTCCCCCATATAGAATAATTGTTTCTGGTCAAAAGATCGCCGTCTGAGGTCCCTTATTTTGACGGATCAGAAGGACGTAAAATGAAAAGGTGATGTGAATCTACCCTAAGGCGATTCCTTATTTTAGTCTATAATATTTAGGATGTTCTTTTGAGAATTTTTATCAAAACCACTCGGTGAGTTTTAGGTGTTTTCACTCAGACCTTGGTTGGTTCTGTCACACACACAGGGGGTGGGGTAATGACCACTAAACTCCACCCGCACCCCTGTCCCTGCCTACTTGCCTCGCAAGTCCTACCGACAAGGGACAACTGGTCGACAAACCCTTAGATAGGATAGTGCAGGGAAGACAAACAACAGAAGTAACAGGAAAGTCAAACAAGCTGCGTCAATAACCAAGAGAGCAGAAAGGTACCGGAGGAGCAAGCAGAGAATCGTCAGGACAAGCTGAAGTCAAAACCAGGAAGGAACGCCAAGACCAAAGGATGAGACAGACGGAAATCGGAAGCCAAGCAGGAACAACAAACCAGGTGAGTATCTCGCAGGAAGGACCTCAATAACAGGCAATCTGTGGCCAGCAGATTGCCTGCTTAAATAGGGTGCTGGTGGAGTCATGTGTCACATGACTCCTAAGTTCTAATGCGGTCGAGCGCCGAGTGAGCCGCTCGGCGCTCAGCCCTATTGTGGTTACCATGGGAGCAGGCGACGCCAGGCGCGCTGATTACGCGAGGGCGGCCCGGCCGTAACCGCTTCCGCACAGAGCGCATCGTGACAGGTTCACTGTCTTTGACTTCTTGTAAAGCTATGATTATATGGTGTTGTACAAGATCTATAAAGCTATGAAAATGTCTAATAGTATTGTGGACTGACGAAGGTGCAATTAATGTGATATATCAGCAGATCTTAAGCTATCTACTTATACAGCATGGAATCCTGTTGACCTCCCCAGGGGTAGGAACCCATTTGCAGTCTACGACACTGCTCTTTCTGAATCTGTGCTACTCGTCTTGCAAACTGTAATGGGAAAACAAAGAAGATAACAGGAAAGTGTTGCCTACGTTGCATTCATAAGTGTCTCTTCCCATATTACTGATTCTCTGTACCATTGTACATTACAAGGGAAATAAAATCCTTAATTTACCAATAGTGTGGGAGGTGTAAAAAATCAAGTTATTACATTTCTTAAGAAGATAACTCATTTCAGGGCTGTTAAGGAAGCATACCGTGTTGGAGTATAGGGGTGAAATTCAATTTGTTCAGCTACAAAACCAATTTTCATGCTGTAAGTTTTTCCTTTATGGCAGAATGATATGTGGGCTTCAGAAGCTGAATGAAACCTTATTCATCCATCTTACCAACCTTATAAATGCCATAGCTGAAGAATGTTCTCAAGGTCACAATAAGGACAAAGTGGCACTTTTGCAGCGAGGTAGATGTCCATGCGCCTGTTCTGTTGTTATATTTAATCATTATGGCAGATTTATCCAGCTGGTCTATCCAGAATAAATTCTGCGCGTGTGAAGGACAGTTTATATATTTCAATTATTTCATTGGTGGACACGTTGACAAGAGACAGTTAGAAATAGGTAAATCAGGGTTGACAGAGGTTTGTGGGTCAGGCAAATAGTCAAGAAGAATTAATAGCATAGCTATAGGAGTTACAGCAGTTACAATATTGGGTGGACCTCCTTCGGCATACTGTATATAAAAGTACATAAGACAACTGCTTTCAAAAAGAAAAGGCAAATCAGACTTTCTAATTATTTCACATTTATGTAGTACTTTTTTCCCACTTATTTTTTTTTTGACCAGATAGAGTGAGCCACAGCCTTCAGATAAAATGCACCCATTCGATTTGCTAAGGTTAAGTTAACGCCTCTTTACATGGACTAACCAAGCAGGAAATTATCAGAAATTAACTGTTTGCTCTCGATAATTGCCTGCTTATCGGAAGGGGTAAGAGCTGCATTTCCATGCAACAATACCTTCCATTACATGGGGACAAGCGATTGCTCATCCCCACAGAGAATCATTGTTTCAGGGCAGTAAATTGTTGTTTACAATGTTACAAAGCAGATTTGTCACTTGAACAGGTTTGGCTTGGAGCTACTCCTAAGGGCATTATCTAAGTAGAAGCATAATAATTAATGCACCACAGTGCACCCAAATGTATAGAAAAAGGGGGCGGTTACACCTTTGATTTTAACCACCAGTAGTATTCACGTAAGACTACCTTGAGCAGTTAGATGATAAAGTGGTTCGGTCTTACCGAATCATGCAGTCTATCTCTTTAGGGATCCAGATAAGCTGGACAAGGTTCCAGACACAATTATGGGCGGATAATCCAATGTGGAGGTGATGTTATTTAAGTATCTTGATATGCAGAGAATATGGCCTAGTCAGGAACCACCTATCCCTGGATAAGCCCTGCCAAAATGGAGAGGTCTAAGATGCCCTACCTAACACAGAGCACCCGCCCCGAAAGGAGCGACCCCGTCCTTATCTTGTCCCTATCTATGGACAACTCACTAATGCTGTCCCTGAGTAGATGCTCCAGACGTGACACGTTTCTGCCACTGGACTCTTCAGGGGATATGCATCAGAGATCTGTGGAGCTCACAATAGGGTCAAATCCACTATAAGATCAGATTCACTATAAATCTATTAGAAAAGGGCAAAATACATAAGTAATCAATCAAATAAATACAGAGGGGACCACCCTCCAATGTCAAAGGGTTGTTGGATCCTTCAAAAGGAAATGCATCCATCGGATAGGATGAAATGCACCCAAAAAGCTATAGAGGGATTCTAATTAAGGATATGGCTAGTGGGGGTGGCAATTTGTAAGGGATTTATTTGACTTTTGGGAATCCAGGATTTATACAGCTCTACCTCAAAAAAGGGATAACAAACAGAGTAACACTGATCATTCATCTACAGAAACTGACTTTACAGACTCTGACAAAGAAACAAGTGTGAAATCCAATAAAAACTCTAATAGGGATGGAAGGTACAGGGGCCGATCGAGGGGGGTCCCAAGGACCCGGGATCAGCGTTTTATAGGGCAACACAATCAAGCTCCAAACTACCCCCTACGCAGCCGCAATCAACCGCGAACAAACTAACCACAGGTCCACAGGTGATCAATATCTCAAAGCGAGATGACACTGAGGTTAGGGTTTTGGAACTAGGATTGTCTTTTCTACCCACTCCCAGTTTTGAAGATTCAATAGTATTAAGGAGCTTCATTTATTCATAAGCATTTCAAACATATAGATAGACGTCGCTGTCTTAATTTGGGCATCCTACTTGCGATACTTGGGGACGTCCAAATACTGTATGGCCTGGAGGCAGAAGGCAATAAAATACAGGGAGAAGGCTCCTTCACTGATCTTAAACACAAAAAAGTAACAAAATGCCCCCCATGACAGGAGAAATTTCATGCATTGAGGTATCTCTCAATAGGGTTTCCAAGGACTTGGAAACACTGAAACCTCCCACATGGTTCTCTAACTGCTCTGCTGACATGGCCCCCGCTGTTTCGTCCATAGAAGATGACTCTAACATCATTATAAAAACCATCTGACAAGGGGTAAAACACGGTCGCAATGGATATAGAGCAGTATAGAGACATGTGTAAAAGCATTCTTAAAGACCCTGAGACTTATGAGTTCCTCCAACAAGATCCGACTGAGTCTTTCAGAAAAGAGCTCAAAATGATTCTGGATGAGGCATTAACTACTAGCCTCATCACACAGGAAGAATATGATTTTCTTTATCACAAATTTCCTAAAATGTCCACCTTTTATTGTCTACCTAAGGTACACAAGGGGTTATCCCCATTAAAAGGGAGACCCATTGTGTCTGGAGTAGGCAACGTATGTCAGAATTTGGGGATTTACATTGATAGGATTCTTGCACCGTTTGTCACGGCTTTACCATCTTACACTAGAGATACCACTGATCTCCCTAAAAGATTGGAGGGGATAAAGTGGAAAAGGAGTATTTACTTACAAGTATAGATATGGAGGCTTTATATTCATCTATCCCCCATGACTTGGGAATCAATACGGTGAATCACTTCTGGCACGCTCGTGGCTATTAATACCACGCTCATAGCCTATTTATCATTCGCATCCTGGAATTCACACTGAAGAGAAGCATCTTTGTCTTCAACCGGAGAATTAACCACCAGCTCAGGGGCACCATGATGGGGAGTCCCTGTGCCCCATCATATTTGTTCCTGGGCCGGTGGGATTAGACTCATGTTTTCAGGCAGGAGACTATGGAGGATACTCAATACATAGGTCTATGGGCGCGGTATATTGATGATATCTTCATCATCTGAAATGGATGTCAGAGAGATTTTGAATCCTTTGTGTGAGGCCTAAATATTAACAAAGTGGGCCTGAAGTTCACCTGTGAGTGGAATAAATGGTCCCTACCCTTCCTAGATGTATATATCATTAAAAATGAGAAGGGTCAAATTGATACATCAGTTTATAGGAAACCAAACTCAAACAATTCCTTACTGAGGTGGAAGAGTAGTTATTCTCTCCCCTTCAAATGCGGAATTACCAGGGGGAAATATCTCCGCCTGCGGAGAAATTGCTCCACGACAAGAGTTTATTTCACAGGCGGCGGATCTTTGCAGTCATTTCCAACAGAGAGGCTACCCTCATAAAGTACTGAAACCAGCATATAGAGCAGCACTATCCACAGATAGATCAAACATTCTGACACAAAAAAAAACATTGGGACATCTTGAGAATGGATCCTGATTTTTGCAACGTAATTGGGGATCACCCTCAAATCACATATCGCAGAGGGAGAAGTTTGAGAGACAAGTTGGTGCATAGTCACTTTACTGCACCGGTTAATTTCCAAACATCATGGCTGCAACGGAAGGTCAAAGGCTGCTTTAGATGTGGGGGCTATGTAGCCTGCTGTCATGTTCAAACCGGTAGATCAGCAATATTACAGGTAAAGTATATATTCAAGATTTTATTAACTGCAAAACACGAGGAGTCATCTACCGTTTGACATGTGAATGTGGCATTGAGTATATTGGTAAAGCAATCAGGGAATTTCGGAGAAAGGTGGGAGAACATCTTAGTGACATTAATACTGAGAGAGACACACCAGTCTCCAAACATATTGATCAATGTCACAATGGCAGAGCCAAGGTCAGGTTCATGGGCATTGACACAGGCAAGCCTCCAATCAGAGGCGGCAATTGGGATCGAGAATTGCTGCAGAGAGAGACCCAATGGATCTAAAAACCTCTGCCCCCTCTAGATTGGACGAACATCTCAGCTTTGGCTGTTTTGTCTAACAAATATCACCTCCTCCCTTATCCTTCCGTGGTCCCACTAGCCTTCCTTTTGAAGGATCCAACAACCCTCTGACATTGGCGGGTGCTCCCCACTGTATTCATTTGATTGATTACTTATGTATTTTACCCTTTTCTAATAGATTTATAGTGAATCTGATCTTATAGTGGATCTGACCCTATTGTCAGCTCCACACATCTCTGATGCATATCCCCTAAAGAGTCAAGTGGCAACGCAGTAGACAGAAACGTGTCAAATTACGAATATATTTCACTACTAGCTGAAGGACCCGGCTTCGCTCGGGTATATTTAATCTATTTCATTTAATGCTTGTGTGTGTCATTAAATATATTGACAGTATCCACTATAACAATGACATCTACAGCACCCCGCCCCCTTAACAGTGACCTCCACAGCCCCCCACCCCTTAACACTGACCCCCTACAGTGCCCCGTCCCTTAAAATTGGACCTCCACAGCAGCCCACCCCCTTAACTTTGAAATTTACAGAAGCCTTCCCCTTTAACAGTGACTTTCACAGCATACCACCCTCTTGACAGTGACCTCCACAGGGGCCCGCCCCCTTAACAGTGGCCTTTACAGCAATCTGCCCCTTAACACTGACCTCCATAGCGGACCATCCCCTTAACTGTGACCTCCACAGCAGTCTGCCCCTAGGGTGGCCATAGGTCCAGTTTTTGGCCGGACAGTAGGACTTTCAGACTCCCTGTCCTCCGTCTGGCGTAGGGCCTGGATGGACACAAGGATGTCCTTTTAAACAGCTCACTCTCATAAAGCAGCACTGTGCTGTCTGAGTGTGAGCTGCAGGGAGAAAGTCAGACCTCCCTCCCACCGCCTGCAACTGATTTTTAACCTCATTTTCTCAATCCCTGTCAGCTGAGGAGTGGGAGGGACGTGGCCTAAACAGATCGGGGCGTGGCTTATCAGGACCTGGGGGCGGAGTTTTAAGTTTGTCTTTTGAGGGTGGACACATTGTGGCAAGGGGCATGTCTGGGCTCCTCCTTACTGGCTCATTTGCATACCAGACAAACTGGATTTTCAGAGGATAAAAACATCTATTGCTGGAACAAAGGCACGTTTTGAAATGAGGTACTAAGTACTATTAGGACCTGCGAGCTTCTTTTGGCTGATAAGGGTCATGTGACCAAGCTTCTATTGACTAATGCATTTTTTTGGGGAATATCTCAGGAACTGTACGTCCTAGAGAGCTTAGACCTGGTCTAAAACCTTCCTGTACACCTGATGTACCTGTGTGCCAAATTTCGTGATTGTAAATGCGATGGTGCGGATTCCTTTAGCAAACATACACACACACACATACACTCAGCATTATACTGTATATTAGATATTCTAAATATTCGCGAATTGTCAAAGTGCCAATATTCGCGAATAATATTCGCTATTCGAATATTCAAGCCCAACACTAATTATAAACACTCAAATCTTAGTAGTTTAAAGATAATGTTTATTAGATGACCAGCACAAAGTGAAAGTGAAAGTACCAGTCAGACAGTTAGAAAAACAGCTAACCATTTGTGGCAGAAAGGCTCAATATATTTAATAAAGGCCAATTGAAAAAATTATTTTTAGCCAAAAATGAGTAAAATGGAATCATAAACAAAAATAGCCTTTAACCTTACTGAACTTTAACCTTCAAAGCTTTCTCAAATTAGCTTTTTCCCCTTTTCTCCCATACTGCTGTCACATATCCTAGTTTTTTTTTAAGGAAAAACGGGCACAGATAACAACAGATAGGAGAAGGATTAAAAAGTTATCCATCAGATATGCTGATCACATTGCTATGTGACAGGCTATACCTTATACAGTAAAACAGAATTAGGACAATTTTCTGAGAAACACATTAAAAATAACTATATATATATATTGCCCAGGGCTGAATCAGCAGAAAGAGCATAAGTTATCAGCCGTTACTTTTAGCCAATGCAGCAAGACACAATAAATTATACATTAATTTGTGGTCAAGAATCATTTTTAATACTTAATAGCATGTCATGTAAACAATGAATATTTTAACTAGGAGAAGTACTGTGGATAGCTTACATTTAGACTGAAGAGTGAATGGATCAACTACGGTCCCTTAGACTGCCAGTCTGATATATAGTCATAATTAAAAAGCATTTTCATCCATTACATATTTATATATATATGAATACCATTCACTTCCAAGAATAAATACAGCATTATGGATTACATGATATATGATTATATAGTGCAGCATAGCAGAGATTGGAGTAGATAGATAGATAGATAGATAGATAGATAGATAGATAGATAGATAGATAGGATATAGATAGATGGATAGATAGATAGATAGATAGATAGATAGATAGATAGATTAAAAAAACTTTCAACTCCCAGAATGCCCAGACTGTTATTGTCAGGCATCAGTGAACATTACATGGAGGGGGATATAGTAGGACAAAACTACAATTCCTAGTATTATGATGTTATGGGCTATCCCAGGACACCACACACCTCTCCTTTAGGCACAGTTCCTCCCTATGTAGTTTCACTACATTTTCCTCTCCAACGCTGAGCTCCATCTCCCTGCTCTGGTCATATTACAATGACATCATCATAGGTCCTCCAGCTGTAACGCTACTGACTCATAATCGCAGGTCCTTCTGCAAGTCTAGATAGGTTTCCACAGCTAGCTATGTAATTGTAATTGGGGGCGGGACTTTCCTGTAGGTCTGGACCCCCTTCCTCTATGGGCCCTATAGCAGCTGCATGGTCTGCCTCTATTAGAGGTAGGCCACTGCTTCCAACAGATGGGACCTGCACTATCAGACTTTGCCTGAAAATGTAGGTCCTGTTTTTTGGAAGCCACTTTGTGGCTGGTACATGGGCCTGACACAATTTTCATCAAAAATGTGTGCAAAAAGCTTCTAATTTTCATATGTTAGGTATAGCAGTAAGGCAATTCAGATTTATCCATGTTTCCTGTGTCTGCACGTGTCTTTGAGCATAGAGCTCAAGATATATATAGATAGATATGAGATAGATAGATAGATAGATAGATAGATAGATAGATAGATAGATATGGGTTATAGATTGCTGTAATCTATATTTATGCTCCCGGCCCTCGGTTGGATGGAGCTGTGGATGTTTGGCTCTATTAGTTATGAAATAGCTATTAGACTTATAATTACAGGATCTCTGCTCTGGCATAATGCAGCTGATTTGTTTCCCTCTCAGCAGAATGTAGGGCACTTTCAAGGTCATTTGTGTTCCTTAGACAGTTTCCTTTGATTAAAACTTTCTATAAACCCCTATTTATTGCTTAGTGCAAGTGACACATCCACCTTTGCTCCCAAAAAACTGGCTCATGCAAAAGGGCCCAAAGATCCATAATGCCTTAGCATGAATTGCTAATTCAATAAAAATCAATATGTTATTTTCCAGTTTTTTAGAAATCAGTATGTGTTTTGTTTGCAGGTAACCATTTCAGTCATATCTCCTTTTAGTTAAACTTACAAAAGAAATGATAGAGGGGGAGCACAAATCAAATTTGATGGTTTGAAAACAATGAATAAAATACTAGTACTTTTGAATGTATTGGTAATTTTAAATCGAGCAGTTGTTGAATTAATCTTTTTGTTTTCTTTGGAAGCAGCAGACCGGAGATGCATAGGAGATGCTGAACAGACAAGTTGACTATACCTGATACCAAATTTGTTCCTTTGGAACACAGCCTTATTCAAATTTATTCTGACCTCTTCCCATAACTACTCTATTGTCTTCATGTTCTTTGTATACATGAAGACAAAAATAATGGAATTGCTTTAGATGGCTGCCTAAAGTCATACACATACAGATTATTACTTTTTCTACAAATGAAGCAATAGTTTGTACAGTATACTGTTCAAAGCCTTCATTGTGCTCTGATTCTGCTTCCAGTTACATTGTGTAAAGAATTATTTTATTTTTTTTACATAAAGGTGTATGTGCATAAAGCAACAACAGAAATACACATAACCTAGTAATTGCATGATGGATTTGCAATAATTATACAATAATAATTGAGGCATATTAATAGTGGCTTCACTGGTCTCAGCTTGTAAATCTGGCAAGTGCATCTTGTAGCTACTAAAGAACTATTAACAAAGAGTGACCACTAAACCATAAGGAGAAAAATAAGTATATGTACCATACATATACTAGTATATTGTATATTACTAAATAAAATCATTGTTTTCATTGATACTGTATTAGTTTATAAAGTTTCTATTCAGCTTTGAGGTCTTTGGCTCAATAGTTATTGATAAGATTGAAAAAAAATAGACACGGAGAGGAATTCATCGAAGGGCTTCACCAGCTTTCTTAAGCCACTTTTCGAGAAGGTGAATGCGGTTTAGCATAAGTGGGCATGAGCTTCCATGGTTTATAAGATTGTGGAGAAAAAGTACTATTAATTGATATGCAAGTGAGCAGTTCAGTGCACCAAGGGCGGGCCCAATCTGTTCTGCGCACCCTTGCCCCTCCTAGTTATTCTTCCAGCCCCTCCCTTCTATTCTTGCTTTACAGGGCCTGGTTCCTGCATAGTCATCTCAACTGGCCTTGTCAATCAAGGAGAGAGACAGACTGGCAGAGGAAGCAGGAGGAGCAAGGGTGCACAGCATGGCCTGGGGTCAATCTCATCAGTGCACTTAAAGTGGTTTTCTGAGACTTTACTTCTGATGAATTATCCTAGATCATCAGTGTCTGTTTGGGGTGGGGGGGGAGGTCTGACACCTGGGACCCTTGCCAATCAGTTGTTTGAGAAGACGACACTGGTAGGCATGACCTTTCATGGTTTATAAGATTCACTATAATTTTTGACAAAAAATGATTTAAATTATAGCTTAATTTGACTCTATCTTATAGCTGGTGTCACTTTCTGTCACTGGACTGCATCTCTTAAAGGGAATATAAGGAAATACTATGGTCACTGTCAGCAAATGCAGAAACTGCTACTAGTCATCCTCAACCTCTCCAGTTTGTAGGAAGATAAGGCTACCACTAGGTTATCCACAAGAGCTTGCAGCGAGGCTGGATGGATTTGGCTGCCTAGTTTACTTCTGTGAAATAAGGTAGCAGAAAAATGGTGCCAGCTTGCTATAGACAGACCTACCAGAACAACCAAGGAACAGTGAGTAGTAGACAAGCTGGCTCAGAACCAGGAAAGACAGAGAGAGTCCAAACAGCAGATGAAGAGTTAATCCAGAAACTAGCCACAGCCAGAATACTAGGAGAATCAGTAGAAATCAATTCAGCAGATGAGTTGTTAATCCGAAAACTAGAAACGGTCAGAATACCAGAAAAATCGGTAGAAGCTAATTCAGAAGTCAAAAGGTTAATCCAGAAACTAGCCATTGTCCGAATACCTGAACAATCAGTAGAAACCAATCCAGTGGACGAGAGGTTAATCGGGAAGCTAGCCATGGTCAGAATATCAGGAGAATCAGCAGAAACCAATTCAGAACATCCAGAAAACAGGCCACAGTTGTTACACAGAAAAAAAAAAAAAGCAATTCGATAATTCAAGTACAAAGCCCAAAGAGATAAACTGAGCCAGGACACATACGAGTATATATATATATGTAGTCACCAGCAAATGGTAATGACTGAATAGCAGACTTAAAACCCCCACCTAATTGTCAGATTGGATGCTGAACCAGGAATCTGATTAGCCTAGCACAGCCATAGCTTCAGTGTTAAACCTAGCGCAATGCCTTGTAGCGTTAGCCCAACTGGATGTAATGATATCTTTCACTAGGCAATCAGTTGCTTCATTCTGGAGAAAAAGTACCGTTAATTGATATGCAAGTAAGCAGTAAGTGCACCAAGGGCAGGCAGAAGCCATTCTGTGCACCTTTGCTCCTCCTGCGTATTCTTCCATCCTCTCCCTATTCTTCTTGACAGGGTCATGTTCCTGCATAGTCATCTTGGCTGGCCGTGTCAATCAAGAAGAGAGAGGGACTGGTAAAGGAAGCAGGAGGAGCAAGGGCGCACAGCATGGCTTGGGGCCAATCTCAGTGAACTTAAAGGGGTTTTCAGAGACTTTTCTACTGATAACCTATCCTCTGAATAGGTCAGCCGTATCTGATAGGTGGGGGACCCCCGCCAATCAGCTGTTTGAGAAGGCACTGGAACTCACGGTAGCGCCGCTGCCTTCTCTCAGCGCCGTCCATTTGACAGCGGTTATGCTTGGTATTGCAGCTCAACCCCATTAACTTCAATGAGGCTGAGCTGCGTCTAGGCCATGTGACCGATGAACATCACATGATCTAGGCCATGTGACCGGTGACATCACATGGTCTAGGTTAAGCTGCGAGAAGGCCGTGGTGCTGCTGCAAGTGCCAGTGCCTTCTCAAACAACTGATCAGCGGGGTCTCAGGTGTCGGACCTCCACTGATCAGATACTAATGACTTATTCAGAAGATAGGTCATCAGTGGAAAAGTCTTGGAAAACCCCTTTATCTGCTCACTTGCATATCGATTACAAGTACCTTTTCTCCAGAATGAAGCAATAGTGAAAGGCAAGGCATTGTGCCCGGTTTAACATTGAATTTTCTGCTCACAGACTCCCTTTAATAAATTTGACATTATGGAATGCCACTCTTAGTGAATCTAGCCTAAAGACTTTCATAGCAAGTGGAACATCAAGGTTTCCTATGATCATTCAGCCACTCAGGTTTGGGCTGACATAACACACTGACCATCAGGTACAAGGTATCATTCATTTTTCTACAGTAGAATACAAAGTGAAAACTGTGCAGTGACTGGCATAGGCAGCAAACACAGTTCTTCTCCTAGACAGTCTCATAAATCTCCTCAATGTGTGAGATCATGTACCTGTAGAGCAGTGATTTAGCAGGTTCCACAAACAGTACCAGAACTTCCCTAGTGTGATACATGGCTTTTGCTACTTTGGAAAGTAGAAAAAATATAATACACAGTGTCACTAAACTAGTAGACGAGTCATGGCTCTTAGTGGTGGACTCCTATGACACAAGGGTGAAGAACTATGATAGGCCCTCATGCTGACACTCTAAACAAGAAATGGTACATCTTGCATGAAGAAGCTTCTCAACCTCTAAGGACCCTCACAGGCCTAAGATCAAACAAGCCTTCATAAGAACGTTCATTCCTGATCATTGCCCCGGTGTAAACAGAGCAGTGATCAACCAACAAGCGAGCAAACGTTTGATCTTTTATGCAAGCATAACAGATCTCTACATGGATTTTCTGTGGACTTCACCTCGGCTTTCACTCCTCAAATTGAAAGGAGTGAAATCCGCAGTGAAAATTCACAAAATAAAATGTCATGGTGCAGATCTTAAAATCCAACACTCTACATTAGGGATGAGAGAATTTGTGGAAGTTCGGGTTCTCCGGATTCAGCAGAATTTCAGGTCAAAGTTCGGGACCCGAACTTGACACAGACCAAGAACCCTATTGAAGTCAATGGGGACCCAAACTTCACTTTTTTATTTTCCGTAATAGCATGTTTATAATCGGAAAATAATAGCATTCTTAAGACAGAATGCAAAACAATATGGCCAGTTAGGGTTAAAAAAAGAAGAAAAAAAACAACTCACCTCATCCACTTGAGCAGCTTCTTCTATCTTCACTGAACAGGACCTACCAAAGGACCTGCGATATGCGTGATGACGGCACCACGTGGGACAGCGCTGTGACATCATCGTGCACATCGCAGGTCCTTTGGCCGGTCTTGTTCAGTGAAGATAAAAGAAAGTGGATGAGGTGAGCTGTTTTGTTTTTAACCCCTAAATGGCCATATTGTTTTGAATTCTGTCTTAAGAATGCTATTATTTTCCGATATTTTCCGATATAACCATGTTATAACGGAAAATATTAAAATCATCCAGAAACACTGAACCCGGACAGTGAAAAAGTCAGAGTTCGGGTCCGGTTACCCGAACACGCAAAGTTCGGTACTAACCCGAACTTTGCTGTTTGGGTTCGCTCATCCATACTCTACATCCATGTATACATGGACTCACTGTTGGTAGGTAGAGACACACATAATATGCTACATGTGCAAGTAGCTAAAGGGGAATTCCTTGGAGCTACAAACATCTGATGACCATCTGCTTGCAGGAATGGATACTTCTAGCGCCAGTGGTATACTTGTGTTGACACTGGGGGTACACCTTAAAGGGGTTCTGGTCCAGCTGAGGACCAGACGTGGAGGAGCTTGGTGCTTGCACCAGAGTGCTGGTGACAAGAAAGTCTTTATATATTTTTTATTTTTTAATCCCTGCATCCTGCCTAGCAATATCAAAAGGGGCTCCTGATCTCAGAGAACCCTTTTAGTATTAACTCTATACACATCTTGTTAACAAGGAAATGTAGCTACCCCTCCATGCTATCACTTGTCTCATATTCTTTTGAGTATGGACACCAGTTTGTCAGATTTTTTTCTCCACTGTATATCCATGTGTATGTGGTCATTATAGTACACCAGGCACTCAATCAAAAGCAAAATCAGCTAGTATTTCCACCCCCCCAGTGGGAAGCCCAATGAGTTGATGATTGCTCTTCATGATGGTTCCTCCTAGCTAGCTCAGTTGCATAGTTCTCATTAGCAGATCTTTGTAACACTTACAGAAGTAATTGTTATATTGATTGTGCAGTAATTATTATGTCAGGGACCAAATACAATCTTCTCAGGTGCTGACGTATGCTATCAAATAGCATAAAAAATAACATAATGTTTCAACAGCTACAATTCTGCTCTCCAGGGAAAGACCATAATGACCATAGAGTCATTAGTGACCAGAGAGAAGTGCTGTATACACAGAAACCATACACAAGACGAGGCCAATGAAGGAGAAGGTGATGGTAAGTATTCATGAAATTAAATACATCTGTCAAGAGCCCTCTTGTGTACAAGTTTCCAAGGACAAATCATCAAATGTATCATTATAGAAATCTGTGATTCAGAGGCTATATTATACTATAAGCTGCATTTATGTGGAAAGCTGTGAACTAAGTATTTGAAACAGATTTAGTTTATTCTGTATAGAAAAAGAAAGTAAGCAAAATTGCATGGATTACAAAACCAGTGGTATGCATGAAACGGGGTATTAATTTAAGCAATGTTGGATGTCCACAGGTGGCAACCACTAATGGTAGACATTACACTGCCTATAAGTACAAAAAAACTCCTGAATGGGAAAGCTGGCTAGTTATAAAGTATACTTATATTTTATGGGCAAATGCCTTACAAGTTGTTGCTACTGTACCTCTAAGACCAGCATTCCAATCCAATGACTTGAAAGCCTTGTGTCTCTTGGCTACCGTGCACGTGGCTTTTCAGCGGTTGGTGCTGAAGATTTGACTACTGGAACCTCATACTAAGATTCAAACTATATAAAAAATGGAAGCCAATTTACTCAACACACCTATTGTGCCTGAACGTTGACTTACAGATATATTTCATACCTTGTATCTGGGCATCATTACATGAAGACTGAAGCCTGTCTAACCAAAGTCATTTGTAGAACAACTACAGATGTAGCAGGGTTAGCATTCCAGCTCTTAACTCAAATGTCTTAACTCTTCCCGTTATCTTGAGACAAAAGCCATTGAAAAGCAATTGAAGGTGTTTGCTTAGATTAGATAACAACTCAGAAAACAGGAGTGTTACTCCATCCGTATGTTCTAAAGATCAGCAATACCTGGAGCAAGAGCAGTCTACTTTCCTGCATATACCTATATAACAATCAATAATAGTTTTGATATTCATATACAGTATATTTGGATATTTCATATTTACGAGCAATTAGCCTTATCTGAAATTTTAGCCTGCAATCAATGCACACTTAGTAATGTTATTCTAGAGAGAGGGAGTCAGTTTGGTGATCAGGACAGAGCTTGCTTAATAATGGATGACATGCTGTCTGCTCCGAGGCAAAGTGAAGTCTCTCGAAAGCCATCTGCTACGGCTCAGACATACTACACCGTGATTCATAGCTGTCTCTTAAGACAATATTAGTTAACGCAAAAATAGGAGGCAACATGCAGAGCAGGGGAGCAGAGAGTCGAAATCCACCCAACATCAAGGACGTAAGAGCTTTCAAATGATCATCTCATTTACCAGTCTTCACAAGCAGTTTCATCTCTCTTAAGGTATACTTTATTGCATCCAATGCCAGACGGTCGAATGTATTCTCGCACATAAGCCATGTCCCCAAAATTCCCTACGCATTGAGCTACTGAAAACTAGCTCAAAGCGTCAGAGAACAATGCGCAGATTTGGAAATTGCTGGGACACCGTGCATGTGTAAGAATACGGTTGAGCGCGCATCATGGAGGGAATGGGAAATTCTATCAATCAAACACTAAGGGGTGGGAAAAGGGATGCGGCAAGCCACTGCCCCCTTGACTCCAAGACCCTAATTTACATACCGCCGGCAGTTGAATAAAAGTCTGTTTTCAAAGAAATTACGGAGTGCCGGTCTATTCATTATATGTCCACTGTATGGTGACATTACTTGAGCACTAGATGACATACACTTTGGGGTTTATTTATAAAAAATGGCAGTAGTTCTACCAAAGTTATGTGGAGGCGCCGGCCTCTCCATAACTTTGGTCCATCCAGCGCCAGTTCTAAATGTAAGACAGCTTCCAATCTGTCTTACATTTAGAGCTTTTTTATGCCTAAAACAGGCTTAGAAAATGGTAAATGAGAGGGTCCTGCTGGCCCTTCCCCTTCACCAGCCACAATTTTAGAACTGGCGTGAGCAGGACGAAGTCACAACGGCTAGTTGCGCAGCTATCTGCGCCTGAAATACACCTACTATAGGCATATTTTAGTAGGATAAATGACCCCCATTGTCTGTATTTTAGAACTGTATTGTGGTATTATCTGAGCACTTATTGAAGTATTATTGACGATCTGTATGTCACTATTGTTAGGGAACTGTATTACACTATTAGTTTTATACTTGATTATAGAAAAAACATTGTTGCTGCTGCTGCATAATTTGTGGATGGAGTGTATTCCTTTTCAGTACCAAGATCATGATGCTACCACATGAGTTCATCTTTAGTTGGCTTTTGGAAAAGTCAGAAAGGGATCTGGAGATTGATTAGAGACTGGAGGTTCCCCATCTGTGTGTGTTTTGAGGCTTGTTTATTGTAAGGATATGGTGTGAATTACCACCAACACCGCAAGGTGACTTTTTGCTTTATTATGACTGCTTGTTTTTTCACTTGTATAAAGTGTGAATCAAGCACACAACTGTTTGATCCAAAGAACTTGTTGTTGCCTCTATACTGCGTCAACATAATCCAGCAATAGAGTCAACCCTTATAAAAATATTTTAATGAAATTCAAACACGTATGACATGACAAACTCCACTACACTGTTTTAAGGTAGATCCACCAGTGGTTGGGTGAGCTAATAATGGGTGCGGGAATAATATTCCTTCACTGATACCCTGAACTACACATCAGCCCAGAGACGCCCCCTGATGGTGGGGACTCCCTGTCCTCGAGCCTAAACTACCACCTCCTATCATTCCCTCAAAAAAGAAATGACAGGTAGTGGATGCTGTCTACGTGGTGGGCTACCTAATAAACAGACAGACAAACATATAGAAAAGGTGCCCTATGTATACAACCCTGTTGATGTGAGGACACATCAAGAGGTACAAGGTGCACCGAGTAATCTAAAAAACACCCAGATAATTAATGTGATAGTTATGATAGTGATCTGAAAAACCCTGACGCGTTTCCCCCACAGTGTGGGATCATCAGGGGGTGATGAAAGTAGATATAAAGATAATCAATAAAAACAGATAAACTTAGATAGTCAGAGAACGGAGAGCAGGTAGATAAACTGAACTCCGTTAAACGGGTGTAGAACACCGTTGTTGATACCTCGGTGTCGTTACATGTTATATTAGACCCAGCAATATTACTTAAAGGAGGAAAAAACACATACGGTTCGATGACTACTCAAAGAGTGGATAAAAGTCTCGAAGCGGTCATAAATAGAGGGAGAACCTTGTGTCCATAGGGTGCCGAGTCTCCAATTCAATACGGCGTACTGGGTAAATGATAGTACGGCAGATTTAGCTATGATAGTCAAATGGCAACCATGTTGATTACCCTGCGGGTCGAATCTCGGACCAGGTGACGCAAAAAAAATTTGTGGCTTATAATTCACCCCTCAGTGGAAGGATCCAGACTGATATCGGACAACTGGTTACGTTGTATCTCATCCGATATCGGCCGTGTCTGATCCTCTATAAAGTTTCCTCCTCTGGGTCTACCAGAGCGTCCCCTAATCCTGTATACCAGAGCGAAACCCCACAATTGATGGAGGATGCGGGCAAGAGCAGTGAGGCTGGCAGGAACGCCGATATTTTTGGTTTCTGCATTTTTTAGGCACGGTTGTATGTCGTACATTAAACCAGCTGTATTATAACCAGTACCCCACGATAAAATGTAGGCTGTTGTGAAGGCCCTCATGGAGGCTAATCTGCATCAGCGAGAGAAAATCCTGCAGCAACGCGAGGCTAATAAGTAGCAGCAGGAGACTAACCAGTTGCTGCTACAACACGTGAATGCTTTGCAGACAGCAGGAGCCACCCCGAGCGTCCACATTGCCAGGAAAGCAGTCCATGCCGCTATTCCTAAGATGACCCCGCAGACGACATCGACACCTATCTGGCGATGTATGAGAAAGTGGCCATCAGTGAAAAGCTACCCTGTGACCAGTGGGCTGAGGTCGTCGCTCCGTTCCTAACATCAGATTCCCAGCGGGTGTATTTCTACTTGCCGGATGATCAAGCGGCTGACTATTGAGAAAGTCAAGGGTGAGATTCTGGCAAAACTGGGGGTGAATGTGTTGGTCCGGGCCCAGTGGGTGCATAAGTTGGGGTTCAACCCGGCTGAGCCTGCAAGACCCCAGTATTATAACTTACTTCACCTCTTGCAAAAATGGGAACAGCCTGATGTACTGAGTCCCTCTGCTATGCTGGATCGTCTGTTAGCTGATATGTTCTGGAGGGCTTTGCCATACCCTCTCCAGCACTGGATTGGTCAGGTGTCTCCTGGAAATTCCCTTGAGATGGTGGACCTGGTGGAATGCTTTGAAGCTACCAGGAATCTAAAGGAGGGTTCTGTCGGGAGGGGGGTCGGCAAACCCTAGAAATCTCCACCCCAGGCCTGGAGATTTGAGCCAATAAAACCTGCCCGGGATGTATCCATGGCAGACCTGGCTCCGGTAGTTTGCTGGTGGTGTCAGGAGCCTGGCCATGTAAGGGCTGACTGTCTCTATCGAGTTGAGCCCATGGACACTAACTATGGCTACCGTCAGTCGCTATATGCCAGGAGGCTGTGTGCAACAGGTACCCCAGAGTCTCTAGATCACTTGTGCCAGGTGGAAGTGGGAGACACTCCAGCGGAGGCTCTGCTGGACTCAGGGAGTCTGGTGACCCTAGTATGGGCTACCCTGGTGCGGTCCAATGAGTATACTGGCCGGAAAGTCGGGGTGACGTGCATCCACAGAGACTTAAAAGACTACCCCACTGTGCTGGTGTCTCTAACTACGGTGGCCGGTAGATGGACCCACGAGGGAACTGTCACCACAAATCTACATTATGAACTTATAATAGGGAGAGACTTCCCGGGCTTCCCAGCACTGTGGCCTGCTATGAGAGTGACTGATACCCATGACACAGGGGTAACCCTAGCAGAGTGGCCCAGCTCAGGGGGAGACCCCCAGTGTGATGGTGGGAGACGTGGAGGACTTGCCGCCAGGTCCTGAATTGTAAAACCTCAATGTCTTCGGGGATAATTTTGGTACCGCCCTACGTCGAGACCCAACCCTGTCCCGCGCCTGGGAATATGCGTTAATAGTAGATGGTAAACCACAACAACCTGGGGCAGAGTCAGTGTTACCCCGTTTTGTGGTTCATCTGGATATGTTGTATCTGGTAAACCAACTATGGGGTGAGCCTATTGAACAGTTGGTGGTCCCCAAGGCTTATCGCAAGCTTGTGTTAGATCTAGCCCACCAACACGTTCTCGGGTGTCACCTGGGTCTGCCGAAATCTCAGGATCGTATTCTACAGCGGTTTTATTGGCCCAGCATATTCAAAGAAGTGGAAGAGTTTTGTGAGACTTACCCAACCTGCCAGATAACTAGCTCCCAGCCACATTTCTGTAGTCCCCTAGTACCTCTCCCGATTATCGAAGTACCGTTTGACCGAATAGCTATGGACCTCATAGGCCCAGTACCGAAGTCCGCCAGAGAACATCAACACATCTTAGTCATTCTAGACTATGCCACTCGGTACCCGGAGGCGGTGCCACTGCGACATACCTCGGCCAAACTCATAGCTAAGGAGTTAATGGAGATGTTTTCCCGAGTAGGACTACCTAAAGAGGTTCTGACCGACCAAGGGACCCCTTTTATGTCTAAGGTGATGAGGGAACTCGGTAAGTTGCTGCACATAAAACAGCTACGGACATCCGTTTACGATCCGCAAATGGACGGTCTGGTAGAAAGGTTTAACCAAACATTAAAAAATATGTTAAAAAGGGTGGTGGCTAAAGATGGGAAGGACTGGAACCTCCTTCTGCCCTATCTCATGTTCACGAGAGGTACCCCAGGCCTCTACTAGGTTATCGCCCTTCGAACTGCTATATGTCAGACACCCTAGCAGTCTCTTGGACGTGAACAAAGAAGCGTGGAAACAAAAACCCACTCCACATAAAAGTGTAATTGAGTACGTTGCCTAGATGCAAGATTGGATAGTGTGAGACGGGACCACTAAAACAGTCTCTTTTCAGGGTTTATTAGGCACACAGTACAGTACAGGCTTGCTTTCTTCAAATAACAGAACAGTCCAAATGAAATAACAACACGCAGTGATACAGGCTTCTCACCAGCTGCAGTTTTCTCCCAGCAAATCCTCACTGCCAAGAGGTTTGGTTCAGCAGTCTTCCTCTCAGACCACCATCCACACACACTGCTCTCTGGCAGAGTGTACTTTTAATCACCATCACACCTGTGTGTGTGGCGGTAACACCCGAGATGGAGTATGGGAGTGACCTTCCCACCCAAGCTCTTCAGTCACTCCTAAATCCCGGACCCAAACTCCAGCTACCACCAACTCAGTGATCTACCACCACTGGTCACTACTTACCTCCGGGATTTACATCACTGAGCGTAGCAGCCTCAGTGACACATACCTACCATCTATGATGTCACCCACTGCATGCTTACATATCCCCCCCCTCTGCCTAAAGCCGGGGGGCTTGGCACCTTCCATAACCAAACAATGGACTCTTGACAGGGCATCTGCATTGATGTGCAATTTGCCTGGCCTGTGTTCCACCACATAGTCAAAATCCTGTAATGCCAGGAACCACCTTGTTACCCTAGCATTATTTCCCTTGTTTTGACTCATCCACTTCAGTGGGGCATGGTCTGAGACGAGTCTGAACTTTCTGCCTAGTAGGTAATACCTTAGGGACCCTAGGGCCCATTTTATTGCCAGACATTCCCGTTCCACAATCGAGTAATTCCTCTCACAGGGGTTCAGTTTCCTACTTAGATACATGACAGGATGCTCTTCTCTGTTAACCACCTGGGACATAACAGCCCCTAGTCCCACCTCTGATGCATCTGTCTGTACTATAAATTCCTTGGAGAAATCTGGCGCTATTAGCACTGGTTGCCTACAAAGAATGGACTTTAGTTCTACAAACGCCTTTTCTGCCTCCGGGGACCACTGAACCATAACTGACTTTTTCCCTTTCGTGAGGTCAGACAAAGGAGCAGCAATACTGGCAAAGTTGGGGACAAATCGCCGGTAATACCCGACTATCCCTAAGAAGGCCTGCACTTGTTTTTTTGTAAGAGGCCGGGGCCAACTCTGTATGGCTTCTACCTTGTTGGCCTGGGGTTTAATCATGCCTCTTCCCACAACATAACCCAAGTATTTGGCCTGCTCCATACCTATGGCACACTTCTCTGGGTTGGCTGTAAACCCTGCTTCTCTGAGTGAGTCTAGAACGGCCTGGACTTTACTTAAATGGCTTTTCCAATCCAGGCTGTAGATAACAATGTCATCTAAGTAGGCCGCTGCATATTCCCTGTGGGGAAGCAAAATGTCATCCATTGCCCTTTGAAATGTAGCAGGGGCCCCTTTCAACCCAAATGGCATCCTCACATAGTGAAAACATCCCTCTGACGTAGAAAAGGCTGTTTTCTCTCGGGCCTCCTTTGCTAATGGTATTTGCCAATACCCTTTGGTGAGGTCTAATGTGGTTATATACCTGGCGGGACCCAACCTTTCAACCAGTTCATCCACCCTAGGCATAGGGTAAGCATCCATCTTGGAAACCTCATTAAGTTTCCGAAAGTCATTACAAAAGCGCCAGCTTCCATTTGGTTTTGGGACCAACACAATTGGGCTGGACCATTCACTTTTGGACCTTTCAATTACCCCTAATTGTAACATCCTCTGAACCTCCTCTGAGACTGCTTGTCTACGGGCTTCTGGGATGCGATACGGTTTTACTTTAACCCTTATGTGGGGTTCAGTGATGACATCATGTTCCACCACATTAATGCAACCTGGTAAGCTAGAGAATATGTCCGTATTACGTTGCAACAACTCTTTAGTTTCCTGTCTTTGGGGACGTGATAAGGAACTAGCAATTGTCACCTTTCCAAACTCAGGACCGGAAACAGTGGGAGATAAGAGCGTAGCTGACAAGGACTCCCGTTCTTTCCAAGGTTTCATTAAGTTTACATGATAGACCTGCACTGGTTTCCTTTTCCCTGGCTGATGGACTCTATAATTTACTTCCCCAACTTTTTCCATCACCTCAAAAGGTCCCTGCCATCTAGCCAATAACTTGCTCTCAACCGTAGGTACCAGAATTAATACCCGATCCCCTGGCTTGAACTCTCTAATTCTGGCAGAACGGTTGTACACACTTCTCTGAGCTTCTTGGGCCCTCTGGAGATGTTCCTTCACTATGGGCATCACCTTGGCAATTCTCTCTTGCATTTGTACCACATGATCAATGACACTCCTGTATGGAGTAACTTCAGTCTCCCATGTCTCCTTAGCTACATCCAGCAAACCCCGAGGGTGTCTACCATAAAGCAATTCAAAAGGTGAGAACCCTGTAGAAGCTTGAGGAACTTCCCGGATTGAAAACAACAGATATGGCAACAAACAATCCCAATCCTTGCCATCTTTCTCAATGGCCTTTTTCAACATGGCTTTCAAGGTTTTATTGAACCTTTCTACGAGGCCATCAGTTTGGGGATGGTACACTGAAGTTTTTAATTGTTTAATTTTCAGTAGTTTACACAGCTCGAGCATGACCCTGGACATAAATGGGGTCCCTTGGTCAGTCAAGATTTCTTTGGGGAGTCCCACTCTCGTGCATATATGAAACAACTCCCGAGCAATAGTTTTAGCGGAGGAGTTTCGTAACGGCACGGCCTCTGGATACCGGGTAGCATAATCCAGCACTACTAGAATATACTGGTGTCCCCTAGCTGATTTGTCTAACGGTCCCACTAAGTCCATGGCGATCCTTTCAAATGGTATCTCAATAATAGGAAGTGGCACCAACGGACTTTTAAAATGAGACCGCGGGGCCTTTAATTGGCATGTAGGGCAGGATTTACAGTATTCGTCTATTTCTTTATAACACCCCGGCCAATAGAACCTCTGAAATATTCGTTCGCGGGTTTTATCTGTACCTAGGTGACCCCCTAACACATGAGTATGAGCCATTTCTAGGACCATTTTTCTATAGGGCCCGGGAACCACTAACTGTTCTATGACCTCATTGTGAGCTTTGGTAACCCGATATAAGAGGTCATTGTGCATTTCAAAATACGGATACCTGTGGTCAGCACCCGGCTCTTGGGGGACACCATTTAGAACGGTCACATTTGCTAAAGCCCCTTTTAGAGTGGGGTCTTGCGCCTGGGCCGTCCCAAAATTCCCTTGCGGGATATCCAGAACGGGTATGGTCTGCTCAGATTCTACGGTCTCACTCTCGTCTCCCACCAAGACAGATAGCGGAAATCCCTCAACTATCTCAGCTGGTTCACTAGGCATAGCCTGGTTTGTGATTTCCTCAACATGAGACACATCATAAGCAGGTGCAAATTTTACTTGTTTGGGTGACATTTTACCCCACAGTTCCCAAAACAACGGAAAATCCCGCCCTATTATCATGGCATGCAATAAGTTCTTCACCATGCCCACCGTATGCAATACAGTCCCACATTCAGTGGTTATGGTGACCTGAGCAACTGGATAGTTCTTAACATCCCCATGCACACACATCACCCCCATGCCCTGTCCAGGTGCCGGCAATACGGGAACAAGATTTTCTCTAACAAGTGTAACCAGGCTTCCTGAGTCTAGTAGTGCAGTCACAGGGCTAGCATTGACAGTCACCTGGCACATATGAGGCCCGGTTGCCTGGCACTGGATGGCACTGCAGGCGGGATGGGCAAACAGGGAGCACCGTCGTGCCATGTCACAATCCATACGTTCATTTGTCATGGGACAGTGAGCTGCAATGTGCCCCAGGTCATGACACCTCCAACAAACAAGACGGCGGGGCAGAGGTCTAGAACCAGCTTCTGGTGATTCTTTTCTCGTTTCCACGGACACTTGTCCCCGCTCTCCCCTGGGTTTAAACCCCCTCTTACTGGGTTCCGCATAAACCTTGGGGTTACCGGGAGTTATTTTTATTTTCTCAGCTCCTGCAAGGAGGTTCTCCGCTGCAGTGTACCTCTCAACCAGGTTTATCAGCTGGTCAGCATTCTGGGGATCTCCCTGGGCCACCCAGCGTTGTACTGGCCCGGGAAGAGAGTGCAGGTAACGATCCATTACCACTTTTTCCACCATCTGCTCTGGGGACGACGACTCTGGTTGTAACCACTTCCGTACCAAGTGGAACAGATCAAACATCTGTGACCTCGGTGGTTTGTCCTGGCAAAACATCCACTGTTGTACCCGCTGGGCCTGGAGTGCAGGACTGACTCCCATGCGAGCCAGTATTTCCGCTTTTAATTTGCGGTAGTCTCTCGAATCCTGCAAGGTCAGGTCATAGTATGCTTTCTGCGGCTCCCCAGTCAAATATGGAGCCAGCACCTCAGCCCACTGATCTACAGGCAGTTTCTCTCTGTCTGCAATACGTTCAAAGACAGTTAAATAAGCCTCCACGTCGTCCTCATTTGTCATTCTCTGTAAAGCAGACTGCACAGTTTTCCGCACCCCACCTGAAGCTTGCCCAGCCATATGCACCACTTGTGGTGCTGTCACCGCGTCTCTGAGGGCCGCAATTTGCTCAGTCAATAGACGGTTAGTCTCGTGTTGCTGTGCATTAGCCTGCCGTTGAGCCTGTAAAGCCTCTGTATGGGCTCTTTGCTGCTGCTCCAGTGCCTGCCGCTGCTGCAGATTGCTCTGCACCATCTGCTTGAGGAGCTCCTCCATTTCAACAGATTCTTGTTGCAATCCTGCTGCTGCCTTAACCCACGACATTCACCACTGACAGGTTTTCATGTCGTTGCTCCTAGCAACCAATTGCCCGCATCCTCCACCATATGTGAGACGGGACCACTAAAACAGTCTCTTTTCAGGGTTTATTAGGCACACAGTACAGTACAGGCTTGCTTTCTTCAAATAACAGAACAGTCCAAATGAAATAACAACACGCAGTGATACAGGCTTCTCACCAGCTGCAGTTTTCTCCCAGCAAATCCTCACTGCCAAGAGGTTTGGTTCAGCAGTCTTCCTCTCAGACCACCATCCACACACACTGCTCTCTGGCAGAGTGTGCTTTTAATCACCATCACACCTGTGTGTGTGGCGGTAACACCCGAGATGGAGTATGGGAGTGACCTTCCCACCCAAGCTCTTCAGTCACTCCTAAATCCCGGACCCAAACTCCAGCTACCACCAACTCAGTGATCTACCACCACTGGTCACTACTTACCTCCGGGATTTACATCACTGAGCGTAGCAGCCTCAGTGACACATACCTACCATCTATGATGTCACCCACTGCATGCTTACAATAGATACAGTGTTGCCTCTTGTTAGGTAGCATATGGAGGCAACTCAGTGAGCCCAGAGTCGGGTCTATAATCGGCAGGCTCGGGTCCGGATCTTTAACCCGGGGGTTTAGGTTTTGGTTCTGGTGCCGACCGTGGACAGTAAGTTCCTGGCTGGCAGGGGCTCTACTAGGTACTCTAGAAAATTTGAGATGTAAAATACAAGGTACGCCAACCAGGGCGGAGAAAGCCAGAGCAGGTATACCATGTGAATTTACTCAAACCGTGGAAAGATAGGGAAACCTAGAAGACAGCCCGCAGTATCGGCCCCTCTGTCTGATGCAAGAGAGGCGGCTGCCACAGTAAAAATTGCTGACAGCCTCTCCTCTAAACAGACTCAGGAGGCCAGGGAGTTCCTCCCTGGACGCACTTCCATAATCCAGCATGACATTGTCACTGAGCCTCAGGCAAAAGTCAGATTAAAACCATACCAGGTACCTGAGGCTCGGCGACAAGCCATATCGGATGAGGCGCAGCTAATGTTGCAGCTAGACGTCATTGAGGAGTCAAAAAGTGAGTGGGCCAGTCCTATAGTATTGAAACCCAAGCCGGATGGAACGTTGCGGTTTTGTAACGACTTTCGAAAACTTAACGAGGTTTCCAAATTCGATGAGTATCCCATACGCCGGGTAGATGAGCTCATCGAGAGGTTAGGACAAGCCCGGTATTTTTCTGTTTTGGACCTCACGAAAGGGTACTGGCAGGCGCCCGTAATGGAGGCTGCCAAAGAGAAAACTGCCTTCATCAAGCCTGAAGGGCTGTATCAATATAAGGTCTTACCCTTTGGTCTGCATGGCACCCCCACCACTTTTCAGTGAGTAATGGATATTGTGCTTTGTCCACATCGTCGGTACGCTTCGGCTTACCTGGACGATATTGTCATCCACAGTACCGACTGGGAACGTCACCTACCCAAAGTGCAGGCTGTAGTGGACTCCCTTCGGAAAGCTGGCCTAACCGCTAACCCCAAAAAATTTGGTATAGGGTTAGAAGAGACTAAGTACCTGGGGTATGTCATTGGGCGTGGAGTCATCAAACCCTAAGTGAACAAAATAGAGGTGATACGGAATTGGCCTCGGCCTCTTACTACTAGTCAAATAAAGTCATTCCTGGGAATGGTGGGCTATTACATGAGGTTTGTTCCCCACTTTGCTACTCTAGCCGCGCCCTTGACAGGACTCTTGAAGGGACACAAGTCAATGATGGTTCGCTGGGATGATCGGGCGGAAGAGGTTTTCTCCACTTTGAAGTCGGCCCTGTGTGGGTCCCCGGTTTTGGTGACGCCCGACTTCAAATGGGAGTTTATAGTACAGACCGATGCCTCCGGAGTAGGCGTCTGTGCTGTACTGTCTCAGGAAGTCAACGGGGAAGAGCATCCCGTTGTCTTCCTCGGCCGTAAGCTCACCCCAGCCGAGACCCGGTATAGTATAGTAGAGAGAGAGTGCCTGGCTATCAAGTGGGCACTAGAATCTCTCCGCTATTATTTATTGGGGAGAATATTCTGCCTGGTGACTTACCACTCCCCTCTCAAGTGGATGAGCCAGGCCAAGGACAGAAATGCCCGGGTCACCCGATGGTTTCTCTCCCTACAAAACTTTACATTTTCGGTGGAACACAGGGCAGGCCGGTTACAGGGAAACACGGATGCCATGTCCTGGGTACACTGTCTGGCGTGTGTTCACCCCCTCAGGGTTGAACAAAGGGGGCGTATGTGACACAGTGAGAGGCTTGGTCTGGGAAAACAGATATTTTCCTCCCAGCATGTGCTGCTGAGCTGATTTACAGCCAGGTGAGGTCAAATACCGGACCGGATTTTAAGTGCCGGTCTGGGTTTTGGCAGCACCTGGCTGTCCTTAAATAGGCAGCTGGGCTCAGAAGTCAGGTCTCTGTGTTGGGATCTGGGAGTCTTGTGTCTGGATGAAGGATTGCTACCTGTTTGGGGTGAAAACAGGTTTGTGCTGCTATGGTCAAGGACTCTTTGAGGCAGAATTGCCGCATGGTGTGAATTACCACCAACACCACATGGTGACTTTTTGCTTGATTATGACTGCTTGTTTTGTCACTTGCCTAAAGTGTGAATAAAACACTCAACTGTTTGATCCAAAGAACTTGTTGTTGCCTCTATACTGCATCCGCTAATCCTGTCTACCAGAGCAAAACCCCACAGTATATATAACCATATTAAGTGGGGACACACATTCAGGCACCCAAAAGTTAACATTGGGTTGCCTACTGATTGAAGAGGATGGCTAGAGATGATCGTAACCACAAGCTTTTTTCTTACTTCTCATTGACTGCTGTGGTTGGTTTTTATGGGACATTTTGATGTTTTTTGTGGACTACTACATTTGGCACTGCGCCATTCAGACAGTGTGTTCTTGTATAACCAGCCCCCACCCTTCCTTTCATTTTGTATACAATGGTTATTCATTACTTGCTTTTCTAATGATTTAACGATAATGATTTATTGTTCTTTATCTTATTTGTCACAAGTTCGAGGAGGAAAAATCCATGCTGTCTGTCATGGGATGAGGCACTCAAATGCCCAGCTTGGATGGGGTGGCCAACTGGCCATCATATGAACAATAATGCCAAACAGGCCCTTCTTAATTGTGTTCTCTCTCACTTTCCTTTAAACCTTCATAAAGCTATGGCCTGTGTCATTTGAACCAAAAATCTTGTATTGTGTCTTCCTTAATAAAGTTGTTGCAGGGGTTTTACATGATTTGGCCTGTTTTTAATTAAGCCCCCTAGTGTGTGGTATCTAATGAAAGAATCATACTTTCATTCTTCTGTCCATCTAATTGCCCAGACAGACTCATCAGAGTGATTACATTACCATGCTTTCTTTATGTCTTACTGTCTGAGCAATTGGATGGACTGAAGAAGATCTACTGAAAACATTTGCCTTTAATCTGATTTTCCCCTAAAAAGATGAGAAACCAATACAAACATATTGAACACTAGTGTTGATCACGAATATTCGGATTGCGAATTTTTATCGCGAATATCGGCACTTCGAGAATTTGCGAATATTTTAAATATAGGGATATATATTCCTAATTTCAAATATTCAAGATTTTTTTTTAAGCAGTACACATGATCCCTCCCTGCTTCTAGCTTGTGGGCCAATGAGAAGGCTGCAATATCTTTGACTTTAGGAGTAGTGTTCATTGCTAATTTTCGTACTGCGAATTTGTCGAATATATGGCGAATATTTGCCCAAATATTCACAAAATATCACAAATTCGAATATTGCCCCTGCCGCTCATCACTATTGAACACAATTTTGGAGTATGCAGAAGTTTCAAAGATCAAAATTAAAGGTGGAATCGGATTTGTTGCTATGTGCAACTAAACCAGTTTTCCTGTATACTGGTTTTGATAAATCCCCCCCATAATTTTTATTCTGGCATAAAAGATCTAATCAACCAACAAACAAACCCCCAGCTAGTTATAGCTCGCCACACCCAGCTAGTTACATAGACACTCCCCTATCACTGCCCCTAACAACGCCCAGCTAGATTAAAGCTCCTCTCACCAGCTAGTTACATAGAGCTGCATGGACATGGTCTTGTGTCCGCAGCCTAGATCAATAAAGAAAAGAGAAGTGCATTACAAATTTACAGCTACCTTAATAGATATTTATTTTAAAGGATGTTGATGCAAACTGGGAAACCATTTTAAGTCAGTGAATCCAACTTTTTTTTTTCATGTTTAAGATTTTATGTTTAGTTAAGCATGCTGGTTTACTGTTAAGACCAAGGGTGACCAAATGATTGCTTGGCCAACAGTCATCTCTCCTGACTTCCTCCAGGTTCCCTCATACACTTAAACGTTTGGCTCAGCAAAATGTGCATGTGTATTCAACTGCTAGACATTTCTGACAGTGGCTTATCTCCGTGGAAAATATTAATTTCACCCTATTCTTCTCTCCTCAGACATTATCTGTTGAGGGAGAGTCAGGAGCGCACACATTAAACTGTTGGCCAAAATTGCCATTCTCAGCAGGTTCGGCCGACAATACATTAATGTGCATGGGGCCTCGAGACCTCAAGCACACCACTGTATCCCTCTAAGTGCCAGCAGAGATGCTTTCTCATAGATTCTATATGAAATATCAAGAGCTGTTAGTAGAGAGGAAAGTAAGCGTATGCCCAACTCTAGAGTCTAGACATTTTCTTGGAATACAGACATCTGGAAAAACCTACCTGTCTCCACCCCCTGGTTCCAGAAGATTACAGTTAGTCTAGCTGTAGGTCGGGAGGAGGTAGGAAGCAGTCTTCATGTGCTCCTCTACTCCAAACTCCAGCACCAAGCCCTGGAGCCCTGTCACCTACAGAAGCTCTAGGACAGGAATGAGAGCAAGAACTAAAGGAGGAGGATTTACTGTACATGGCTACAGAAAGAGAGAGAGACAGCAAGGTAACTCAGCTTAAAGCATTCCAGACCCTACTGGTGCAAAGGGGAAACAAGTTAGAACACCCTATGCACCCCATACTAGTGGACACTGCAGCGATGGTTGCCAGATTGTAGTTGTTAGCCAGAGATCCCAATTTCAGGGACTTTAACAAGAGGAGAAACTAGAGAAACATTGCACAACAATCTGCCTAGCTCATGCTTGGACATCTGGGAGGAATTTGCACTGTGTACAGATAACCGCTGGATGGCCTACAACTCTATTGTGCGCACAGTAAAGAGAGACTTTTGTTAAATTGACTCTGGCCTGCTCTCTGACTCTCTTAACACCACACTCTGGCCATTGCATTTCCATCACATGCCCTGCCTACCACCTACATGGATATTAACGACACAGGCACCCCCAAACTAGCATCAGGCAGGAGGCCCACATCTACATGGAGTGCTCCAAGGGGAAATAGGGTGCCATTCATTCACTATACTGACCTCAGGGAGCAGTGGCCTAAGTGAGTACACCATGATACATCATCATCAGGGCCACTATCAAACCCACACTCTACTCCAGCTCCTCAGGGGCTCGCTGCAGACAGATAGATATATGTAGATAGATAGATGATAGACAGATAGTAGATAGATTAGACAGATTCTGCTTCAATTTAGCATATTTAAAACTGAATTTCAATAAAAAAGGACCTGGAAATGAATATTATTTTGAAAGATAAATGCAGTAATACTGGACACCAGATTGTCACTTAGTCACGAAAATTAAAGTGTCATATTCAAATGCACTCCAAGACTGTCCTTTCGTAACCTTGTTTTGTCAATTTCCTCCTTCTATTAAATTGACTGTGAACTCCAATTTATAGGACGTAATTAAAATTAGATTGATGGAAAGTAGAATTCCAGACCCTTGGTGTGTTAGTCACCCTGAACTGCTATGCATGTGTGATCATTTCACTGCTAAAAAGTCATTATCATATTGCTTGAATGACCCAGTAAGAAATGTAACTAATCCTCGGTGTGCAGTGGAACAATGAATATGACCTTATACAAAGCCTTTATCCCATGTCATTTCTAGCGAGGTCAACCAAATATTTAATTTTTTTTCTACTGAATTTTTAATACATTTGCATAAGCCATTAAGATAATGTTGTATTTGCACTGTGCACGCTACTAGAAAATTATAGAACAATTCTGTAATAATAAGACCCTAAAATGGCTGTCTTCTTGTGTGTCTATTACACATAGGACAGACAATAGTCTGAGCTCACAGCGGTGTCAGTGCTGCAGTACTGGCTAAAGTTTGAGAGTACTGCCAATTTGCTCCTTCCTGATTGGATAGGTGATACCTTCCCTTAAGCTTATGGACCTCTATATTGACATCCCAGTTTTCCATCCTAGGCGACACTACAGAGGATGTGAGCACCAGTGTAGGGCAGTAATATATGATACAAGTGCGTTGTATAATCTACATGAGGCATTTTATATTCTGTTATGTACTTCATGTTGCTATTATATGGATATATTGTGGATTGGATACAGACCCATTCATTTCAATGGGGCTGCAAATGATGCAGACAGCACACTGTATGTTCATTCTGTAGCCCTGCAAAACAAAATAGAACATGTCCTATTCTTGTCCGTTTTGCAGACAAGAATAGGGATTTCTAAGAAAGGCTGGGATGTACTGATCTGCAAAATGCGGAACGCACACGGCCGGTATACGTGTTTTGCGAATCCGGAATTTGTGGACCTAAAAATGGATACGGTGGTGTGAATGTACTGAAATGGTTCAACTGTTAAAGGGGTTTTCTGAGTTTTTAAATAGGGATGACCTATCTGCAGGATCAATATCAGTCCAACTCCCGACACCCCGCCGATCAGCTGTTTGAAGAGACTGTGATGCTCGCACTGCAGCCACTTCTTAGGCCAGTGACGTCACGTCCATCGGTCACATGGCCTAGGCACAGCCACAGTCACATTCAAGTAACATGCAATACAATGCACAGCCACTATCCAATGGATGGCGCTGTGTTTGCTAAACTGCAAGGAGGCTGCAGCTCTTACTGGAGCCCTGCAGTCAAACAGCTGATCAGTGGGGGTGCCAGGAATTGGACCCCCTCTGATCAGATACTGATGGCCTACCCTGAGGATAGCATTTGAAAGAATCCCAGCAACCATGTCTTGCTTCTAAGTATATTCCTTTATTCTATTGTCATAATTCATCCAATGTGATGCGTTTCGGCACAAAGCCTTTATCAATATTTATTGATATCAATAATTATTGATAAAGGCTTTGTGCCGAAACACGTCACATTGGATGAATTATGACAATAGAATAAAGGAATATACTTAGAAGCATGACACTGTTGCCGGGATTCTTTCAAATGCTTTATTTGGAGTCCGCTCCTTACTTTTTGCAGCGTGAACGCCGTGGTTGAGTGCCGATTGGATTTGAATATAGTTTTGTACCCTGAGGATAGGTCATCTGTATTAAACACTTGGAACACCCCTTTAATGGAACACAGGTGCTCTTGGACACAGCTCGGATTGGATATACAATGGAATTTTTTACTGCACTTCTTAATCCCTGCTTTTTAGAAATATACATGTAGGTACGTGAGCTTGTCCTTAGCCCTTAGTAAATTAAAAAAAAATATATATATAAAAAATAAATTAGTTTTAAGAAAAGAAATACATGCCTTAACAATTTTCTGAATAATAATTAAAAAGTGGACGTACTGTTCTGTACCAGCTCTGCTCAGATGCCCCATAATCTACAAATGCTCCACTATTGAAAGTACCGCCATACAGTATAATAACACTGCATGCATGGCATGTATGAGAAAAAGCAGTTTGCGAGAGACACTTCTTGCCAATTACTAATTCAAAGTCAATATTTTCTGCCTTTCTAGTGTAGAGTGGGAGCTGGCGATTCTGTGTGAGAATATAGAATAATGCAGGAAGGCGTACACCTCTATTATACCCTTATAGCTCCCATCAGCATGGAGCAGAAATGGCGCTACTTTGAAGAAGTCAGGCACCTTTTTATGTTCCGTATTAACTCAGGTTCTTGACAGGATTTGGTTTAATCAAGAAACTTCCCCTGCTGTGTTCACGCAAGGCAGGCAATTCGGAATAAAAAATATGTGCTGTGTTAAGCAAACAGGAGACCATCTGGCTTCTCATCATCTAGATTGAAAGGAACTACTCTTTTAGGAAGTATTCTGGAGGAACATCTGACAGAAGAAGAGATCATTTATTACACACAGAACGGTACGCACGGATAATTCTCCCCTCTGGAGTGCTCCTCTATGGAACCAAGTTCAATCCCGTTCCTGTGTTTCATTGACGATTTATCTGTTTCTTGGTGTTTTTGATAACCAAATGCGAGTTCCGTGAAAAGCTCAGAAGGAGATGGATTAAGCAGCTAAATGTGATGCTTAATTGCGCATAGGAATATTTATAGACCGCGGCACACTGAGAGAAATAAGGGGCCTGTGCGAATAAAAAGGCTCCCGTAATAACAGTCTACGACGGCCTTTCAATATGAGGTGGCAACACATATTTAAAGGGCAGAAAATCGATGGAAACAGAAGGTTTAATGAAATTATATGGAAGAAAAAAAATAAATGCACCGCTGATCAGAGGGAACAAAGAATTTACACATTAGACATTTTCTCATTTTGTACAGAGGTTATTGCTTTTGCTCCAAATAATGCAAAATATCTTCTTTTTTTTAATCAATTTATTCTTAAAGGGGTTGTCCAAAAAAAGTCAAGTTCAGTCCATGCTCTCTAATAGGGCATTTAGGGGGTTTCGGAATCATGAGCCGACAGTTTCAGTGGTACAGTATAAACTATGGAAGTGAATGGGTCCATATCCGTGATGCGGAATGCACACTGAACGGTGCCCGTGTATTGCGGATCCGCAAATGCGGAAATACGGCAACGGGCAGCACACGTTCGTGTGAACGAGCCCTTACTGTGATCCATTCCATAGCCACTGCAGGAGAAATAGATGGTTGGCAAATAGTGGATTCAATTTACACAGTCTAGGCAATGTTCTGTGAGATATGCAGCCTAGATTCCAGAATGGTACATTGTAGCAAACTATCAGAGGTTTTTAATCTGATATATTTAGTTCATAGAGCATTGACTAGACTAGCTACAACTTTACAAGATAGGCCTCTCCATCCATGTGGGTGGGAGGGAGGAAACAATGATTGATTGAGACTAGGGATGAGCGAACCCGAACTGTATAGTTGTATATTTTGGGGTGTCCGTGACACGGACCCGAACCCGAACATTTTCGTAAAAGTCCGGGTTCGGGTTCGGTGTTCTGCGCTTTCTTGGCGCTTTTTGAAAGGCTGCAAAGCAGCCAATCAACAAGCGTCATACTACTTGCCCCAAGAGGCCATCACAGCCATGCCTACTATTGGCATGGCTGTGACTGGCCAGTGCAGCATGTGACCCAGCCTCTATATAAGCTTGGGTCACGTAGCGCTGCACGTCACTCTGCTGATTCAAGCATAGGGAGAGGTTGCTGCTGCGACGTTAGGGCGAGATTAGGCAGATTAACTCCTCCAAAAGACTTCATTCTGTGATCGATCTGCAGCTGTGGATCATTGAAGTGCTAATATCGACTTGCTCACTTTTTTGAGGCTGCCCAGAGCGTTTTTAGATCACTTTTTTCTGTGGTGATCGGCGGCCATTTTGTGGCTTGTGGTGCGCCAGCACAAGCTATCACCAAGTGTGATTAACCATCAATAGTGTGGTTATTTTTTGCTATATCCTACATCAGCTGCAGGCTGAGCCTGTGTCACCGAAGTGCATTTAACCATCAACAGTCTGGTTATTTTTTGGCCATATACTACATCTGGTGCAGGCTGAGCCTGTGTCACCCAAGTGCATTTAACCATCAATAGTGTGGTTATTTTTTGGCCATATACTACATCAGGGGCAAGTTGAGCCTGTCACCCAGCGCCTAAAAAATAGACCTGACATTTCTATTCAACCAAATTTGTACTGTTTTAGCTGGTCAAGTTATTTGTAGTGACCGTAAAAGCACACTTTTTGTTCTGGGTTGAAAAACTATTCCCAAATTTGCCATTCTCAAAATAACTAGTTTCTGCTATATGAGGCCTACTTGAAATCTATCCCAAAAAGGATATCTTACATTGAAGGTGCTGATAGTGTCATTCAGAAAAATTTAACACACACGCTACCGTGCAGATACAAGTTTAATTCTGTGATTAAACCTATACCTGTCACACAGCGCAAAAAAAAAAACAGGCCTCACATTTCTATTCAACCAAATCTGTACTGTTTTAGCTGGTCAAGTTATTTGTAGTGACCGTAAAAGCACATTTTTTGTTCTGGGTTGAAAAACTATTCCCAAATTTGCCATTCTCAAAATAACTAGTTTCTGCTATATGAGGCCTACTTGAAATCTATCCCAAAAAGGATATCTTACATTGAAGGTGCTGATAGTGTCATTCAGAAAAACCTAACACACACGCTACCGTGCAGATACAAGTCTAATTCTGTGATTAAACCTATACCTGTCACACATTTTTTGTTCTGGGTTGAAAAACTATTCCCAAATTTGCCATTCTCAAAATTGTGGTGAACGGGAACAATGAGGAAAACATCTAATAAGGGACGCGGACGTGGAGATGGTCGTGGTGGTGTTAGTGGACCCTCTGGTGCTGGGAGAGGACGTGGCCGTTCTGCCACAGCCACACGTCCTAGTGAACCAACTACCTCAGGTCCCAGCAGGGCCGGTACAAGGCAGGGGCCGAAGGAGCGGGTGCCCTGGGCGCTACCATTTGCGGACAGGAGGGGGGCGCAGGTGAAGTGCCAGCAGTGTACAGCTTCACTGTACCACATTAGCCAAGCGCCACTTGCTGTGCTTGCTGTGCTGAGTGCGCTCCTGCACCCGCCTACACCGTCCACACCAGCCATGTCAGCGCTGCTCCTTCTCTCCCCCTATGAATTTTGTGCCGACTGCGCTCCTGGCTCGGGCTCCCTTTCCTCCTCTGCGTTTCCTCGCCCCCCCCCCCCCATGGAGGATTCATTTGGTTGATACCACCGGCGTGCGCCGTGTGAGGTCACGCGGCTCACGCCGGAGGCGAGGTGTGAGGTGAGAGAGGGAGGACTCGCGCAGCCTACAGGGAGCTGTGTCGGCGCGTGAAGAACAAGCCACGAGGAGCCTGCCTTCACTAGCTGCTACTCACACACAGACTGTAAAAAGTAAGAAAATAATGTAATACAAATAACAAACTAATTTTTTTATTAAAAAAATTATGGTCATCTCAGTCCAATCAAAGTCCCACAGTCCTTTGTTCTATTGCTTTAAGTATATTCTTGTTTTGAAACAACATTGATTCTTTCTTAAAAACGGGGGGGGGGGGGGGGGGGGGGGCGCAGTTTGCCATCTTCGCCCTGGGCACCAAATGGCCTTGTCCCAGCCCTGGGTCCCAGTAGCCAGCAGAATTTACAGCGATATTTGGTGGGGCCCAATGCCGTTCTAAGGATGGTAAGGCCTGAGCAGGTACAGGCATTAGTCAATTGGGTGGCCGACAGTGGATCCAGCACGTTCACATTATCTCCCACCCAGTCTTCTGCAGAAAGCGCACAGATGGCGCATGAAAACCAAGCCCATCGGTCTGTCACATCACCCCCATGCATATCAGGGAAACTGTCTGAGCCTCAAGTTATGCAGCAGTCTCTTATGCTGTTTGAAGACTCTGCTGCCAGGGTTTCCCAAGGGCATTCACCTAGCCCTTCCCCAGGGGTGGAAGAGATAGAATGCACTAACGCACAACCACTTATTTTTCCTGATGATGAGGACATGGGAATACCACCTCAGCACGTCTCTGATGATGACGAAACACAGGTGCCAACTGCTGCGTCTTTCTGCAGTGTGCAGACTGAACAGGAGGTCAGGGATCAAGACTGGGTGGAAGACGATGCAGGGGACGATGAGGTCCTAGACCCCACATGGAATGAAGGTCGTGCCACTGACTTTCACAGTTCGGAGGAAGAGGCAGTGGTGAGACCGAGCCAACAGCCTAGCAAAAGAGGGAGCAGTGGGCAAAATCAGAACACCCGCCGCCAAGAGACTCCGCCTGCTACTGACCGCCGCCATCTGGGACCGAGCACCCCAAAGGCAGCTTCAAGGAGTTCCCTGGCATGGCACTTCTTCAAACAATGTGCTGACGACAAGACCCGAGTGGTTTGCACGCTGTGCCATCAGAGCCTGAAGCGAGGCATTAACGTTATGAACCTTAGCACAACCTGCATGACCAGGCACCTGCATGCAAAGCATGAACTGCAGTGGAGTAAACACCTTAAAAACAAGGAACTCACTCAGGCTCCCCCTGCTACCTCTTCTGCTGCTGCCGCCGCCTCGGCCTCTTCTGCTGCTGCCGCCGCCTCGGCCTCTTCCTCCGCCTCTGGAGGAACGTTGGCACCTGCCGCCCAGCAAACATGGGATGTACCACCAACACCACCACCTGCGTCACCAAGCATCTCAACCATGTCACACGGCAGCGTTCAGCTCTCCATCTCACAAACATTTGAGAGAAAGCGTAAATTCCCACCTAGCCACCCTCGATCCCTGGCCCTGAATGCCAGCATTTCTAAAATACTGGCCTATGAAATGCTGTCATTTAGGCTGGTGGACACACACAGCTTCAAACAGCTCATGTCACTTGCTGTCCCACAGTATGTTGTTCCCAGCCGCCACTACTTCTCCAAGAGAGCCGTGCCTTCCCTGCACAAACAAGTGTCCGATAAAATCAAAGTGTGCACTGCGCAACGCCATCTGTGGCAAGGTCCACCTAACCACAGATACGTGGACCAGTAAGCACGGCCAGGGACGCTATATCTCCCTAACTGCACACTGGGTAAATTTAGTGGCGGCTGGGCCCCAGGCGGAGAGCTGTTTGGCGCACGTCCTTCCGCCGCCAAGGATCGCAGGGCAACATTCTTTGCCTCCTGTCTCCTCCTCCTCCTACTCAGCTTCATCCTCCTCTTCTTCCACCTGCTCATCCAGTCAGCCACACACCTTCACCACCAACTTCAGCACAACCCGGGGTAAACGTCAGCAGGCCGTTCTGAAACTCATATGTTTGGAGGACAGGCCCCACACCGCACAGGAGTTGTGGCGGGGTATAGAACAACAGACCGACGAGTGGTTGCTGCCGGTGAGCCTCAAGCCCGGCCTGGTGGTGTGCGATAATGGGCGAAATCTCGTTGCAGCTCTGGGACTAGCCGGTTTGACGCACATCCCTTGCCTGGCGCATGTGCTGAATTTGGTGGTGCAGAAGTTCATTCGCAACTACCCCGACATGTCAGAGCTGCTGCATAAAGTGCAGGCCGTCTGTTCGCGCTTCCGGCGTTCACACCCTGCCGCTGCTCGCCTGTCTGCGCTACAGCGTAACTTCGGCCTTCCCGTTCACCGCCTCATATGCGACGTGCCCACCAGGTGGAACTCCACCTTGCATATGCTGGACAGACTGTGCGAGCAGCAGCAGGCCATAGTGGAGTTTCAGCTGCAGCACGCACGGGTCAGTCGCACTGCGGATCAGACCCACTTCACCACCAATGACTGGGCCTCCATGCGAGACCTGTGTGCCCTGTTGCGCTGTTTCGAGTACTCCACCAACATGGCCAGTGGCGATGACGCCGTTATCAGCGTTACAATACCACTTCTATGTCTCCTTGAGAAAAGACTTAGGGCGATGATGGAAGAGGAGGTGGCCCAGGAGGAAGAGGAGGAAGAGGGGTCATTTTTAGCACTTTCAGGCCAGTCTCTTCGAAGTGACTCAGAGGGAGGTTTTTTGCAACAGCAGAGGCCAGGTACAAATGTGGCCAGACAGGGCCCACTACTGGAGGACGAGGATGAGGAGGAGGTGGAGGAGGATGAGGATGAAGCATGTTCACAGCGGGGTGGCACCCAAAGCAGCTCGGGCCCATCACTGGTGCATGGCTGGGGGGAAACACAGGACGATGACGATACGCCTCCCACAGAGGACAGCTTGTCCTTACCTCTGGGCAGCCTGGCACACATGAGCGACTACATGCTGCAGTGCCTGCGCAACGACAGCAGAGTTGCCCACATTTTAACGTGTGCGGACTACTGGGTTGCCACCCTGCTGGATCCCCGGTACAAAGACAATGTGCCCACCTTAGTTCCTACACTGGAGCGTGATAGGAAGATGCGCGAGTACAAGCGCACGTTGGTAGACGCGCTACTGAGAGCATTCCCAAATGTCACAGGGGAACCAGTGGAAGCCCAAGGCGAAGGCAGAGGAGGAGCAAGAGGTCGCCAACGCAGCTGTGTCACGGCCAGCTCCTCTGAGGGCAGGGTTAGCATGGCAGAGATGTGGAAAAGTTTTGTCACCACGCCACAGCTAACTGCACCACCACCTGATACGGAACGTGTTAGCAGGAGGCAACATTTCACTAACATGGTGGAACAGTACCTGTGCACACCCCTCCACGTACTGACTGATGGTTCGGCCCCATTCAACTTCTGGGTCTCCAAATTGTCCACGTGGCCAGAGCTAACCTTTTATGCCTTGGAGGTGCTGGCCTGCCCGGCGGCCAGCGTTTTGTCTGAGCGTGTATTCAGCACGACAGGGGGCGTCATTACAGACAAACGCAGCCGTCTGTCTACAGCCAATGTGGACAAGCTGACGTTCATAAAAATGAACCAGGCATGGATCCCACAGGACCTGTCCATCCCTTGTGCAGATTAGATATTAACTACCTCCCCTTAACAATATATTATTCTACTCCAGGGCACTTCCTCATTCAATACAATTTTTATTTTCATTTTACCATTATATTGCGGGGCAACCCAAAGTTGAATGAACCTCTCCTCTGTCTGGGTGCCGGGGCCTAAATGTGTGACAGTGGCCTGTTCCAGTGGTGGGTGACGTGAAGCCTGATTCTCTGCTATGACATGAAGACAGATTCTGTGCTGACATAAGGCCAGATTCTCTGTTACGGGACCTCTCTCCTCTGTCTGGGTGCCGGGGCCTAAATATGTGACAGTGGCCTGTTCCAGTGGTGGGAGACGTGAAGCCTGATTCTCTGCTATGACATGAAGACTGATTCTGTGCTGACATAAGGCCAGATTCTCTGTTACGGGACCTCTCTCCTCTGCCTGGGTGCCTGGGCCTAAATATGTGACAGTGGCCTGTTCCAGTGGTGGGTGACGTGAAGCCTGATTCTCTGCTATGACATGAAGACTGATTCTGCGCTGACATAAGGCCAGATTCTCTGTTACGGGACCTCTCTCCTCTGTCTGGGTGCCGGGGCCTAAATATGTGACAGTGGCCTGTTCCAGTGGTGGGTGACGTGAAGCCTGATTCTCTGCTATGACATGAAGACAGATTCTGTGCTGACATAAGGCCAGATTCTCTGTTACGGGACCTCTCTCCTCTGTCTGGGTGCCGGGGCCTAAATATGTGACAGTGGCCTGTTCCAGTGGTGGGTGACGTGAAGCCTGATTCTCTGCTATGACATAAAGACAGATTCTGTGCTGATATAAGGCCAGATTCTCTGTTACGGGACCTCTCTCCTCTGCCTGGGTGCCTGGGCCTAAATATGTGACAGTGGCCTGTTCCAGTGGTGGGTGACGAGAAGCCTGATTCTCTGCTATGACATGAAGACTGATTCTGCGCTGACATAAGGCCAGATTCTCTGTTACGGGACCTCTCTCCTCTGTCTGGGTGCCTGGGCCTAAATATGTGAGAGTGGCCTGTTCCAGTGGTGGGTGACGTGAAGCCTGATTCTCTGCTATGACATGAAGACAGATTCTGTGCCGATATAAGGCCAGATTCTCTGTTACGGGACCTCTCTCCTCTGTCTGGGTGCCGGGGCCTAAATATGTGACAGTGGCCTGGTACAGTGGTGGGTGACGTGAAGCCTGATTCTCTGCTATGATATGAAGACAGATTCTGTGCTGACATAAGGCCAGATTCTCTGTTACGGGACCTCTCTCCTCTGTCTGGGTGCCGGGGCCTAAATATGTGACAGTGGCCTGTTCCAGTGGTGGGTGACGTGAAGCCTGATTCTCTGCTATGACATGAAGACTGATTCTGCGCTGACATGATGTCACGGCTGAGGATGGGGGAAACCCTCAGCCGTGAGGTGCCAGGTGTTTAAGTAGCTACTCGGCCATGAAGCCACAGGACAGGGAGCAGGTCACCTCCTACAGCGTCCCTACCCTGACCCTAACTCCTAACCTGCATGGGCCGACCTTTAAGGTAGGAGGGCCCATGCGCCGGAACCTCGGAGCCCTATCTTACCCTCCGCAGATCCCTGAGCTAGGAGCTGGGTAAGGCAACCTACTCCTCCTTGACACGGAGGAGCAGGAGCCTCAATGGCCAAGCTGTTGGGAAAAGGGGAACAGAAACAGCAATACGGAAATGGCAGGTGAACAGACATTCACCAACCTGCCACAGCCCTGCTGACTGGATCCCTAAACAGACAGGGATCCAGAACCGTTATGCTGCACAAACACATATGAAAATCCCAACAGACAAACTTGCTACAACACACACATAAAGACATAGGCATACATAAAACTTTAACTAAAACCTATACTATGAACTGTAAACTCAAACTTAAACTATGACCACAGTGGTGGCTCTCACTGGCGGATGACAAACACAGGAGGCTGCTATCAGCAAGCATGCTGAAGCAACCTACTGAGCTCTGCAAGAGAGAGGGTCTTTATAGGCCCAAGTGGCCACACCCAAGGATTGGACACACCCAGTGACATCACACACACACTGGGAAGGAAGTTAACCCTTCCAGTAACACAGAAGGGAAAACAAACATACATAAAGGGAAAGTGCACACAATAACTAACAACAAGTGCACACATACACACATCACACAAAACCGCATGCACAACGTAGCAAGCTGCAATGGCACAGCTCCGACTGCTACGCTGTCCATACACACTGTTGCCAGCGGCAACCACAGGTGAGGCAAATACCACAGCCCTCACCTGTGATTGAACACCAAAGAGAACCGCTGACAACCGCATGCGGTTCAGGAGTCACGGTCATAGCCATGGCCGTGACACTCCCACCCCTCAAAGCCCCCCCACCAATAAAAAAAAAAAAAACGTGAGGGACTCACACAAGGGGATGGGAGAAGGGGACGTCCACTCTCAGACATGGTTCCCAAAATGTCACTGTCAGCTGCATCCTCTCCCAGCACACAACACAGCCAGTCCGACGAGGCCTGCAGCCCGCACCAGTGACACAGGGAGGAGAACCACAGAGAGTGAACGAGGGGACTCTCCACTCACGTCCCCACTCCAGTCGCTGCCAGCAGACACTCCTAACCAGCACGCAGCCGGACCACTTACGGAGTGCTGCCAGCAGACGACCAGAGATGGGAACATGGAGAGGGACGAGGGATCCCCAACACGGACACGGAAGGTAAGGTGGCGGGGAATAAGCCACCAACCGTGCCGTTAACGGAGAACCCCCAGGAACGCTCTCCCTCCGGAGAACGCGCATGCAGACCACAAGGGTATGGCACTGCATGCTGCACCCTCTTTCGAAGGTATGCATACCGCATACCAGACACACACCACGTGTAGTAAAATCAGGGGGAAGCCACACGAGGCAACGGTGAAGGGATGGCGGGGTAACGCCACTCACCGCGCCATCAGAGGCGAAACCCCCAGAACGCTCTCCCTCCGAAGAGCGCGCATGTACCCCTTCACAGACGGCGGTACATGCTACACCCTCTTTCGAGGGAATGCATACTCCCACCCCTCAAAGCCCCTCCCAACAACAAAAGGGGAAAGTTGGTGAGGCATAAGAAACAGTGGGAGGGGGGGAGGGGAAAGACAAACAAAAGGGGACACCAACACGGACACGGTGAGCAAGGAATGGCGGGGAATGCCACTCACCGCGCCGTAAATGGTGAGCCCCATAACGCTCTCCCTCCGGAGAACGCGCATACACCCCATCCGCAGATAGCGGTGCATGCTTTACCCTCTTTCGAGGGAACGCCACGCGGGAAGCCTTTGTGGTCATACTGTCACGGCTGAGGATGGGGGAAACCCTCAGCCGTGAGGTGCCAGGTGTTGAAGTAGCTACTCGGCCATGAAGCCACAGGACAGGGAGCAGGTCACCTCCTACAGCGTCCCTACCCTGACCCTAACTCCTAACCTGCATGGGCCGACCTTTAAGGTAGGAGGGCCCATGCGCCGGAACCTCGGAGCCCTATCTTACCCTCCGCAGATCCCTGAGCTAGGAGCTGGGTAAGGCAACCTACTCCTCCTTGACACGGAGGAGCAGGAGCCTCAATGGCCAAGCTGTTGGGAAAAGGGGAACAGAAACAGCAATACGGAAATGGCAGGTGAACAGACATTCACCAACCTGCCACAGCCCTGCTGACTGGATCCCTAAACAGACAGGGATCCAGAACCGTTATGCTGCACAAACACATATGAAAATCCCAACAGACAAACTTGCTACAACACACACATAAAGACATAGGCATACATAAAACTTTAACTAAAACCTATACTATGAACTGTAAACTCAAACTTAAACTATGACCACAGTGGTGGCTCTCACTGGCGGATGACAAACACAGGAGGCTGCTATCAGCAAGCATGCTGAAGCAACCTACTGAGCTCTGCAAGAGAGAGGGTCTTTATAGGCCCAAGTGGCCACACCCAAGGATTGGACACACCCAAGGATTGGACACACCCAGTGACATCACACACACACTGGGAAGGAAGTTAACCCTTCCAGTAACACAGAAGGGAAAACAAACATACATAAAGGGAAAGTGCACACAATAACTAACAACAAGTGCACACATACACACATCACACAAAACCGCATGCACAACGTAGCAAGCTGCAATGGCACAGCTCCGACTGCTACGCTGTCCATACACACTGTTGCCAGCGGCAACCACAGGTGAGGCAAATACCACAGCCCTCACCTGTGATTGAACACCAAAGAGAACCGCTGACAACCGCATGCGGTTCAGGAGTCACGGTCATAGCCATGGCCGTGACACTCCCACCCCTCAAAGCCCCCCCACCAATAAAAAAAAAAAAAACGTGAGGGACTCACACAAGGGGATGGGAGAAGGGGACGTCCACTCTCAGACACGGTTCCCAAAATGTCACTGTCAGCTGCATCCTCTCCCAGCACACAACACAGCCAGTCCGACGAGGCCTGCAGCCCGCACCAGTGACACAGGGAGGAGAACCACAGAGAGTGAACGAGGGGACTCTCCACTCACGTCCCCACTCCAGTCGCTGCCAGCAGACACTCCTAACCAGCACGCAGCCGGACCACTTACGGAGTGCTGCCAGCAGACGACCAGAGATGGGAACATGGAGAGGGACGAGGGATCCCCAACACGGACACGGAAGGTAAGGTGGCGGGGAATAAGCCACCAACCGTGCCGTTAACGGAGAACCCCCAGGAACGCTCTCCCTCCGGAGAACGCGCATGCAGACCACAAGGGTATGGCACTGCATGCTGCACCCTCTTTCGAAGGTATGCATACCGCATACCAGACACACACCACGTGTAGTAAAATCAGGGGGAAGCCACACGAGGCAACGGTGAAGGGATGGCGGGGTAACCCCTTCACAGACGGCGGTACATGCTACACCCTCTTTCGAGGGAATGCATACTCCCACCCCTCAAAGCCCCTCCCAACAACAAAAGGGGAAAGTTGGTGAGGCATAAGAAACAGTGGGAGGGGGGGAGGGGAAAGACAAACAAAAGGGGACACCAACACGGACACGGTGAGCAAGGAATGGCGGGGAATGCCACTCACCGCGCCGTAAATGGTGAGCCCCATAACGCTCTCCCTCCGGAGAACGCGCATACACCCCATCCTCAGATAGCGGTGCATGCTTTACCCTCTTTCGAGGGAACGCCACGCGGGAAGCCTTTGTGGTCATACTGTCACGGCTGAGGATGGGGGAAACCCTCAGCCGTGAGGTGCCAGGTGTTGAAGTAGCTACTCGGCCATGAAGCCACAGGACAGGGAGCAGGTCACCTCCTACAGCGTCCCTACCCTGACCCTAACTCCTAACCTGCATGGGCCGACCTTTAAGGTAGGAGGGCCCATGCGCCGGAACCTCGGAGCCCTATCTTACCCTCCGCAGATCCCTGAGCTAGGAGCTGGGTAAGGCAACCTACTCCTCCTTGACACGGAGGAGCAGGAGCCTCAATGGCCAAGCTGTTGGGAAAAGGGGAACAGAAACAGCAATACGGAAATGGCAGGTGAACAGACATTCACCAACCTGCCACAGCCCTGCTGACTGGATCCCTAAACAGACAGGGATCCAGAACCGTTATGCTGCACAAACACATATGAAAATCCCAACAGACAAACTTGCTACAACACACACATAAAGACATAGGCATACATAAAACTTTAACTAAAACCTATACTATGAACTGTAAACTCAAACTTAAACTATGACCACAGTGGTGGCTCTCACTGGCGGATGACAAACACAGGAGGCTGCTATCAGCAAGCATGCTGAAGCAACCTACTGAGCTCTGCAAGAGAGAGGGTCTTTATAGGCCCAAGTGGCCACACCCAAGGATTGGACACACCCAGTGACATCACACACACACTGGGAAGGAAGTTAACCCTTCCAGTAACACAGAAGGGAAAACAAACATACATAAAGGGAAAGTGCACACAATAACTAACAACAAGTGCACACATACACACATCACACAAAACCGCATGCACAACGTAGCAAGCTGCAATGGCACCGCTCCGACTGCTACGCTGCCCATACACACTGTTGCCAGCGGCAACCACAGGTGAGGCAAATACCACAGCCCTCACCTGTGATTGAACACCAAAGAGAACCGCTGACAACCGCATGCGGTTCAGGAGTCACGGTCATAGCCATGGCCGTGACACATGAAGCCAGATTCTCTGCTATGGCATGAAGAGACTGATTCTCTGCTGACATGAAGCCAGATTCTTTGCTATGGCATGAAGAGACTGATTCTCTGCTGACGTGAAGCCAGATTCTCTGCTATGGGACCTCTGTCCAATTGATATTGGTTAATTTTATTTTTTTAATTTTTATTTTAATTCATTTCCCTATCCACATTTGTTTGCAGGGGATTTACCTACATGTTGCTGCCTTTTGCAGCCCTCTAGCTCTTTCCTGGGCTGTTTTACAGCCTTTTTAGTGCCCAAAAGTTCGGGTCCCCATTGACTTCAATGGGGTTCGGGTTCGGGACGAAGTTCGGGTCGGGACGAAGTTCGGGTCGGGGAAAATTTCCGGGAAGTTCGGCCGAACTTCTCGAACCCGAACATCCAGGTGTTCGCTCAACTCTAATTGAGACCAGTGTTGGGACACCAAGTGATTCCGAGACATTTATCACCTATGAATTGTCTATTGTGCCACAACCCCTTTAAGCTTTATTTACATTAAATCTATCCACCTGCCCATGATCTTAAGATATTCTATAGAAACATGTAGAAAGATCACACTTGTAGAGTTCATGAGCTTAGGCTTCCAGCAGCTTCTCTAGCCATAAGAAGTCAATCTCCTCCGCGTCATTCAGAAAAATGTCCTACACAGCATTTTAAACTTAGGTCATTCCAATCAATGAGGATTTGCTTGGAGTTTGCCGTCAGAAATGTTCTTTTTGATTAGGAAATCCATTCCAAATAATTTATATGAGATGACATTGAAAATATCTAGACTGCTATTGATTTACAGAATTAATTGTATTTTTTGGTTAAAAGATTCCAGATATGACGGCAAGTAGACAAAAAGCCCATGAGAAACAAGCTATTACAAGCAAATGGAATGGTCCAGAAAAGCCTGTTTCACCTTCTCCATTAGAGTGAAATATAGAAAGAAGCAAACATTTTGGTTACATGTTTTTGCTATTAACTGTACCTTGCTAATATCCTTGAAAATGAGGAACATTCAAGGATATATGATTTAAAGGGATTCTGTCACCAGGATTTCACTTACTGAGCTGTTAACATGACCACATCAGTCTCCGTGATTTATATTACAATATACTAGTATTACTGCCCTGTGTCTTGTAATTTTTTCTATAAAAACGCTTTTATTAATATGCAAATTACCTAAATAAGGAGCCCAAGGGGCTGTCCCTCTGTCCTTTGGAGCCCAGCCGCATTCCTTCTCCTTCACTGCTAATTTATTCACTCCTCATCGCCGACCTCATATGCCTGGTGCGCCGTTAACTCGCGCATGCGCCGTGGAAAAACCAGTCAGTGCATGTGCAATGTGTTCTGTGAGGCCGATGACAGGACACCGCCCGGGCACTGACAGGTCTATCCACAGCGCATGCGCGAGATTACTGCACACCAGGCACATGAGGTCGGCGAGGAGGAGTGAATAAATTAGCAGTGGGGCGGTGCTGGGCTCAAGGAGAAGGGGTGCTGCTGGGCTCCAACGGACAGAGAGACAGCCCCTTGGGCTCCTTATTTAGGTCATTTGCATATTAATTATTAATAAAAGCGATTTTATAGACAAATTACAAGACACAGGGCAGTAATACTAGTATATTGTAATATAAATTGTGAAGACTGATGTGGTCATGTTAACAGCTCAGTAAGTGAAATCCTGGTGACAGAATCCATTAAACAGATTCAGCTAAGTAGAATAGCCCCTGAGGAGCCAGCATAGAGGATGAGAGGGGTAGTGATCCTGATGTAGTGTAGTAGTGTCATGATGTCCTACCTCGGGCCATCGCTCCCTGGAGTCAGTTGCAATGAAAGTTGTAGCACTGAAGAATAAGGCCAAAGTTAAAGTAACAAAGTCTCTTTTACTAAGTGCAATGTAGGACTTGAAATACATACAGTAGCAGCAGGCATTAGTGCAATTCTTCTCTGGCACCAGCAATGATATGGAGACAGGTTGGTTAGTGGCAATTCTGCACTTAGGTGATACTGACGTAGTGGTTGTTTGGTAAAGGGTGGTTTAACCATATTCCCTCGCTTCACAGCAGGGTCTAGAGAAGCTGAATACAGAAATTATCCTTTCAAGGCTTTACTTGAAGGGGTTTCCAACCTATTTGTTTTATTAGGGGAAAATAATAAAAACATTCCAGCACTGTTGCTCCATCCATTAGTCTCTTTGGTCTGTAGCCAGTGATGTATAGTGTTGAGCGCGAATATTCGAATAGCGAATTTTTTTAGCGAATATCGGCACTTCGCTAATTCGCGAATATTTCGAATATAGCACTATAAATTCGCTATTTCGAATATTCGTTGTTTAATTTTTATTATTGTTATATTTTTTTCTTTCCCACTTCCCAAAAGTAGTTCTTACCTGTCCTGAGGATTCCTGGCTTCCTGGCTGCTCCAGTCAGTGCCCGTTGCCGCTTCTGCCGACTTCCGTGCTCATGGAGCGTCCCCATCACCATGGGAACGCCTCCATACTAGAATGTACTGTCGGATGTGAGAATTAAGTTGAAATCGCAATTCGATTACTTCAAATTATATTAATCGAATTGCGATTTCAACTTAAGCACTGCTATATTCCATATTCGTTAACTCCGTTAATTCTACCAAGCTGACCCATTAGAAACAGCTCTAAGTTGAAATCGCAATTCGATTAATATAACTTGAAGTAATCGAATTGCGATTTCAACTTAAGCACTGCTATATTCCATATTCGTTAACTCCGTTAATTCTACCAAGCTGACCCATTAGAAACAGCTCTAAGTTGAAATCGCAATTCGATTAATATAACTTGAAGTAATCGAATTGCGATTTCAACTTAGCACTGCTATATTCCAAATTCGTTAACTCCGTTAATTCTAGCAAGCTGACCCATTAGAAACAGCTCTAAGTTGAAATCGCAATTCGATTAATATAACTTGAAGTAATCGCATTGCAATTTCAACTTAGACCTGGTTTACTATGGTTGGCTTGGTAGAATTAGCGAAGATGGCGAATATGACGAATGTTTTCGTCATATTCCTCAAAACAAAGATAACAAAGTATTCTCCATCTTCGTTTTAACTCCATATTCGTCAACTTCGCTAATTCTAGCAATCAAATAGGAAAGTTGACTATAGAGACAGCTGTGTTCAATTCGCTATGCTATTATATTACTTAGCTTTTTTTTTAAATAAATAAAATAATTATAATAATTATCAAGTATTATAATTATTTTATTTATTTTAAAAAAAAAGCAAAGTAATATTATCGCATAGCGAATTAAAAACTTAGCTGTCTATAGTCAACTTTCCTATATGATTGCTAGAATTAGCGAAGTTGACGAATATGGAGCTAAAACGAAGATGGAGAATACTTTGTTATCTTCGTTTTGAGGAATATGACGAATACATTCGTCATATTCGTCATATGCGCTAATTCTAGATATCAAACCAATAGGAAAGTTACCTTAAGTTAAAATTGCAATACGCGATTATTTAAATCGCATATTAATCGCGATAACTAGAATAATGACGAATATTCGATTTCGACGAATATGAGACGAATATTCACGCGAATATTTGCGAATTTCGTCGAAATCGAATATGGCATCTCCCGCTCATCACTAGTGATGTATTGATTTGGCTCCATTTGTAATGTCCTGTACACAGTTGCCACCAAACACTGGCCCTAGCAGTCTGGTGTCATTCACCACTGAGGCCAGTAATTGGTTGTAATGGTATATGGAACATCACCCAAGCAATACATCACTGGCTGTAGCCAGTGGAAGAGCAAGGAACAGTAGCGCTGGATTTGGAGGAGGCTGAGAAAGCGTGTTTAAATGCTTTTATTATTTGATCATGCTACCAGCAGTTTCCCCTACTAAAATTACCTTGGACAAACCCTTTAAGAGACCTAATAGTATTTGTGGTCAGGACCTAAACGAGTGGAAGATGCCCAACCACCACCCCCCTACCTAATTGGCCTGAGGTGTGCCTTGGCCTCACTAGGTCGGTATGCCTGAAAAAGGGGGCATACCCTGAATGTGATGGTTGAATGACTGAATGAAGAATGGGAATGGGTGGGCAGGGGACGTCCGAATGCCGACGTGCTGCCTGGGAGAGCCAGACTGCTTAAGACAGGTACCGGCCCCTCCCACAAATCCAGGCTGCCTGGGAGAGCCAGACTGCTTAAGACAGGTACCGGCCCCTCCCACAAATCCAGGCTAGCCTGCGGCCAGCCTTAACACTTGTGGTCAGGACCTAAACGAGTGGAAGATGCCCAACCACCACCCCCCTACCTAATTGGCCTGAGGTGTGCCTTGGCCTCACTAGGTCGGTATGCCTGAAAAAGGGGGCAAAACCCACCAGTGAGGGAAGGATAGGCCTGAGGTGCTAGGTGCTACTCTGCCAATGTACTGAATGCTTGGACCAGCTCCGCTTGTGGCTCCGGGATATACCGGACAAAGCACCCCGAGCGCCAGCGCCCCAAGTGTTTAATGATATGCACAGGGACTCCATGCTTGGACGCTGCGGATGCCGCACCGATGCGGAGAGAATGCCCCGAGAATTGAGCCGGATTCAATCCTACACTGGTCAACAGGATGCGAATATGTTTGATGAACTGGCTGGACGTCAGTGGACCAACAGGGAATGGAAGTAATGGGTCGGTGGGGCTGTGAAGACTAAGGGCCAGCAAGAGGTTGTCCAAGACTGTCACTGGACACTATGCGTTTGTGGTCTGGAAGAACTTAACTACATGGCCGGGACCTACCTGCCTTGTTTTGTTGTGAGGCAACTGCAAATGAGTTACTGCCCATCCTGACTAAATCTCCCTTGCGGAGAGCCACCGCCCCTTGTCTGGCCTGTGTCACTTCACCTGGTCTTAAAAACCCGTAAACGCCAAGTACATCGCCGCCTTGATCACCAGGCTGGGAAGGACTCTGAATGGTGAGAATGTGAGAACTTCCGACAGGCTACGAAACGTGTCCACCTTAATAGGTCGACGGACCGACTTGACCGTGACCTGGCTCTTTTGAATGCCTCTGAGGATGGCCTTGATCGGGTGAGCTGAAAATATAGAGGGTCTGTCTGGCTCTTGAAGTGCCAAAAAATGCTGCACCCCAGCCAAATATAGCCTAATGGTGTTGTAGGATAAAGCCAATACCGAATGACAATAAGGCACGAAAGCCACCATATACTTGACCTGACCTGTGTCACCTCTAGGATATGCCAACTTAAAGTTCGAAAAAACCACCCACGCTCGGCGGTACGACCGCAACGTACTGGCCGACAAAGACTTGGTAATGAGTGAACTGGCGACCACCATCAGAGAGTCTAATCCAAGACCAGCAGCCGCCAGTCCGGTACCGGGGTGCCCACTGAGTCTGCTACTGGGTTCTGTAAGAAAAAGCGAGAAAAATCAAAACGAGATAAAGCATCAGCTGCAACGTTGCTGACCCCGTCCAAAAACCGGGCATGAAAATGAAACCCTCGTTCCAGAGCTATCCAGGTCAATCTACGCATGAAAGACATGATAAGTAACGATTTAGATCTGCCCTTGTTAATGATCTCTGCGGTCGCCATGTAGTCAGTGTGGAAAACCACCGTGTGACCCGACCACCTATGCCCCCAGACTGTAGCAGCTGCTACGATAGGATAGATCTCGAACAATGCCGACATCTGAGAAAACCCCGGCAACTGTAGCACGTGTGTGGGCCATGAGCCGGTGAACCAATGTGAGCCAAATATGGCCGCGAAACCTACCGAGGCAGCCGCGTCTGAAAATACGTGTGGAGAATCGGAAGTGGCCCTCGGAATAAACATGGAAATGCCGTTCCACCCACTGAGAAATCTGTCCCACATGAACAGATCTGCTCGGGCGTTCGCATTAAGATGCACTGATGCGTCCAAATCACTGGTCTGTTGTAAAAGACTAGCAATCTTGAAATGAATGCTCTACCCTGAGGAATGATCCTCATGGCAAAGTATAACATGCCCAACAGAGACTGCAATTCTCTCTTGCAAACCTGAGACATGAGCAAGGAACGGACACCTGATTTGATTCTGTCGAGTTTGTCTTGTGGCAGACTGGCTGACATGGCACGTGAATCCAAAGAGATCCCCAAGAACATGACAACCTGCGCAGGCCCTTCTGTTTTGTGTTCGGCCACTGGACTGTTTAACTCCTTGAAGACCTGCAAGAGAACCTGCAAGTCAACAGGTGCCTGTGAGGGTTCTTCGATCAACAGAAAATCATCCAGGTAGTGAATGACATTCTGGCAACCCTGTTCCAACAAAATCCATTCCAGTGCCTGCGCTAACCTGTCAAACAGACTGGGGCTGCTCTAGGAACCAAACGTCAACTTGGTTGCGAAATAGTACGCATCTCTCCATTTGATGCCATGCCACTGCCAGAGAGATGGGCTAATGGGCAGCAGTTTGAACGCATCAGAGACATCTGCTTTGGACAGCCAAGCCCCCATGCCTGTCTTGAAGAATGACCTGGATAGCCTGGTCTACGGAAGTATACTTCAAGGAAAATTCCTCGGAGGAATCAACGAGTTGAGACTAGGAACGTGGGAAGAATGTGGAGCAGACAAATCATAAATCAAACGAAATTTATTGGAATATTTTCCCTGCACCACCCCCACCGGGCTCACCCTCCAAGTGCAGAAAGGAGGGGACTGGAAAGGACCAATGATGAAACCCTTGTCCAGCTCAACTGCCAAGAGTGAATCCACCAGACCAGCATGTTTAGAAGCCGACTGCAAGTTGGGGCATTCATGAGTCTGCTGGGGCAAGGTGATGAGCCCAGTGTGAAATCCCCGTGAAAACCCTTCCACCAGGAATGTACGGAACGGCTGAACCGGATGAAGCCGCAGCAGCTGGTCTAGTGCCTCCACATTCACCCGGCTCAGTCACGCCGGCTTCAATGTGCAGACCGTGACCGGATGTGCCCTAAAACATGTGGCACAGACATGCAGAAGCCTGCACTGGCTGAAGTTGCAGATGGCGGACCACTGCAAACAACACAACAAACACCACAAAACAACAACACAAAAAAAAAAAAAAAAAACGAAGAAAGAAAAAGAGAAGAGAAAAAAAAAAAAAAAACAACCTGTTAACCCTACGACCTGCTGCCCGTAAGCTGACAAACAAGATGACGGAATCTAAGCCCCTCCCCTTCCCCCCCCCCCAGCAGCGTGAAACAATTGAACGAAAAGCCTTCGAGGCTGACAGGGAGTATGATAGTCGTTTCCACCGACGTATGAAGCGAGCCCGAGTTTGTGTGAATCTGTGACGTGGTAGATTAATTAAAAACAAATACTGCGGGCTAAAGAACCTACAGACGTGGTAGGTGATGTATGTAAGTATAGGATTTGTGGAAAACAGACCGTATGACGTATGACACTAGTCTACGAGATGAAACGGGGTGTGTATGTCGTGCAAGCGTGTAGCTGTATTGGCGGATGTACCTATGCTAGAGGTGTATGGATGAAGCTTGGTGGATAAAGGTTTTTTTTTTTTTTTTCTTTATTTGAACAACCCACTTTTTTTTTTTTTTTTTACTTTATTTAACAATCCACTTGTACCCCTTTTTTTTTTTTTGTCAAACTGCCTGATGTGCGAACTATGTGTCTAAGGTATGTATGTAGTGTATGTGATGAGTGCCAAACATGTGCACAAGCAGCAACCTTGTAAGTAATCAACTCAGTAATGGCACCAGGACCCAGCTGCCAGAGTTTAACCTGCTGAGCCCAGATGACTCACAGCCCCTGTATGAACTTAGATACAGGTTATGCTGAGACAGGCAATGAGCTCCAACTATGTGACAATGCTGCCCATTGGTGCCAAAACTTGAATTGCATGTGCCTGAACGCAGTGAGGAGAAGCGATCCTCCGGCACACTTCCCCCTCTCTACACACCCTCCTACCCTCCTCCACGTTGCCACGCTCCCCGAACAAAGCAGTTATCATGGAAAACGACCTGAACAGCTTGCAGACTGAAGTGAAAGGTACACCCGGCTTCTCTGAGATCCGACTCGTGCAGGACGCTTGCTGATGACGTCACACCCGGAAGTAGCAGACGTCCGAATGCCGACGTGCTGCCTGGGAGAGCCAGACTGCTTAAGACAGGTACCGGCCCCTCCCACAAATCCAGGCTAGCCTGCGGCCAGCCTTAACACGTATTATTTTTCTTTCCTTTCTTCACATTTTTTAAGGCGGTAAAATACAAAGTATTTTGTGGTTTAAATGTGTTTTTTTTTTTTATTTGCTTGAAGGTTATGTGCTAAAGCAGAACCTTCAAGAGAATCTTTCACCATGGAGATGTGCGACGTGCCAAAACCGCAGGGTCGACACGTGAGGTGCACGGTGGGCCGATGAGGGGGAGTAGTAATACAGTTCATCGGTTTACTCACGGTTAGCAGAAAGCCTCCCTGGGCCGGCAGCACAGTGATGAGGAAGAGAGCACGAAACCTTCTGGGGCACACTCTGTGGTATGGGTGCACCAGCCTAGATAGAGGTTGATGTGTCCTTGATGACGGCGGTGTTTAGGGTACTTGTGGCGGCTGGGTCCCTTGGTGGTATTTGTCGCGACAACAGTACCATTTATGGTGGTACAACCAGTTGTAGTGGTAGTATTGAAGAATGAGGTACACAGTGGTAGGATACAACTCACAACTTTTACTGTAGCTGGTTTTAGTTGCAGCATAAACATCCGGACAGAATACAGTCTCTGGGTATATAGAGGAATTCTGTTGATCCACTGTTAATAGGTTTTGGCTAGGTCCTGACTCAGGCTGTGGTTCAGTATAATTCTTACTGGTAGGTGACTTTGCTTCTGGTCCCTTTTAAATCCAGTGTAGTTTGGTGAGGTTGCCTGTGGATAGAGAATCCTTCACCTTGACTCTAAAAAGGTCTTTGATGCCTGGGTAGTGGCTATTATCCTTTTGTTTAAATCCTTTTTCTACTTTGTCCCTTCTTGGACTAGACTTCACTCCTGAGCAGACTAGTGCTTGATCTGCATACTCTCTAACTAACAAAAGACTGAACACAGATTAGACCCGAGCTGGGCTAGATATCCCAGAGTGGTGCTATCCCCATCTAGTGGTGGGATGTATAAAGCACACTTGACCAGCCTATGAACAGGGATACAACAGATGTAGAAATGCAAAATGACATGCAATACAGCAATGACAATGAAGCAATATATTTACAGTTCCCACTTGTCCTGAGTGGGACGCTGCAGATGCAATATAAGCTACAGGTGCCCTGTTATAATGCAGGAGGAGCAGAACAGATTTATATATAGTTTTGCAGGAAAAGGTTATTAATTTCCTACACATCCTGGGCTTTGAAGTCCAGGAGGCGGTCCTATCAGTGATTGACCGATAACTCTGTATACACAGTCATAGAGGGAAGGCTGTCAATCATGATTGGACAGACTCCTGGAATTCAAACCCCAGAATGAGCAGGAAATTAAATGAATACATTAAAAGTTTTACTAAATCTTTTCCCACAAAACTATATATCAATCTGTTCAGCTCCATCTGTGCAGTTCAATTCAATTCAACCATGTTCAATTTGACAGGTTCCCTTCAACTTTATGTTGGATTCTCATCAAGTGTGATGCAAACCGTGATACATTTTTCTTCTATAAAAATGCAAGTTTTATGTGTATGTGGTAGACTATCCGAGACTGCATTGAAAATGGTCTTCTGAGGAGATGGTCTACTCAATGAAGGAAGCCAGTATGCATGATATCTGCTGGAACTGAAGATCTGTCACAGGAAATCTGATCTAGACATGGCAATGGTCTTCTCAAAAATGGTGTGCTTTTAGAAAGGTTTCTTTGAAAACAGTAGTTAGGATTAGTGACTGTAAGGGTTTTCTTCAACACAGGTAGCTCCTGGGTTCTAAAAATCAGTATCAGAGACCTACCTCCTCAAAACACATTCCCACCCATATCCATTTCATAAAATTATTATTTTACTGTGCAACCATATACATAATCGTCCTAGTCACATCTCTGCATTGCTTCTTGTTAAACCTTATTTGACCAGGGCCTTTTGGATGATTCAGGCATCAGGGCAAGGTGCAACCACAAACACTGCGTTTTCTTTATAGATCCATTATTCATTTCCTTTTGTCTGAACTTACCAAGAAATCATGAGACATCTTAAAACAAAGGAACAAGAATGATGAAATAGTCGGTTTCCTGAATATCTCTGATGGATTCATGTTTTAATGATAAGAAAACTCTGATTGACCTTGAAAGTTTCTCCACCACTTTCAGACTGTGCAACATCACTAAACAGGATGTGCTGCATCATTTATGTTGGCTGCTAAATTCAGGAGCTTACCTAATGAGGTCACCCATGACTCTAGTGAAGGAATGACATTTTAGTACTGCAGCTGGATCCTAGCTTTTGTAAAATAATAATGATTTCAATCCTATGATTAGGGCTGAAGATGGTATACACAGAGTGCAATTCTTGGGTTAAACCTGAATTATTGATGTACTGTGCCCTGTATTTATATATTATTCTGCACATATGCGCCTATAGGTAAGCAGAGCTGAGTGATGAGGTTCTATAGGATTTGTCATGGCTTTCCATGCGTGTTATTTCATTATGTCAGTATATTTGTGTACTCAAGTGCTTGGCAGGTCGGGTTATTCAGAGTTCACATTGCCATAGAGAATATTTATCGAATGTATTCAAAAACCTCCCTGACTTCCTTGAAAGCAAGTTGCCTGGTTCTTTAAAATAAGAAAAGAACTAGGCTCCTCACGCAGATTTAGATGAAAATTTATGGACAACCATGAAATGCAAGCCCAGAGCATGGTAAGTTCGATCTTCTCAAACCAGTTTTGGATCCACAAAACTTGAAGGCAAGTTGCCAAGTATGTTGCCTGTTTACTCAATGTGGTGGGAGGTGCAGTGTCCATAGCATAGTCAATGTCAACATCTACCTTACTCTAGGAGAGGCTTTGATCAAAACCAGGGCAATTTTTTTTAAGTGAATGTGTACAGTGAGCAATTACAACAGCAGATTTTTGAAAAAAAGATTGAGTGTCTGCCAGGTGCCAAATTTTTACATCTGCCTTAACATCTCTGAACATTCCTAGAAATTCGGAGCATCTAAGGGAAATATTTTAGTTTTTTTGGTGAAAAATAATGTGTCAGAAATGAGCTGTCATCAGGAACAAAAAAATAATGTATAATGCTTAGAGAATTGTGAGACAACATGTGCCATCTAGATAAATGTGGCTACCTTTGGCTGATTTTTACTACCTTGAATATTTATGCACCTTACTGTCTGGTGGACATAGACAGTATGTGGAACCTCCTTGCCTGTAGCGCCCTATGTCCACCCCTGGATACTGTTGAGAAATGTCCTATAGTGTGTGTTACAATGCTTCTAGTTCAGAAAAGGAAGGTGCAAATTACTGGTGTGCATTGGGGATATAAGGAAGAGAAATGTGTATAACTTGCCTTGTGAGGTGGACCAAATTTATCATGCTGTGTGAATTATTTTGATAAATCTAAGATAGATTGAAACATTTCTGCTCATTTGTGCATCACATGGCACTATATTTTCAGCCATTGTGTTTTCCATTATGAATGGACAGTTCAAGCAGATCACGTCTTTACATAGGCAAATCATTCTGTAGTCAATCAATATTAATAAAATATGTTGATCCCTGAATATATTTTTTTCAAGGAAAAAAGCTTTTAAAATTGGAGTTGTCCTTTGTGATTGGGGTTAGGGTTTACAGTTAAATTAGCTGCCATGAAGAAATTCATAAATAATACTTGAGGCGAGAACTGCATTAACATGCATTAATACAGTGCAATGCTGTAATTAATGTCAGGGGTACTTTTCCTGCTCTTTTCATTTTCTAAAAAGGTGCTAAAACTACATAACGAAGTGCATATACCTAAATATGAGACTTTTTAGCACATAATTGTATCTTCTTTTAGTTTTATTATGTATGTTTTCTATAGGCAAGACTATTTACTGCAGTTTAGGCCTCATGCACACAGCGGATCCGCAAAAAATATTGTAGAAATGCCTATTCTTGTCCGCAAAATGGCTATATTTTTTTGCGGGGCCACGGAATGGAGCAACGGATGCGGACAGCACACGAAGTGAATGGGTCTGCACCCGAGCCGCAAAAAATGAAAAAAGAAGCAACCTGGCTTACTGCAGACCCTGAGTCTCTGGACTTATTTCCCATTGGGGTGCACCACGCCTTACCATCCCTTCCGGAGAGCATCATCATGTGGTGACACCTCGACGTTGTCCGGGGGACCCAGGGTAGCGTTGGGGCCACCCCAAACCCAGCCTCTACGCAGACACCAGTATTGTAAATGGCACAATATAATTGGGCAAGGGAAGAAGAGAGGATACGGCGGCACTGCCCCCCACTAATATCACCGTTGTCGGCAGCTTACATGCGGTGCAAAGAATCCAGTCAGCGGTGCTCAGCAACAAAGTAACATCAAGTTCAGAAAGATCATTCAGGGAGAAGAAAATAATAGCGTTGCGGCACTCACCAGGATACGAATCAATAGCTTTTATTGTGGCTTCCTTGGAAGAAGATACACGAGGGTCCAGGGGCGGATACACTGTTGCAAGCGGCGACGGCCGTTTCGCGCGTGAGATCGCGCTTCCTCAGGCCGCTCACAATATAATTGGCACACTGTACAGTGGGGACCTTCTTAGATTGGGGCTTTAGAGCTTTAAATTATGTATGTGGTTCCGTGCTCAAATCTGTGAAAAGGTGGCAAGTGATGCCTCCATAAAGATGTTCATAAAGGATCCGTGTGTCCATTTTAGATGTCTATGTGTGTCATCCATGTTTCAAAACACTGTGCAGCTGAAAAAAAAAATTCAAACCATCTCTTCCTAATTATCCATGAAACACGGATGAAACACTGATGGCGCCCATGTTACATCTGTGGTTTTCATGGACCCATAGACTATAATAGGCGTGATGGATCCGTTAACACGGACAAAATAGAGCATCTGTGCTAAAACACTGATGTGTGAATACACAAATTAAAATGAATGGGTTAATTTGCTGTCTAGGCCTGTAACGATTACTCGAGTAAATCAAGTAACTCGACACAAAAAAATCCTCGATGTAAATTTTTTGCATTGAAGATTTGTTTGTGTCATGTGACCACAGAGCGCAAGTGAAGCGCTTGCTATTATTCACGCTCTGTGGTACCCCGCCGGCCCGCACCGCGCTGCACTGGATCCTGACACATCGTCAGGACATAGTGCGCGCTTAAGTGCACTATGACCTGATGCTGTGTGAAGTCAGGAGCACAGTGAAGTGCTTGAAAAAGAGGCTAAAGAGCTAAGGAGTGACGGCGGCGCCCCTACAGGATAGGTAAGTATTTCACTGCTGCTGTGGACTGATGGTTAGGAGTGGAGATGGGTGCATTGGGGGAGCTGAGGGCACAGAGGACTGATGGCACAGAGTACTGATGGCATGGGGGGTGATGGCACAGAGCACTGATGTCATGGGGGGCTGATTGCACAGAGGACTGATGGCATGGGGGGTGATGGCACAGAGGACTGATGGCATGGGGGGTAATGGCACGGAGGACTGATGGCATAGGGGGAGCTGATGGCACTGGGGGGAGCTGAGGGCATGGAAGGGGCTGATGGCGCTGTGGACTGATGGCAAAGGGGGATGATGTGTTTTTATAAAGGAAAACTTTCTTTCAATTAGTCTTTTCTTATTAGAGTACTTGATTAATCATTGGATTAATCGATAGAATACTTGATTACTAAAATAATTGATAGCTGCAGCCCTAGTGCTGTCCATGGAGAACATGTACAGCACACATACGTGGAACACTGACACGTGAATGAAGCTTCAAAGTTAAAGTTAAATATTGATAACCAATCTTTAGGATAGGACATCAATAGAGATGTCGCGAACATAAGATTTTCCGTTCGTGAACGGCGAATGTGAATTTACGCAAATGTTCGCGAACGGGCGAACCGGGCGAACAGCCATAGACTTCAATAGGCAGGCAAATTTTAAAACCCACAGGAAATCTTTCTGGCCACAATAGTGATGGAAAAGTTGTTTCAAGGGGACTAACACCTGGACTGTGGCATGCCGGAGGGGGATCCATGGCAAAACTCCCATGGAAAATTACGTAGTTGACGCAGAGTCGGGTTTTAATCCATAAAGGGCATAAACCTAACATTCCTAAATTGTTTGGAATAATGTGCTTTAAAACATCCAGTGTGTGTATATGATCAGGTATGATCAGGGCCGGGCCGATACAGAGGCTGGGGAGGCTCCAGCCTGAGGGCGCAGGCCAGCTCCCCAGCCTCTGGGCAACAGGCAGGCCACTGAGTCAGAAGATCCGATGGTATATTCTAACCCCCAGGCGTTCCCATGGTGACAGGGACGCTTGCCTGGGCGTTAGAATATACAGGGCCACGCCGCTCACAGGAGTACATTTATAAACTAATCAGTAACTTTAACTTTAATCATTGCTCATTGCTGATCTCTTTACTTGGATTATTTGGATACCTTACTCTGTCTTAGCTCCGGTAATAGCAAGCAGTGCGGGGGGCAGCGCTCACTCACTGACGTCACGCGCCTGCTCCTCCCACTAGGCGGCGCAGGCGCGTGACGTCAGTGAGTGAGCGCCGCCCGCCCGCACTTACTGCTGTTACCAGAGCTAAGACAGAGTAAGGTATCCAAGTTAAGAGATTAGCAATGATTAAAGTTAAAGTTACTGATTAGTTTATAAATGTACTCCTGTGAGCGTCGGGGAGGGGGATCTGTGGATGGCACTGTTTAGGGGAGTGGGGATCTGTGGATGGCACTGTTATGGGGAGGGGGATCTGTGGATGGCACTGTTTAGGGGAGGGGGATCTGTGGATGGCACTATTTAGGGGAGGGGGGGTCTGTGGATGGCACTGTTTAGGGGAGGGGGATCTGTGGATGGCATTGTTTAGGGGAGGGGGGATCTGTGGATGGCACTGTTTAGGGGAGGGGGATCTGTGGATGGCACTATTTAGGGGAGGGGGATCTGTGGATGGCACTGTATAGGGGATGTGGATCTGTGGATGGCACTGTTTAGGGGAGGGGAATCTGTGGATGGCACTGTTTAGGGGAGGGGGATCTGTGGATGGCACTATTTAGGGGAGGGGGATCTGTGGATGGCACTGTTTAGGGGAGGGGGATCTGTGGATGGCACCGTTTAGGGGAGGGGGATCTGTGGATGGCACTGTTTAGGGGAGTGGGGATCTGTGGATGGCACTGTTTAGGGGAGGGGGATCTGTGGATGGCACTGTTTAGGGGAGGGGGGATCTGTGGATGGCACGGTTTAGGGTAGGGGGGATCTGTGGATGGCACCGTTTAGGGGAGGGGGATCTGTGGATGGCACTGTTTAGGGGAGGGGGATCTGTGGATGGCACCGTTTAGGGGAGGGGGATCTGTGGATGGCACTGTTTAGGGGAGGGGGATCTGGATGATGATTAATAAAAAACATACATATCTAAATGGCGGGGGGGCGCACTTGGGCAGCTCAGCCTCTGTTGGTGGTGGACCTTGTCCCAGCCCTGGGTATGATGTTGTATCGATCAGGTAGTGTAAGGGTTACGCCCGATTCACAGTGACAGACCAAATTCTGACAGACCAAACTCCCCGTTTAATGCACCGCAAACAACCGCAAAGAGTTGTCAATAGTTGACACACTCATGAAATAAATTTTATTCCTCTATGCGTCAATCTTGGTGTAGTGATGACCGTGCTCGTGCGCACGTTTGGGAGATTGCAGGCGATGGCGGTTTTTCAAAACATATGGTCGTGCTGAGGTAGTTCAGTGACAGTTAAGTGACCCAGAAAACTATGATTCTGCAGTGTGGGCCCATTGTTGGCCTAGTAGGCTTTAATGATCACCTTAGATGATCACAAAGAAAATTAATGTTTTTTCTATGAAAAATTATCCAGCCGATCGCTTTTGGTCTGTTCACAATGAAGCAACGACCTTATCATCTGGGGTGTGCGAACATTGCCAACACGCTCATAGAGGTGATCGCTTCATTGTGATACGCAAGCCCCTTCACCACAACAAGGTAACGATCACGAAGGGGAATTGACACATGTATGTGCCTTTTTTTTTGTTTTGTTTTTGCAGCCACAGTGCAGCACCAGAGGCCAGAAAAATTAGGCATGTACACATGCCTGAAAAATTTGGTATTGTTGCAGCCTTTTCCAGGCAGAAAGTGTACTAAAACATTGCGGCTTGAACCCTAGTTGGTGGCGGAGATGTCACGCAAGTCATCCGGCATGCAGAGATTAAATACAGCAGCATGGGGACCATTTTTAGCCCAAGGCATCTCATCAGGCCTTTTTTAGTCAAATGCATCCCCCACTGTCTGTCCCTTCGGGATCCATGCCTCATTCATCTTAATAAAGGTGAGGTAATCTAGACTTTTTTGACCTAGGCGACTTCCCTTCTCAGCGGCAATACCTCCTGCTGCGCTGAAGGTCCTTTCTGACAGGACACTTGAAGCGGGGCAGGCCAGAAGTTCTATCGCAAATTGGGATAGCTCAGGCCACAGGTCAAGCCTGCACAGTAGTCAAGGGGTTCATCGCTCCTCAGAGTGTCGATATCTGCAGTTAAGGCTAGGTAGTCTGCTACCTGTCGGTCAAGTCGTTCTCTGAGGGTGGACCCCGAAGGGCTGTGGCGATGCGTAGGACTTAAAAAGCTCTGCATGTCCTCCATCAACAACACGTCTGTAAAGCGTCTTGTCCTTGCCGGCGTGGTCGTGGTAGGAGGAGGATTACTTTCACCTCTTCCCCTGTTAGATTCCCGTTGTGCTGTGACATCACCCTTATACGCTTTGTAAAGCATACTTTTTAACTTGTTTTGGAACTGCTGCATCCTTTCCGACTTCCGGTAATTCGGTAACATTTCAGCCACTTTCTGCTTATACCGGGGGTCTAGTAGCATGGCCACCCAGTACAGGTCGTTCTCCTTCAGCCTTTTTATATGAGGGTCCCTCAACAGGCATGACAGCATGAAAGACCCCATTTGCACAAGGTTGGATGCCGAGCTACTCATGTCCCATTCCTCGTCCTCACTGATCTCATTGAAGGTCTGTTCTTCCCCCCAGCCACGTACAACACCACGGGTCCCAGATAGGTGACAACGAGCACCCTGGGATGCCTGCTGTGGTTGGGCTTCCTCCTCCTCAAAGCCACATTCCTCCTCTGGCTCCTCTTCCTCAGACTCCTCTTCCAGCGTTGCCGCAGGTCCAACAAGCGATGATAATAAGGCTGTTTCTGGTGGTGATGGTGACCACAACTCTTCCTCTTCACGCTCATCTACGGCCTGATCCAGCACTCTTCACAGGGCACGCTCCAGGAAGAAAACAAATGGGATGAGGTCGCTGATGGTGCCTTCGGTGCGACTGACTAAGTTTGTCACCTCCTCAAAAGGACGCATGAGCCTACAGGCATTGCGCATGAGGCTGTCCTAGCACCCCGGTTATACAAATACTCGTTGACGGCTTTTTCTTGTTGGAGCAGGCAGTCGAACATTAGGAGTGTTGAATTCCAACGTGTCAAGCTGTCGTAAATCAAGCGCCTCACTGGTATGTTGTTTCACCGCTGAATATCGTAAAAGTGCGCCATGGCCGTTTAGGAATGCCTGAAATGTCCACACACCTTCCTGGCCTGCTTGAGGACGTCCTGTAAGCCTGGGCACTTATACACAAAGCGTTGTACGATCAGATTCAACACATGTAACATGCACGGCACATGTGTCAACTTGCCCAAATTCAATGCCGCCAACAGATTGCTTCCGTTGTCACACACCACTTTGCCGATCTCCAGTTGGTGCGGGGTCAGCCACTGATCCACCTGTGCGTTCAGGGCGGACAGGAGTGCTGGTCCGGTGTGACTCTCTGCTTTCAGGCAAGTCAACCCCAAGACGGCGTGATGTGGAATAGCCCCTGGGTTGATGTGGAGCAAGACGCAGCAGCAGAAGAGGACTCAGCCGAGGAGGTTAGCGAAGAGGATGGAGTAGGAGGAGTAGAGGAGGTGGCAGCAGGCCTGCCTGCAAGTCGTGGCGGTGTCACCAACTCCGCTGCAGAGCCACGCATTCCATGCTTGGCAGCCGTCAGCAGGTTTACCCAATGCGCAGTGTACGTGATATACCTGCCCTGACCGTGCTTTGCAGACCAGGTATCAGTGGTCAGATGGACCCTTGCCCCAACACTGTGTGCCAGACATGCCATGACTTCCTTTTCCACAATAGAGTACAGGTTGGGGATTGCCTTTTGTAAAAAAAGATTTGGCTGGGTACCTTCCACTGCGGTGTCCCAATAGCTACAAATTTTTTGAAGGCCTCAGACTCCACCAGCTTGTATGGTAAAAGCTGGCGGGCTAAGAGTTCCGACAAGCCAGCTGTCAGACGCCGGGCAAGGGGGTGACCCTGTGACATTGGCTTCTTACGCACAAACATTTCCTTGACAGACACCTGACTGTGGGCAGATGAGCAGGAACTACTGAAGGTGAGAGGCGGAGTGGCGGGTGGTTGAGAGGGGGCAAGATGCTGGACCAGGAGGAAGATGGTGGCTTTGAGTTTGTGTGCTGCTTGTACTCATGTGTTGATCCCATAGGCGTTTGTGATGTGAGATCATGTGCCTTCGCAAAGCAGTTGTACCTAGGTGGATGTTGGACTTCCCACGACTCAGTTTCTTTTGGCATAGGTTGCAAATGGCATCGCTGTTATTAGAGGCAGACACACAAAAAAAATGCCACACTGCTGAGCTTTGCAACGACGGCATTCTGGTGGTGGCAACAGCATGCGTTGATTGGCGTGCTGTCTGGCTGACCCGGGGTGCCGATACATGCTGTCTGACTGTGCCACTAGCTCCTTGCGACGACCTCCCCCTGCTTCCAACTCGTCTCCTCCTCCTCTCTGTCTCCCCATCTGAACTTTCCCCCTGTTCTTCTTCTCTTCGAGCGGGCACCCACGTTACATCCACGGACACATCGTCATCATCAACCGCTTCACTTGTATCTGACAACTCAGCAACGAAAGCAGCAGCGGGTACAACATCATCTTCATCACAACGTACGTCCATGTGTGTAATGCTGCCTGACTGAGACATATCCCTGTTATCTACATCCTCTGGCAATAATGGTTGCGCATCACTCATTTCTTCCAACTGATGTGTAAATAACTCCTCTGACAGATCAAGTGAAGCGGCTGTGGTGCTAGTGTTGGTGGTGGCGGCGGGCGGGCGAGTGGTAACTTGAGAGGTGCCCGAAGCTGAGCTGGAGGAGGATGGTGTGTCAAGGTTCCGAGCGGAAGCTGTAGAAGATTGGGTGTCCTGTGTAAGCCAGTCAACTATGTCCTCAGAATTTTTCGAGATCAGGGTACGTGGCCTCTGAACACTGGGCATTATTCTAGGGCCAAAGGAAATCACAGCACCATGACCACGACGGCCCCTGCGGGGTGGCCTGCCTCTGCCTGTAATTTTTTTTTAGATTAGTGGTACTATGCGTGCAAGGTACTGTGCCACCCTATATGAGTGGTGGGCAGTGGGCACAGTACAGTCTGTGGGCCTGACATTCACTGGCAGGCAACTGCAATTATATTACAGAGGAAAAATTAAATAAATTTTTTAACAGCAAGGTGCTGTGCCACCCTATATGAGTGGTGGGCAGTGGGCACAGTACAGTCTGTGGGCCTGACACTCACTGGCAGGCAACTGCAATTATATTACAGAGGAAAAATTAAATGAATTTTTTAACAGCAAGATGCTGTGCCACCCTGTATGAGTGGTGGGCAGTGGGCACAGTACAGTCTGTGGGCCTGACACTCACTGGCAGGCAACTGCAATTATATTACTGAGGAAAAATTAAATGAATTTTTTAACAGCAAGATGCTGTGCCACCCTATATGAGTGGTGGGCAGTGGGCACAGTACAGTCTGTGGGCCTGACACTCACTGGCAGGCAACTGCAATTATATTACAGAGGAAAAATTATATGACTTTTTTATCTGCAAGGTACTGTGCCACCCTATATGAGTGGTGTGCACACAGTACAGTCTGTGGGCCTGTGGCCTCTCACACACGGGCAGGCAACTGCAATATACAGTACAGACCAAAAGTTTGGACACACCTTCTCATTCAAAGAGTTTTCTTTATTTTCATGACTATGAAAATTGTAGATTCACACTGAAGGCATCAAAACTATGAATTAACACATGTGGAATTATATACATAACAAACAAGTGTGAAACAACTGAAAATATGTCATATTCTAGGTTCTTCAAAGTAGCCACCTTTTGCTTTGATTACTGCTTTGCACACTCTTGGCATTCTCTTGATGAGCTTCAAGAGTTAGTCCCCTGAAATGGTTTTCACTTCACAGGTGTGCCCTGTCAGGTTTAATAAGTGGGATTTCTTGCCTTATAAATGGGGTTGGGACCATCAGTTGCGTTGAGCAGAAGTCAGGTGGATACACAGCTGATAGTCCTACTGAATAGACTGTTAGAATTGGTATTATGGCAAGAAAAAAGCAGCTAAGTAAAGAAAAACGAGTGGCCATCATTACTTTAAGAAATGAAGGTCAGTCAGTCAGCTGAAAAATTGGGAAAACTTTGAAAGTAAGGGCTACTTGACCATGAAGGAGAGTGATGGGGTGCTGCGCCAGATGACCTGGCCTCCACAGTCACCGGACCTGAACCCAATCGAGATGGTTTGGGGTGAGCTGGACCGCAGAGTGAAGGCAAAAGGGCCAACAAGTGCTAAGCATCTCTGGGAACTCCTTCAAGACTGTTGGAAGACCATTTCAGGGGACTACCTCTTGAAGCTCATCAAGAGAATGCCAAGAGTGTGCAAAGCAGTAATCCAAGCAAAAGGTGGCTACTTTGAAGAACCTAGAATATGACATATTTTCAGTTGTTTCACACTTGTTTGTTATGTATATAATTCCACATGTGTTAATTCACAGTTTTGATGCCTTCATAGTCATGAAAATAAAGAAAACTCTTTGAATGAGAAGGTGTGTCCAAACTTTTGGTCTGTACTGTATATATAGAAAAAATAAAATAAAAGCAGACTGATGTACCAACCCACTTTTTGGGGTGCTGTCAGGACGCTGTCCTTACAGCAGATGAGTCTTTGAGGACTGGAGTGGACACAGAACACTGGCCTAGCTAACGATTTCCCTATTAATTCAGCAGCACTCTCCCTGCTCTAACTAACACTGCAGCTTCAGAATGAATCTAAGAGGGCTGCCGTCCTTGCTTTTTTAGAGGAGGTGGGAGGGTCTGGGAGGGAGGGTATGCTGATTGGCTGGAATGTGTCTGCTGACTGTGAGGTACAGGGTCAAAGTTTGCTCAATGATGACGTATAGGTGGCGGACCTAACATCGCATATGTTCGCCCCCCGGCCGCGGTGAACGCGAACAAGCGATGTTCGCCGGGAACTGTTGGCCGGCGAATAGTTCGGGACATCTCTACCCGCCAATCAGCTGTTTGAGGAGACCACAGCGTTCCTGGGAGCACCATGGCTTCTTTGCAGCTCACCAAGCACAACTCCGTACATTGGATAGCAGCTGTGCTTTGTATTGCAAATCAGTCCCATATATTTGAATAGGACTGAGCTGCGCCTAGGCGATGTGACTGGTGAACATTACACTAATGGTCTAGGAATAGGTTCTGATGAGCGCTTCTTTGCAACCAACCGAATGGCTGAGGTGTCAAGAGTAGGACCCCCGCTGATTTGATATTGATGACTAGAGTTGAGCGGACACCTGGATGTTCGGGTTGGGCAGGTTCGGCCGAACTTGAAAAAAAAGTTCGGGGCCGGGACCCGAACTTGACCCCGAACCTGAACCCCATTGAAGTCAATGGGGACCCGAACTTTTGGGCACTAAAATGGATCTAAAATAGTCCTGGAAAGGGCTAGAGGGCTGCAAAAGGCATCAAAATGTGCTTAAGAGCATGACAACTGTTCTGCAAACAAATGTGGATAGGGAAATGACTTAAAATAACATAAAATACAGAAAAATTTCAAATAAAAATCTGGATCTAGGAGTAGGAGGTTGAGGAGGCGGTGGATGTGGCGGTGTAGGTTGACGTGGCGGTGTAGGTTGACGTGGCGGTGTAGGTGGAAGCGGCGGTGAAGGAGGAATAGGTAGCCAACACTGATTTGTGTTATTATTATTTTTTAAATTGGGCCCAAAATATTGGGACATATAACAAAATAAAACTAAGAATAAGTGCACTTGAGTACAAGAATGGATGGTTGAGGCTGGTATAAATGTCTATTCTGCACAAGGTACGGACAAGTCCTGTGGGATCCATGCCTGGTTCATTTTAATAAACGTAAGCTTGTCCACATTGGCTGCGGCCTGTGATAATGCTCTCTGCCGTGCTAAACACACGTTCACACTATACACTGGCTGCAGGGCAGGTCAGCACC